>NC_056625.2:30984418-31305668 GCF_002870075.4 Lactuca sativa | reverse complement strand
CCATAATCCAAGCTATAAAATATTTGAAGGTAGGTGAATGACGACTCACCAATTTCCACCAAGATAAACGAAATGTATTATTAGGTTTTAATTGGATTTGAAACTCCTAGATCTTTGAGATTCATTGAACTGTTCAATGACATGTTTCAATCTCGAGTGTGCCCTTCAGGTTTTGTGACTGGGATGCCGAGGATCACAAAACAAGGTGTGAAGTAACCATGCAAATTACTTGGTACCCTTAAGTGTTTACCCCTCAATCGATGTGCCGGTTAACCACACACGCTCCATCGATACTATGATAAACATTAAGTTACCCTTTGCCTACCTTGTTAAATACGAGTTAGTGTGTCGGTTAACCACACACGCTCCACTAACCGACTTAAACAAAGTGCAAAGTGTAATTTCCTGGATTAGCACCTTATTCACATTTTCTTAAGTCACTAAGATTAGGTATTTATAAGAGTTTAGTTACTTAGTATTTATCATTAATACTTTTAATGAAGGGAGAATTCTAGTCCTTGTCCTACCCGTTCGGCTAACGACCCTCCACCGGTCAAGGAAGCGGTGGGTGAGAGTGGACACCCATTAAACTGCCATTTTATAGGCAGTAACCTTATACCCCCCTTATAGACCGGCTTCGTGAATGAGGCCTACTAAAGGTAAGATTGACTTGCTCTTATACATATATATATAAATATTATTAACTTATAATATTATAAAGTATAAGGGTTGAATTTTAACTTTTAAAAAGTCTAAGGGCTAACTTGGAATTAAAGTATTCATAAGAGAAAACTTTACAAATTCCAAAACTTGAGGGCAAGTTTTGAAACTATTCAAAACTAATTAATTCCATAACTTATGTGTTTAAAGTAGTTTTCATCCAAAAACTCTTCAAGTTCCATAACTTGAGGACAAGTTATGGAAGACTTTAAACTAATAAAAGAATTAACTTTTCTTTATTTTATAACTTATGGAATTAATTAAGGTTACACTTTTTTTATTTAATGAAGAGACTCTTGGTCCTCCATAACTTGAGGACAAGTTATGGAGTCATAAAACCATTTAATTAGAACTAGACTCTTCACTTTGTAACCTTTGCCAACTTTTATGAGTTTTATGAAACTTAAATGTAACGACCGAAAAATTCCAACCAATTTAAATTTTTCAAAAACAACCCGATTCCATTAAAGTTATTACAAAAAGGCTTTCAACACAATTTATTTAAAGTATTCCTAGAATCACATCACGACAAAAACACGAGGAGCGGTACGATCACGCCTTTGCCTTGCCACGGTCTCCTGAAGAACCTGAAAAACATTAAACCACAACTGTAAGCCCGAAAGCTTAGTGAGATATCCCCAAAATACCAACCACATATACCATACACGCGTAACATGTCATAACATATCCGATCACAGAACAGCCATGCACTTCGGGTCTACTTTGTGACTGGTCCGCCGCACCGGCCAACAGTCCACTTGGTCCACCCTCCGAGTCTAGCCATATACATCGATTGTTGGGCTGAAGTTCAGTTTTATGTTGCGTCTTTTGGGCTCGTTAGATTAGCCTTGTATTCTCCGGTTTGGGCCTGTCCAACCGAGAGCCTTTTATGTGTTGTATATAAGTTATCGCTTGCATGCATATTAGGTTAAGATTCAAGATTTCAGTTTTAGCATTCCAGAGTCTTACGATATTGCTCTCTTGTAATCTTCCAATCCTTTACAGTTGATGTTCTTAATCGAGCTCTTCTAAGGATTTTATTTAATCATTCGACTCGTTTGATTCAAGCTGTTTGTTCTTATTATTGCGTTCTGCCTTGTTATTAATATAGTGTTCTTGCTGTTTCATATTGATATACTTGTTCAAGATCTAATCGATCTTCATAGATTAAAAGTTGTTTTAATCCCATCAATTGGTATCAGAGCAGGAGGCTGTGTAATCGATACACATCTTTTCTGTGAAAAAGATTTCCATTAGGGTTTTCCGCAATCATCGATATTTATTGAGCCGTCATCTTAATTGATGTATCTTAGTATTTATTGTTTTGCCCTAATCTGCTTTATTACAAGTCTGATCTTTGAACAGGTTATTACGATCATAATGGACGCAACGCAATAAAACCCTATTAATATTTCCAACAGCATTGGTTCGACGACAAAGATTCCAATCTTGTACACCCATGACTATGAAGTGTGGGCACATCATTTTGAAGATTACGTGATTGGATCGGAGGACAATGGTTTTCTCATATGGGAAGCCATTATCAATGGACCGTTTTCTCATTCCACGACATCTAGAGTTATTAAGACGCAAAAAGAATACAACGATCTGCTTAAGGACGTGACGAATATTGCGCAAGATGAAAAAGACAAATTTCAGTGCAATATTAAGGCACTGAGGCTGATCAGATTCGCCCTTCAGTCCGATACTTTCATATTGGTCAGCTCATGCACTACGGCGAAGGAAGTGTGGGATAGACTTCGCGAACTGTACTCCACAGACGAAGATCTTGAACATTCTATTCAAACCTTGCTTCTATCTGAGTTTGGAGAATTCAGGCAAGGGGCTGAAGAAACTGTGACCCAGACGTTTGATCGCTTCAATCATCTTCTCAGAAAGATGATCAAACACGACATAGAAAGGAAGCTCATCGAACAAAAGGTTACTTTCTTGAACGGACTGCGATCTGAATGGAGAGCAGTTGTTTCCACCGTCAAAGCACATGAACAATTTAAATCATACTCTTTGGCAAAACTGGTGGGTATTCTAAAGTCCCAAGAGAAGATTGTGGTTCAAGAGAAAAATGTTGTCTCTAGTCTTGGTTCGTTGGCCCTCCTATCTAAAAGTAAAACTGTGATGGAGGATGAAGAGCTCAATTTAGAAGAATATGACCTCTCAACTGAGGATTATGCCATGATGGTATCCAATCCTAAGAGGTTCATAAAGAAGAGATTTCCCAACAACAAAAACCGAAACTGGCAGGGGAGTTACAGCTCTGAAAAGGCGAACAATGAACCGAAGGCTGAGGAGTCCAAGAAGGAACCGAAGGCAGATGGCGATTCTGGAGTAAGCTGTTTTTACTGTGGTGGCAAGAACCACTATGCTAAGGACTGTGTTCTTAAAAAGATGGCTGAAAAGGATGACGGAAAGGATGAGGAAGCCGTGCTGCAGAAGAGATTGGATGAGTTGAGAAAGAAAAAGTCTACCGCTAACCCTTCTATTAATGCTCTTATTGTGCAGGGTTCGGTTAACGACGATGAGTTTGGTAGCACCGAAGTTTGGTCTACTGACTCAGAAGACGAAGAAGTGAGGAAGCCTACTCATGGAAAGGTTTATATGGCTAAGGAGGAAAGCAGTGGTGGAAAATGCTTCATGGTGTCAAGCGCATCTCAGATGAGGGGATACAATACCGATGGAGGAAGCAATGCACCGAAGGTGCAGGAAGATATGTGCTTCACGGCCAAACCACTCAGCCAACAGTTCAATGAGCTTGATGAACTGATAAAGAAGGTACAATCTGTTTTCATTTCATCTAAAGTACCATCATCCTCATATGAGAAAGAACTAAAAAACGTTAACACAAGAATTTCTCATTTAGATAGTAGCTTAACTCAAACTCGAGTCACCAATTCTAACCTGACTGATCAATTAAGCAGGGTGGCGTCGAAGAGTGAGGAGCGGCGTATGTGGATTGAGTTAAAAGAGTCGGAATTAATTAAAGTCAAAGACGAAAACATTTATTTGCAAAGAGACAATTTGAAATTGTTAAAACAACGAAATGTTTTTTGTTTAATAGCTAAACGTTTATATTCCAATATTACTCAGCTTCACTTAGACTGTGAGATAGGCAAGAAGATCCACCGTATGATTTTACCATTTCTAGAATTCAAGGAGGATGAAATTGATGCCGAAGCTTACAATTGTGAATGTGTGATTTCGTCTGATGATGTCAACCCAACTTATCAGATTGGACTGGACAAAATTGAGTCCTTCATTAAATCCAAAGACCATAAGGACATGCTCAAAAATCTTTTGGACGAAAATGACAGACTTAAACTGAGAACCGAAACCATACAAAAGTTTGACTCTCTAAATGCCAAAGTAAGCTCAGAAAATAAAATCGATGTTGAAAATGCATCTGAGCTTAACGAGGACGAAAACATGAGTGAAATTTCTGTAGAGGATACGGTTGACTGCTCAGAATTTGTTAAAAGCGAAACTAAAAACCCCAAAAATCTTATTTCTGAAAATTCAGTAGAATTCGCTAGATTGTCCCAACAAAAGTCCCCGAAATTAATAGAAAAGGCTGTTGTATATCAAAAGGTCAGGACCACTCCGAATCAGGTATACAAAGTGACTGGAGTAACCGAACATCAAACAGCTGAACTCACGGCTATTGTTAACGAAGACAATGCTGATGGCTGTGATGAGTTCTTCTGGGAAGCTCCTATTGACAATGGAAATGAAACCGTCGGACTATCTGAAAGAACCTCTTGGATGAAGAAAGGGAGATACATACCTGAACCCTTGAACAAGCCTGATAATTTCAGTGAACCAAGCACAAGTGGTACAAAAGATACTCCTCAAGAGGTTGACTGTTCAGCAAAACAAGATATTCCTTCTACGCCAACAGCCCGAAGTGAAACTTCATCATATACTCCTTCCACTTTCTCAGGGCAAACTGAATCTTCTTCAAACATTCCCTCTGCACCCTCAGCTCAAAGAAAAACTCCTAAAGTTCAAAAGGAACCAACAAAGGTGACATCAAAAGCGAAAGCGAACGTTCATCATCAACCTAAACAGATGAGGGATAAAAAGATAGAAAGGAACCTAAGATACAGGAAAAACCTTTCTGAAAGGAAACAATTCTGGCACTCCCAGAATGCATACTATTCACACAAAGACAAGAATCTGAAGTATGAAAACAATCCCGTAAGAAAGCCTGATAATTCCACCAACCGAAAGTCAAGGTTCGGTTCGCAAGAAGATACCAACCGAAAGTCAAGGTTCGGTTCTGAAAAGGATTTCAACCAAAACCAAAGGTTCGGTTCCAAGAACAACTCCAACCGAACTCAGAGGTTCGGCACTGAAGTCAGACGAGAACAAGACTCAAAGGTTAAACCCACCAACGATCAAAAGCAAAAGGGTCACCTAGAGTCATCAGCAAGGAAGTCCTCTCCATCCAAATTCTCTCGTTCTAACTCTTCTCGTCATTCTACTTCTACTCATTCATCTCAATCATTAGCTGAACAGAAGGGAAAACGAAAGGTCGATGAATCCAAGCCTGAGCCCACAGGAAACCAACCTAATCTTAACAAAATAAAAGTATTCACCATTAAAAGGAAAGATGAAACAACTTTAATTAAAAGAACATATCTTGTTGACATCTCTTTAACTATTCCTGTTTCCATGAAAACTTCACATGGACCCAAGAAACTTTGGGTTCCTAAATCTGCTTAATTTTTGCAGGTTATAAGTGACGAGCAGTTTGACGAAGAATGGTACATCGACAGTGGCTGCTCGCGTCACATGACAGGGAGGAAAGAGGAACTCAGGGAATACAGATCTCTTGCAAATGGTGGCAACGTTAAGTTTGGAAATAACTCTTTCGGCACCATAAAGGGATATGGGATGATAACGAATGGTGATTTTACCATTAGGAAGGTGGCCTATGTGGAAGGACTTCAACACAACCTCATCAGTGTATCTCAGCTTGTTGGAGGTACAGGTCTCAAAGTTTCATTCGATGATGAAGGTTCTGAAATCATAGAGAAAAAGACAAAGAAAGTGATTTTGAAGTCAGAGCGAAAGGGTGAAATGTTTCCGCTGAACATGAAACCCATCAAAGGAAACCCAGCAATATGTCTGCTATCAAAAGCTCAATCCGACGAAAGCTGGTTGTGGCACAGAAGACTCTCTCATCTAAATTTCAAAGATATCAACCGACTTGTCACTGGAGGTCATGTTAGGGGTCTTCCATTGCTCATGTTTGACAGAGAGCATTTATGTGCTGCATGTGAAATGGGAAAGCAGAGTCGTCAAAGTCACCCATCCATAATTAACACAAAAGTTGTTGAACCACTCGAATTGCTTCATATCGATTTATGTGGTCCTTCATCTATTGAAAGCATCGGTGGTAGCAAGTACATTCTTGTTGTCGTTGATGACTTCTCTAGATTTACATGGGTGTTCTTTCTAAAGCTCAAATCTGAAGCGACTCAAAAGCTAAAAGTGTTTATCAAGCAAATTGAAGTCCAGCTCAAAAAGGTCGTTCGCAACATCAGGAGCGACAATGGTCTCGAATTCAAGAACAGGGAGTTTGAAGCGTTTCTTGCAGAAAAGGGAATTAGCCATAATTTCTCAGCTCCCTACACACCACAGCAGAACGGAATAGTCGAAAGACGAAACCAATCTCTGTGTGAAGCTGCCCGAACTATGCTAAGTTTCGCTTCCTTACCTCTTTATTTTTGGGCTGACGCTATTTCTGCTGCTTGTTATACACAAAACAGGTCCTATCTCAACAAGCGATTCACGCTCACACCATATGAGATATTAAACAATAGGAAGCCCAATGTGAAATTTTTCCACGTTTTTGGCTCAAGGTGTTTCATCTTTAACTCTAAAGAACACCGCAACAAGTTTGATGTCAAAGCTGACGAGGGAATCTTTCTGGGTTACTCACTCACTTCAAAGGCGTACAGGGTCCTAAACAAATGATCAAGAAGGATTGAAGAGACATACTATGTGACCTTCGACGATAACTATGTCAAGAAGCTACAGGCCATAGATGACACTGCCAGTGAAATCTTTCCTCAAACTGGCCAAGTCACTGTCTCAATCGCCAATCTGTACGAAAATTTTCTGGAACTATTTGACGAACCTGAAAAAGCTTCTCTCTCAGAAGCAGGGGCAGCCGACAACAAAATAGATCATATAAAGCAGATTGTCGAAGATGCTGCAAGAAGAATGCATGAAGGAGAATCGCCTACTGATGAATCTCCAACCAACAATGCTTCAGTCGAGGGGGAGCCAACTTCTCATGTCGAGGGGGAGCCTAGCTCACATGTCCAGGGGGAGCCAAGCTCTACTACTTCAACCGAAGGTCCTTCATCAACCGAAGGTAACTCTCCAACCGAAGACGCACCTCCAAACGAAGGTGCTTCAATGCTTGAAAATCCAGCACCACAAGAAACCCCTGAACCTCATGTTTGTCAAAACTCATCAATTGAGGGGGAGCATGATGATATGACGCTTGATTTCGATTGCCAATCTGAACCTGAAGAGATGATCAACGCTGAACTAGATCCATCCTTTGATCCGAATTACCCTCCTCTTACAAAATGGACCAGAGATCATCCTATATCTCAAGTAGTTGGTGATGTATCTGAAAAGGTTCTGACCCGATCTCAACTGAAGGCAAAATAGACATCCTTATTCTCAAAAGTTGAGTTTTATATGTTTAACTCATTTGTATCAAAAGTTGAACCGAAGACAGTGAACACTGCCCTCGATCACTCTGATTGGGTTCAAGCAATGCAAGACGAACTAAACGAGTTTGAAAGGAACAAAGTCTGGCGCCTCATTCCAACTCCTCCGGATGCTTCGGTTGTTGGTCTCAAATGGATTTTTAGAAACAAAATGGACAAGGAAGGTAATGTCATAAGGAACAAGGCTCGTCTGGTTGTCAAAGGATACTGTCAGGAGGAAGGAATAGATTACGAAGAGACGTTCTCTCCAGTAGCTAGGCTAGAATCGGTTAGAATATTTCTGGCCTATGCTGCTCACAAAAACTTTGAGGTCTTCCAAATGGACGTCAAGTGCGCATTTCTCAATGGAGAACTTGAAGAAACGGTGTATGTGGAGCAACCTCCTGGGTTCGTGAACGAAAAGTATCCAAATCATTGCTACATTCTGGATAAAGCTGTGTACGGCCTCAAACAAGCTCCGAGGGCCTGGTATGAAACGCTTACAAAATTTTTAAAGATGTCCAAATTCAAACAAGGTTCGGTTGATCCAACCTTCTTTCGCAAAAAGGAAGGTAACCACCTTATGATAGTTCAAATTTATGTCGATGACATCATCTTTGGCTCTACGAATCCCAGCTTAACAGCTGAATTCAGAAAGTTGATGGAGACTAAGTTTGAAATGAGCTCAATGGGTCCTATTAATTTTTTCCTTGGTTTAAATATAAGACAGGGACCCGAAGGCATCTTTATCAATCAGGAAGCTTACACAAAGACTCTCCTAGCGAAGTTTGGAATGATGGGAGACTCAAAAGTCAAAGTCCCAATGGCATTCGGCACCAAACTTACCCCTTCACTGGATAAACCAGCTGTCGACATCACGCTCTATCGTCAAATGATAGGCTCACTAATGTATCTAACTGCTAGCAGGCCTGATATCATGTTTTCTGTATGTTATTGTGCTCGATTTCAGGCTAACCCACGCGAACCTCACATGCTGGCAGTGAAGAACATCCTACGCTATCTCAAGCGAACCGCCTCCTTAGGTCTATGGTATCCATCCAACTCTGGCTTCTTCGTTCAAGCCTATTCTGATGCTGACCTTGGAGGATGTGGACTCGACCACAAAAGCACAACTGGTGGCTGTCAATTTCTTGATGGGAAGTTGGTCAGCTGGCAATCCAAGAAACAAACATGTGTGTCGCTGTCTACTGCTGAAGCGGAATACATTGCCGCTGCATCCTGCACATCACAAGTGATTTGGATCCAGAGTCAACTTCGAGACTATGGACTCAATATGAAGAAGATCCCTCTATATTGTGACTCTGAAAGTGCAATTAGGATCTGTCATAACCCGGTGCAACACTCTAAAACCAAACACATAGCACTGAGGTATCACTTCATCAAAGATCACGTGGAAGATGGAAATGTTGAAGTTCACTTCGTAAGAACCACTGATCAACTGGCTGACGTCTTCACCAAAGCTCTTCCAGAAGCATCATTCAATAAAATTTTGCAAGGGCTAGGTATGATGGAATCAGAGTCAGTACCTCACACTACCTCTCGATCTCAAACGTAAGAAGCGAATCCAACCGAACGTTCGGGTTCGGTTCAACCATTTCACTCGCTCATTTCTTCAAAGGTAGTTTTTCTAAGTTGTATATTTCTTGTGCAAAATTTGTTTTTCTTTATGTGAAAAGTTTTTTTATTACATATCTAAACTCCTTGGTTTCTTAAAAATTTTCCTGAACCGAAACCTCCAGAAGGTTCGGGTTCGGTTTTCCAAAATTTTGTTGAACCGAAACCAACCGAAGGTTCGGGTTCGGTTTTTCAAAATTTTTCTGAACCGAAACCAACCGAAGGTTCGGGTTCGGTTTTTCAAAATTTTTCTGAACCGAAACCAACCGAAGGTTCGGGTTCGGTTTCTCAAAATTTTCCTGAACCGAAACCAACCGAACGTTCGGGTTCGGTTTTTCAACGTTTTCCAACCGAAACCAACCGAACGTTCGGGTTCGGTTTTTCAAAGTTTTTTTTCCTTCTTCTCTATTCCAAAGTTTTTTTTATTCAATTTCAAAAACTCCAAAAATATTTTAATTTTTTGTTTTGTGTGCTCATTCGTTTATAAGGATCTATTTGATAACTTACTTAAGTGTCCCTAGAAGCATGCTGCTGTATGTGTCCCAAGCCTCATAAGATTTTGAATAATAGCCTTCATGACCTGGTATACACAAACCTTGTCTTCCCAATAAGGCTAACTCATTTATTCTAATCATGAGCTACCTCACTCTTTTCTCACATGAGTTTAGAGTCTCCTGCTTGGTCCTTATGTTCGTAGCAGAGGTACTATGTCTTCTTTCACCATCCTCATTATACTTCTCCATAACATTCGTATCCTCACTGTAACCCTTGAGACTCTCAGCAATTACCACTGAGGTTTATGGTTACACAACATCTGTGTTTATGATCTTAGCTTCGTGCCACTACGAGCTGAGTGAAACCCAAAATTCAACACCAATGAATTGACGGTGACCAATTAACTTGATCAAGTTTTCACCAATGAATTAACGAATGTACCTTCATGAAATCTCATTTTTTTTTTCCTTTTTGCGTGATTCCAATGAAATTGTTACACACCATGACATTTCTTCCCAAGGGATCCAGTTTTAAATTTTTATCTGAGATTTCATATTAATCCAAGCCACTACAAAATTAACTCAAACCTACTTGTTCAACAGACTACACTGGTCTCACAAGTACTTTGTTCACGTTCGTTCTTATATCAGGAATTGAATTGTTGAATCAAAGCGAAACCACCCTTAATTTGCCTTATTTAAAGAAGCCTTTCAACATTTATTAATGAATGTTTGATCGTAATTCAACGGGATTCCACACTAACACTTTGAGGTCTCTCTTGACCTTGAAGGAAGAGATTCGTGCCCGGGATCATCAGTTTCGTGTCATAATTGACATCACAGATCATTCCAAAAAGAGTTGCTTTATTTCTTTATCTTTTACACTCTTTGCACGAAAATCCTAGATTTTCAAAAATTCCGATACTAATTATTTTACAGGCTGGATAATCAATGAATGGTTAATACTGAAGTTGTGGTTGCCAATAATCCACGTGGGCATTTTATTCAAAAGGTGGCGTTTAAAAGAAAAAGGATAAGTTCAAAAGGTTACTCCCAAAACTCTCTCCCGGTCATCTTCTTCTCCACACCTGCAACAATGGCTGAATCTTCATCCGTTCATGCTACTTCTCAGATTCTTCCCATCAGACCTCAACAATGCCTTGTCATTGATCTGCACCCACTAGCCTATGATCCCTACATGTCGCCGGTTATCGAATGCCTCAAGTTCTCCCAGCTTGCTCCGGCATTGTCCAGAATTGAAACGGTGCCAATGGTGGCTCTATCTCAGGTCTATGCGACGGCCTACTACGACAAGGGCGTCGACCGGATATTTTTCGAAGTGGCGGAACACAAGACGTCGATTTCTCGTCCCCGCTTCTGCACCATGCTTGGGTTTGCTGCAGACCCATCACGTGTTAACCCGGAGACGATTCCGGTTGGCATGTTATACAACATGTTCTACAACATGGGCTACACGGAAGTTCTAACCTCCGTCGCACGGTTCAAGAAGTCATGCCTACCGCCCCTGTGGAATGGGCTATTTACAGTTCTCTTCAAGGGACTGTCTGAGAGGAGTTCAGGATCGGACGGGGCCAGTCGTCTTTTCCTGACAATCATGTATGGGGTGTACAACGAGATCAACCTCGATTATGGGTTTGTTCTTTGGCAGCAGCTGATTCAGAGCCTTTCTTCCACTTCTCGACACTCTGAAGTGTCGCTGGCTCGGTTCTGGATCCTGATCACAAGATGGGCCATGGACAGGTTTGAGGTCCCAACTGCTGACGGTGTACCGATGTCTTCTGTTGGCACGTTCCACACCAAGAAGATCATTGTATCCGATGCATCGAAATTCTCCTTCATTGGCTCTATCCCGGAGTTGATGTATGGAAGTGTGCCATCAGACAGCAGTATGATCAAGGCGATCAAGGAGTTAGGGCCATCTGGTCCGAGGGAACTGACACCGGACATGCTGCGATCAATTCATGATGCCGACAAACCGGTGGCCAGGGGTAAGAAGGCAGACAAGGGGAAGAAACCATCCAAAGCCCCAAAACCTACTCCCAAGAAACGCAAACAACCAAAGGCTGCTTCCTCCCCACAACCGAAAAGGAGGAAGACCCAACCGAAACGAAAACTCGTCCTTCCCTCCTCATCAAGTGAATCCGAAGGTGGGAGTTCGGACTCTGAGGGATCACAAGGAGACGAATCTCCGCAAAGAGGCAACACACCTCCTCGGTCCCCAACCCCGGAGATGGAACTTCACCAATCCCCAGTTCCTTCCCCTCCACCCACAATTCCTATTTCCATTCCCACCATAAACCCTACTATACCACCAACCTCATTCCTTATACCACCACCCATATTCACCACATCAACCGAAACACCACCTGTTACCGAAACCCCACCCGTAACCGAACCTCCACAAACCGAAACCCATACACCACCACCACCCGAAACTAACCCCCCACCCACTCAACCTGAACCAACCAAACCAATAACACCCCCAGCTTCACCTCCACCTCAATCTCCAGAAGACGCCTCCGATGGCGATGATCAATATCTTGGTGCTGACCACCTGAACGTTGATTTGGTCTACTATAGTCCGTTTCAAGTTCAAAGTGATGAGGAGGATGATGCTCCTGTGACAAAGAAGCATCTCCGCGAGCTGAACGAGAAGGTTGATCAACTTCTCGCCTCCTCTTCCAATCAGCAGTCATCCTTATCTGAAGCTGCCCTTCAGAGGATAGTTGATGCCTTCTCTAGGGCTCAACAGGACTCAGTGGCCTCAGCTACTGCTGCGATAGACTCCTCCACCCGAGCTTGTGAGGCAGCGACCGAAAAAGTCGATAAACTATTCCATGACGCTACAATCCTGCTGCAGTGTATGCAGGAAAGCGCCGAAGCCACCAAAACAACTCTGGAACCACTTGTTAATCAATTGGCCCAGTTTGTAAAGACGGAGTTATCCTCGTTCGCTACCCTCAGACAAAACCTTAGCGACGACAACTCGGCACTCCGTGCCTCCATCGATGCCCGCTTGGCAAAGCTACAAGAAGATCTTGCGGCTGAAAATTCCCTGATGGACGTCCTGGCGAGTAAGACTACTGCCCTCAAGGTCAGGAGCACCCAACTTTCCAACTCCGAACAACAATTGGAGGCTCTTCGATCCGAAAGGGAAGTCATCAAGACGTGTGTTTCGGATGTCCACGCCGCTCTATCCAACATCCTGGAAGCACACGACCCCATCCTCAATCACTCAGTGAGGCGTACCCTCGCTGAGAAACTCTCTCCGGCCATGGACCTCCTAAGCAAAATTGAAGGCCTACCCAGTTTCGTGTCCATTCCGAAACAAGGGGGAGATGAGAAGAAAGGATCGAAACCACCTCCTTCCTCCAAAGCAACTCACACAACCGAACCACCCCCAACTGGTCATGCCTCGGGTTCGGGTGTGAAGGACAAGGGCAAAAACATTGCAGAGGGAGGAGATGAAGATGAAGATGAAGACAAGGAGACTATTGCGGACATGTTAAAGAGAAAGAACAGTCGCAATACTGACGATGATGTCAGTCGTGTGGCACGTGAAGCTGAAGAAGCCGAACGTAAACAAAAAGAAGCCAACGATCTCCTTGAGAGCCGAAAGCTGCTCTTCCCTGCCTGGACCAGGGATCGTCTGATAAAAGAGGCCATAGAGACTCCAAGCATACTATGGCTCGAGCCGGTGATATCGTTCGACTGCATCAACTCGGTCGATTCGCAATTTGATATGCCGCTGACTCGAAAGGCGTTCATCTTCCACGCCTTCTCCAACATTTTCGAAGTCCCGCATCCGAACGATGAGCTCGACAGGGAGCTCATTGACTTTTATCTGGAGGCCGCTCGCCCTCAATACCTTACATGGAGTGCCCAGAAGATTGTCAATGTTCGGGTGATGAAGCCATTTGCCGTGGGGAGATTCACAAACGTCAAGTTCAAGCTTATCCGAGGATCTGCAAGAACTGCTCACATGATCTCTCTGGCGGATCTGCCCAATCTGAACCCTCATGATTGGATAGTCTTGTACAACATCTTGCTGACAAACGAAGCCGAATATGGTCCCATCTTAGACCATGTCAAAAGGATGCTGGCATGCTATATCATGGAGGTGGACCTAATGGATCAGGAGGTTGCCACAGTGTTTAAGAAGAAACCGAAAGTCAAGCCTGTGGGATCGGCCAGTGATCTAAACACGATGAAGATGGGCAAGATAGATTCGAGGCGAAACTCTGTGATGTTCACCAGAGCCGAAGGACAGAAATGTCTGTTCGCGTTAGCTGACAAGCACCTCTACACCACTACCTGCTTGGAACACGTCCTATCAATCGTCAAGTGGTGTAAGGACAATTCGGCTGATGATATCAAGTATTTTGAAGATATGATCAATTGGTACATCCGGTTTAGACAGACCATCCTTTCCATAACCAAATGTCTGTTTAGTACCGTGAAGAAGAAGGTACCAGCTTCAGCCGCCGGCCCAAGTACGAAGTGAAGGTCTCGCTCCAAATTGACGCAAAGGGGGAGATTGTTGGGCTGAAGTTCAGTTTTATGTTGCGTCTTTTGGGCTCGTTAGATTAGCCTTGTATTCTCCGGTTTGGGCCTGTCCAACCGAGAGCCTTTTATGTGTTGTATATAAGTTATTGCTTGCATGCATATTAGGTTAAGATTCAAGATTTCAGTTTTAGCATTCCAGAGTCTTACGATATTGCTCTCTTGTAATCTTCCAATCCTTTACAGTTGATGTTCTTAATCGAGCTCTTCTAAGGATTTTATTTAATCATTCGACTCGTTTGATTCAAGCTGTTTGTTCTTATTATTGCGTTCTGCCTTGTTATTAATATAGTGTTCTTGCTGTTTCATATTGATATACTTGTTCAAGATCTAATCGATCTTCATAGATTAAAAGTTGTTTTAATCCCATCATCGAGTCTACAGTGTGATTGGTCCGCCCGCACCGGGCCTTCAATCCACCCGGTCCACTCTCTGAGACTACAGTATGACTGGTCCGCCCGCGTCGAGCCTTCAGTTGGCCTGGTCCACTCTCCGAGCCTCGGCACGTCTGGTCCGCACTCTTGGGGCCTACAGCCTATCCGGACCGCTCGCTGGGCCTTCAGGACAACCGGTCTGCCCTGGGTATCTTGGCCTACAACACAAAGCAGGACCCGCCTCAACCCAACTCCAGTCCAAACAACGATGTGCACATAAACATACAATCGTATAACAATTCACAGTCAACAAGCCGATCAAACAGATCACATAACATACCATCATCATAACCAGGATACCGACCTAACCGGTCACTAGCATAGCATCACCCTACATATCAGGGAACCGACCTTAACCAGGTCTCTAACATATACCATCCTAGCTACCAGGATGCAAACATATCAAAGCAATAACATAACAACAAATACCCAGATCTCAATCCGATAAAGGGATGGCCTTGGTGCCTTAGACCCTGTTGATATAGTGAGGATAACTCACCTCGAAACTGCCGGCTGAAAAGATAAGATCCCGCTGCTCCAACTCCGACACGAACTCCTCCACTGAACAAAACTAAGGCACTGAACTCAATAATTACCAAAATACCCCTGGAAGACAACTAGTCAGCCCTTGGTCAAAGTCAAAGTCAACCCCTGACTGACTCTACTCGCCGAGTCAACCCGATGACTCGCCGAGTCCCCATGCTCAGAATTTCCTTCAATCCGCGACCCAACTCGCCGAGTCACCCCGAGACTCGCCGAGTTCAACAACTGTGAGTCCACTCGCACACAACTCACCAAGTCATCCCTTGACTCACCGATTCTCGGCTCAACCAGAAAAAGATTGGGACTCCTCGACAAGACTCACCGAGTCCAAGAACAGACTCATCGAGTCTAAGGCTATCTTCAACCTACTCGCCGAGTTGTTCTTGCAACTCGTCGAGTTCCAGGCCATCTTCATCCAACTCGCCGAGTTGTTCTTCCAACTCGTCGAGTTCCAGCCTATCTTCAAGCAACTCGCCGAGTCTACCCATGTGACTCGCCGAGTACCACTGGGTCTGAATCCATACCGAGGCTTTCCAAGCCATGCAGATGATCCAAACCATAGATCTACCCTTCCTAAGGCCACCCATCACGTAAAGTGGCAAACTTTACGTGAATCTAAGGAGATCTAGGCATTTTCACTCTAGGGTTTGGGCTTGGGACAAGATAGCTCCACCAATCACTCAAAAGCAGGGACTTTTATGCATTCTAACCCTTTTCCATTCCAGATCTGAGGTAGCAACCTCAGATCTAACCTCTAAACTCCAATACACCAAAGGATATGATCTCTAACACCTCCAAAAATGATGAATCTAGATAATAGCAGCTCAAACAATGAAATAATACCTCAAAAGGAAGCTCCAAGAGAAGATTAATCCGGATCCTTGCAAAGCCCTTTGATTCAAGTCTCTTCTCCTTCAAGATTTCTTCAACAACCACTTCTCCAAGCTCCAATTGCACTCTAATCCCTCACAATCATGCCTCAGGGCTTTCTGGACTTCTACAGGGGGTAAAGAGGTTGGGGAGAGGGTATAATGTCCTTTAAATAGGGCCCATCCTCCGGATTTAGGGTTTTCTCCACTCAACGCCTACTCGCCGAGTCCATCCGCTGACTCACCGAGTGGGCCACTTAACACGCGACCAAAGTCGCGACCCGACTCGCCGAGTCCCCCCATAGACTCGCCGAGTTCCCCTTCCCAATTTACTCTTTTAGCCCTTCAACTTTACTCTTGATATTCCGGGATGTTACATTAAATGTGACTTTTCATATAACTTGAGGACAAGTTACAAAAACACATTTTAGATTCAACTCTTAGATTAATTTGGATTGAAAACAACTATTTCACTCAACTTTTCTATTAATCTAAGCAACTCATAAGAACAAGATAATTCAAATCAAACTTTTTCATGTAATTAGTCTAAGCCTTAAACTAATACAAAACATGAATCTATTGACAATTATCTTTGCAGTTGGATTAGCATGAACATTACCACATCAAAAACAAGTTTATAAGTCCAAAAACAACTTAGGGTAATGTTCCTAGTCCATTTCTAGCCAAAAACCTCGAAAATATGCTGTCTGGGGCTCCTACTCGTCGAGTGCATGAACCTACTCGACGAGTAGGATGATTTTACTCATGGACTCGGCGAGTTTATCAGTGGACTCGGCGAGTCCAGTGCCCAGAAAGCCAGAAAATCGAGTTTTTCAGCATTTTTCAGCAATTTGCATCAAGTATAATTGAAAACAAGCCTAGGCTCTGATACCACTGTTTGGTTTTGAGCATTCTAACACTCCTAAGTGTACATGCAACCCTAAATACCTTAGATCTATATTTTCTCTATTATACATGCAAATATGAACTTCCAAGGTATTATCCTAATCTAGCATACAAAACAATGAATATAACAAGATAGAATACATACCTCTTTGATGTAGAATGTCTTCATGAAGTTTGAGTGCCTAGTGCCTCAAGTGTGACACCTCAAATGGTTCACACAGCACCAAATACACTTTGAATAACTTGAGAGAATTCTACACTTCATGAAAATCGGCTAGCCGTTTCTTACTTTCTCTAGTGGCCGATTTTGGTCAAGAATAAGATGCATATATAGTTAGGGTTACACCATGTAAACCCTAATTGACATGGCCTTTCATTTCCATGATCCATGGGTACAAAACACCATGGAGCATCATATGGGGTTTAGCCCAACTAGATAATCCATGGAGCATTAGCCCACTATATAAGTATGGATGATTTACACAATCAACCCATATATTTAATTAGTCTTCTTTTGATAACTTAATTAATCCTAGATTAATTCTTGATCAATACTAATTAAATAATCTTATTATTCTTATTATTAATATACTAGAACTTATAATATATTAATAACCATAAGTGTCTTATTTCTCTCATTTAGTCTATCCAAGTGCAAGATGCCATGCAACCCAAATGGACCATGCCGGGTTGGGTCAAGTCTTACCAATTATAGTTATGGACTTAGATGTTAATCCAACACTAGCATGCATATCATATCATAACATAACTCATAACACATAATGTAAGGGTATTTTAGGAAATCACCGTTCGGGTGTTGGCTGATCGTACACACTGCTCCGTTCTGCCTTTCTCAAAATCTTTTACACTCTTGGAAAAATTGTTTATTTTATGAAAACTTTCTCAAATCCTCAGTTTGACTTCAGGTACACTCGAAGATGCACCCGGATCCCTCAAACTAAGGCTCTGATACCAACTTGTAACGACGTAAATTTTCAAAACAATTTTTCATTTTTAAATCGTAATTTCGATCACCAAAAATAAAACAATATCCAACAGTTCCAATGTCATCATAACAACAAATCCCAGAATCTCAAAAGATCTCACTACATAAATTCTCTCAGTGAGTATGGATCATGCCGGCGCCTTCCCACGGTCCTCGCTAGTACCTGAAACACCTAACACAACAACTGTAAGCATAAATGCTTAGTGAGTTCCTTAAAATATCACATACAACACATACGCCTTTCCAGGCCATAACTCTGTGGGACCTTCTGGTCCAAGTGTCTCAGGGGACTTCCATCCCAAATCCCGGTAGAGCTTCCGGTCCTACCCGTATCGACCTTCCGACCCGTAATCCTCCTGACCTTCCGGTCCATAACCTCTTGACCTTCCAGTCCATATCATCTTGACCTTCCGGTCCTTTTCATACATAGCACACATAACATATACATATCACATATCAGCACATATAGCACATACAAGACCTTCTGGTCACACATAGGTACCCTTCCAGGTACAATATAGTGAGAAGACTCACATCGGCTATCTCGGATAATCTCGCACACGTATCAACTAATCTAGCCTCCGCCTAAACACATAAACAATTATCTCAAATCAATAACGGCTCTCCAGGCTAGACTAGTCTCTTCCTTGACCCCTAGGAAGGCTAAAAGACCATTTTACCCTTCAAATGGCCCACAAGTCCGATCATTGACCAAACCCTAAAAGTCAACAAAAGTCAACGGTCAAACTTTGACCAGACTCGTCGAGTGCACTCGTGCGACTCGATGAGTCCATGCATGTCCTCTTCGCCCCTGGACCTCACTCGACTCGCTGAGTCAACCCTCCACTCAACGGGTCATCACAGGTCACGAATCGCAGGGCAAACCGACTCGACTCGTCGAGTCCCTTGTGGGCTCGACGAGTTTCTCCCATGAAAACACTCAAACGATCCTTTGAGGTCAGATCTGCTTCACCAACCAGTAGATCTAACCTCCTAACACTCGAAAGTCACATAAAGGTTTAAACTTTACATTCATGCAATGCTTATAAGACCAAAAATGGAGAAATAACCTTTAAAATGGGGTTCAACTCTCAAGGCTCACATGGAAACTCATAAAGCTGGAAGCTTAGGACCTTTTGGACCTCTCAAGGTCCAGATCTATCATATATACCCAAAGGGACCTCAAATGCTCCAATATCCAACTCAAAATGGCACAAAGGAAACCCTAGACTTAAGGAATCTATCAAATACACGAAATGGGAAGGAACTTGTACCTCAAAACGTGGATCTCAACGTGCACAACACAGATCCAAGCTCCACAATCGATCTAGCTTGGATTTCCCCACTCCTTCTTGCAAGATCACACCAAAGGATGAAGAATTAGCCTCCAAAATGCTTTCTAAGCTCTCTTTGCTCTCTAGGGTTTTCATAGGGAGTAATTTCTCGCAAATGACGGCGATAAGGGCCTTTAAATAGGGCTCAGGCCCTGAGATTTAGGGTTTCACTTAATAGCATGGACTCGCCGAGTCCACTCATCGACTCGTCGAGTCCGGTCATTAATCCAGACAGCATTCGTGATCCTGCTCGGCGAGTCTGAGCGCCTACTCGTTGAGTCCCTCCCTAAAACTCAAGATATATACTTAAAATAAGATACCTAGGAATCCGGATGTTACAGGTTCCATAAGCATCAAAAATGAAACCAACGAAGTCTCCATCATTTGCAACAACAGTTATCCCAGCCAATAAGGGCTCACTTGGCTCACAGTATGTAACGTCTTAAAAACACTAAGTAAAAAAAATTCATTTTTGAACCAACAAAATCATTCAATCATTTTTTCAAAACAATCAGAGTGTAATGTATTCTCAAACATCAGAGTAAAATGATAAATCAAAAATGCATAAATAAAACTCTAGGGGATGCAACTGTAACGATCGAGTTTCAGGTACTCTTCAATATTGGATTTGGTTTTAGAAAAAAAAATCATTTTGGTACCCAAGTACGTTGGGCGTAACATGGAGTACGTTGGGCATACTTTTCTAAGTGGGTCAGGGTGTTGATGGCGTACGCTTGGCGTACCCATACTTACGATGTGCATACGTAAACAAACCACAAACCTTAATTTTTAGGGTTAGGCCTCTATTTAAATGCCATTAAGGACCTTGTGGCTGCCCCTCATCATCCTCCTTCCCTCCAAAGACTCCCCATGAAACCCTAGCCTTTCCTTGTGTGTTCTTGAGCCTTGGTAGTAAACTTTTGGTGTTTTGGTGCATTGTGAAGAAATAGGAGCTTGGTGATCAAGCATTGGTTGGAGTGGAGCTTGAAGATCCAGAATCGTCATCATCTTAGAAAGTCTCAAAAGGTATAAAGTTGCAACCTTGTTGATTTATCTTTTAGATCTAGGTAGTTGGAGTTTTTGGCGTATTTTGGTCCCTTGAGTTGTTCTTGTGAGTATAAGCTACTCCCGAAGATTAGGATGTTAGATATTAGTGTTTTTGAGGTCCCTTGTGCATAAAAATTGTAGTTTTATGGGTTTAACTCAACCATGCAAGAGTTGATGTTCATCTGATGAGGTTTAAGTGGTAAGTTGAGTTTTGGGGCTTATTAAGCCATGCATAAGCTTAAAGCTTCCAACTTTATGGATTGAGACCTTGTTTTAGAGTAGATCTGAAGTTTAGACGAAAAGGTCTTAATGGATTAAGCCATCCAACGAAGGATTAGCTCATAGACCAGTACGTCGGGCATACTTCCATGTACGTTGTGCGTATGAGGTTCAAACCCCGTAAGTTGGTCAATGGTGAGTACACGGCGTGTACGAGCTGGTTATGCTCAGTGTGTTCCCTAATGTGGGCTTAGAGGGTTTTGGGCCATATTAGGCTTCAGTTGCTTTTGGGTTGGGTCTTGGTCTTGGGCCGGTTAAGGGAAATGGTAAAATGTCCTTTTACCCTAAAGAATCGGGTTTAATGAATTAGGTTCCTGGTTATGATTTATGACCTAATTATTAATTAGGGTATTACTTGATTTATTAGTGTGGGGATTCTCCGGTCCAACATCACAAACATCTATTTGTTTATCAACAGATCGAGGTGAGTTTTCTCCCTATACTTTAGGATATTAGGGTTGTTGAAGGGTTTTTGTTGCATAAATATATAGCTTTTCACAAAAAACGGCAACAGAAGCTTTAAAATTTCTTATAAATTTCGAGTATGACAACAAAAACAAACCATCAAGGATCCTTTTAAAGAGGTTAAAATGATGTTACAATAACCATAGGGTGCTTAGAAATAACAACCTTTGTAGCCTTTGTTCCCTCTTGGATTTGGGGTGTTGAAGGAGATAGAAAGAACAAGGAGCTTGATCTTCTCTACAAGTAATCCACCAACAAGAATAAGGTACCAAAATTGCTAGATTTCTTCTTGTACAACTTTGTTCTTTAAGCCTTAAGTGCTTAATCAATTAAGCACTAAAGGAAGACACATAATGAACACCAAAAGCAAGTAATGTCTTCAAAAGAGGAAAGAGCTCCAAGCTCTTATGTTGCTTAAAGTTTTGAGAGAAAAGGAGAAGAAGTTTTTGAAACAAAAACTAGCAATCTCTCCATGTATAAGGCCCTCTATCTATAACCCCATCCAAGCATGGTCTCATGAATATAATATTCAAAAGTATGGGCTATAAAGGAAATACATGGGGAACAACATGATGGAGGTTGACAAGCAACCTCCATTCTCCTACAAACTTTCGACCATAAGGCCTAAAATATATAAATAATGCTCACTAGTCTTTTAACCATGGTAGAGTAAGCCTTTAATTTAATCATGGTTAACCAAAGTGTCCAAAACTTTGTACATGCCTTATTATATGATACCTTGTCATACAAAGATTATTTTTCTACTTCTTACAATATTGTTCTCATAGAATAATAATTTTTCTCTAATTAAATACAAGAGTTAAATTTATTTATTAATAACAAATTACTTAATAAATATTCAATAAGTAACAACTTGATTAAGGTGTGACCCTATAGGATCATATGCCATTAGCAATGTCACTCAATAACGATTCTTGGGCATATAGATCTAACAATCTCCCACTTGCACAAGATTCATTATAGACTAACATAGACTATAGTTGGTTTGTAGCAATGAGCTACTGCTCCTAACAACACACGAATGGGTGCCATCAATCAACATCCAATTCCAGGAGATCACTAGCTACAATTGAAGAATATGGTAAGTGCATCAATATTCTCTTTGTTACAGACATCATGTTGGATATGATACATGGAATATGATCATCCTCATTTGCCATCAAACTTTTAAGAAATGCACCTTAGTTGTCTAACTCTCAAAACATAAGTGGAACAAATCTCATCTTGACTACATACATACTCTCATATAGTTCATGCTCTACCCAACGAAAGCTTTTATAATTGCATTGTTACAAACAACGTCTAACCATGTCAAAGTATAACAATCTCCATACTTGAGTTCTCCAATATGCATATCAGGTCGAAAGACATAAATATATTTACTTGTGATCAACATTCACTTATGATATCGATCCATGAGGTGAATCTTGATACGAGTCATTTCCAATAGTTGTTCTAAAAAAAGTACATATGAATTTGGATGCAACACTTTGTTATTTCACTTCTTGAAATCTACCAAGCCGATTCATATTAGTGTTAATTCACTGTCGCTCCCGCAACAGTGACTGACTATGGACAAATTTTGAATAATTACATTATTCAAGGATTAAATAACATGCTAATATAGAACACAATAATATTCAACACAAAAGAGACATCTTATATTTAGAGGAGATTACATATCATTTCTGCATAGTTCTGAATATCCAGATATTAGTCAAGTACAGATTTAAAACCAATCACTAGCTAATTGTAGACCGATTCCTTTTGCATGACTCTCAAACTTTCTTTGAGGTAGAGACTTTGTGAATGGATCTGCTAGATTTTCATCTGTATGAATATTTTCAATGAGTACATTTCCCAATTCTATTTCCTGACGAATTAAATTGAATTTTCGTTAAAGGTGTCTAGTCTTGTTGGTAACCATCGGGTCTCTTGCGATAGTGATGGCACCAGTGTTGTCATAAAGCATCTCAATGGCATTTTCGATGCTTGGAACAACATCCAGATCACTGATGAATTTCTTCATCTAATCAGCTTCTTGAGTCGCTTCACACGCAGCTATGTACTCTGATTCTGTTGTAGAATGTGCAACCACTTCTTGCTTTGAACTCTTCTAGGAAATGGTTCCTCCATTAAGTGTGAACTCTTCTTAAGTACTTAAGTTTGTTCTTAACATCCACCCAATTTTTTTCGCTAGGATTAGCTTGATACCTACTAGTTATACTAATAACAGAAGCTACATTTGGCCTTGTACATGTCATAGCATACATAATTAAACCTAGTGCTGAAGCATACAGTATGCGTTTCATTCTTTTGATCTCATCTTCAGTACTAGGGCTATCAGCTTCAGAAAGAATGGTACGAGACAATATGGGTACAATTACTATTTTCGAGTTATCCATTGAAAAACGTTTTAAGACTTTGTCAATGTATATACTATGACTCAAACCAGTGAGTCTTTGGGATCTATGTCTATAGATCCTAATACCAAGTATGTATTCAACATCCCCTAGATCTTTCATTTGAAAGGACTTACTAAGGTAGGTCTTAGTCTCCTTCAATGTTGGGATATCTTTCCCGACTAGTAATATGTCATCAAAATATAGAATTAAAAAAACAATATGGCTCCCGCTTGCTTTGATGTATACACATAGTTCATCGGGACTTTCTGAGAAACCAAACTTTTTGATGTTTTCGTCGAAACGACGATACCAGGCCCTAGATGCTTGTTTCAATTTATAAATGGATTTCTTCAGTTTACACACCTTCTTTAGGTTATCTGGTTTGACAAAACCTTCAGTTTGTTCCATATAAACATATTCATCAAGATATACATTAAGGAAAGCAGTTTTGACATCCATTTGCCATATTTCATAGTCATAATATGCAACTATGACCATGATAATCCTAATAGATTTAATCTTAGCAACCGGCGAGAAAGTATCTTCATAGTCAACACCTTGATTTTGAGTATATCCTTTCGCGACAATTCGTGTTTTCAAAGTTTGTACATTTTCATCCATGTCGATCTTTTTCTTAAAGATCCACTTGCTTCTAACAGCTCTGTTCTTAGGAGGTAAGTTAACTAAGTCCCATACTTGATTGACATTCATGGATTGAATTTCAGTTCTCTTGGCTTCAAGCCATTTGCCAGGCTCTGGGTCTGCATTAGCAGCCTTGTAATTGATGGGCTCACATTGATCCGTCAAGAAGACTTCCTCTTCAGGAACGAAAAATCCAAATCTGTCAGGTTCCTGACGAGTTCTACTGGAGCATGGTACAATTGGTGTGGTTTCCGACATCTGAACGATAATTTCAAGTCCAACAGTAATTTGTTGATTATCATTCTCAACTAAAGGTTGTGTCTCTCAAATTTCTTCGAGGTCAATGGGACTCCTACTTACTTTATGCGAGATAAAGTTAGTTTCAAGAAACATTGCCTTACGGGCTATGAACACCCAGTTTTCTTCATTCTGGAAGAAGTAATAACCCATGGTTTCTTTTGGGTATCCCACAAAGATACACTTTTGGGATCTAGGTTCAAGCTTGTCAGAAGTTTCTCTTTTAACATATGCTTGCAAATGTATATATTTAAGTAAGACATTGATGAAACGTTTCCATGCCATAACTCGTAGGGAGTCTTACTAACCTTTTTAGTCAGGACCATGTTTACAATTCGAGCTGCGGTTTCAAGGGCATAACCCCAAAATGAATGAGGAAGGGAAGTATTACTCATCATCAAATGCACCATATCAATTTGATTATGATTTATCCTTTCTGAGACACCATTATGATGAGGTGTTCCCGGTGGAGTGAGTTGTGACACTATGCCACAATTCTTCAGATGTTCATCAAACTCATAACTTAGATATTCACCACCATGATCCGATCGTATGGTTTTAATCTTTTTACCAAGTTGATTTTGTACTTCATTTTGGAAAACTTTGAAGATATCGAATGCTTGATATTTGTGTTTCATGAGATACACATATCGAAATCTACTGTAATCATCAGTAAATGTAATGAAGTCTCTTTCACCGCTTCTGGTCATTGTTCTAAAAGGCCCACATACATTAGTATGTATGAGTCCTAATAGATCCTAAGCTCTTTCACCAACACCGGTAAAATGAGCTTTGGTCATCTTGCCACATAGACATGATTCACATATATCAAAAGAATCTGAGCCTATTGACTCTAAGATCCCCTCCTTTTGGAGCTTAGCAATGCGAGTTTTACTTATGTGCCCAAGTCAACAACGCCATAAATAAGTTTTCTTTGAGTCTAACTTTGTCTTCTTATTTAAGTTGAGCATTGAATTATCCGTTGTGTATGAACCATTTAAATCTATTTAATATATTCCATTTTTGGGACTAGTCTCAAACTAGAACACATTATCTTTAAACACCAGAATCAAAGTAAAACTTATAACGAAAACCTTGTTCATACAAGCGAGAAATAGAGATAATATTCCTAGTTATACTAGTTACATAACAAAAAAATCAAAATAAGATTAAGGCCATTTAGAAGCATAATATGATATTGGCCTGTGGCTTTGACAGCTACTCGATTGCCATTTCCATCATGAAGTTCCAAATCGCCATCTATTAGTTCTCTAACATTATTGAGTCCCTGCAAATCATTGCAGATGTTAGTACCATGTCCAGTATCGAATACCCAAGAATTAGTACGGAATGCATGCAATTCAATCAAATATATACCTAAGGTTCCAACCTGGTTGGCCTTGATCTTCTTAAGTTCCTCTAGGTATTTGGGACAGTTGCGCTTCCAGTGTCCCTTTTCATTGCAGTGAAAGCAATCAGAGTCAGCAACACGCTTGGGTTTCGGAGTTGGGTTAGTAGAAGGAGGCTTCCCTTTACCCTTTCCCTTGCCCTTACCTTTCTTGGCAACTTTGCCTTTCCCCTTACCGATATTATTACCGATTTTCTTCTTGGAGATTTGACCCTCACAGATCATCAACACTTGATTGTTCCTAGATTTCTTGATGTCTGCCTCAACATTTTTGAGCATGTTATGAAGCTTATTGATGCTCCTTTCCTAGTCATTCATTGTGAAGTTCATCAAAAATTGGTTAAATGACTTAGGCAGTGAGGCTAGGATCATATCGGTCGCTAGCTCATCCCCAAATGGGAATCCCAGTCATTCATTGTGAACTTGAAGCTTTCATTTTCATACATACACCATTTTATAACAACAAAAATAAATATCACAAGCATGTATTTAAAATGTATAAACAAAGTCATTTTCTAGTAATATTTACTATGAGCCATCACAACAAATATTAAGT
The DNA here is from genome assembly GCF_002870075.4 of Lactuca sativa. Classification (NCBI taxonomy): domain Eukaryota; kingdom Viridiplantae; phylum Streptophyta; class Magnoliopsida; order Asterales; family Asteraceae; genus Lactuca; species Lactuca sativa. The sequence continues at coordinate 31,279,277 of NC_056625.2, read as the reverse complement.
CATTTCCTAAAGGACTTATTAGGACATTTCAAGGTCTTCAAAAAGGCTCCATGTCTTCATAAGAACTTCATGCTCCATCTTGTTACATTTTTATAAAAATAAAATACAACTAGTCTAAAAAATAATTTATTACAAATAAAAATGAACAAATGAAATAATACCTATTTATCTATTACATCATCATATGAATAAATAAATATCAACCATAAATGTCCTAATGGCTTGTTTATACAAAAGAAACATATCAAACATATCAACAAATAACTCTTTTTTTTTCTAAGGCAACCTTTATATAACCAAAATTCATGAAAAAATATTTATATAAAAATAAACACTTTCAACAAGTTGCCAAAGAAAACAAATATGAATATTTATTTAGCTAAAAAGAAATCCATGCTTGTTTTCCAGAAAACCAAAGATTATCATAACATGAAAAATCATTCTAACATTTAAAAGATGGGTCTGATACCACTGAAGGGTTTTTGTTGCATAAATATTTAGTTTTTCAGAAAAAAACGGCAACAAAAGCTTTAAAATTTCTTATAAATATCTAGTATGACAACAAAAACAAACCATAAAGGATCCTTTTAAAGAGGTTATAAAGGAGAGGAATTGGTATGACAATCGTCAAAATTCGAGTCGGTTCTAGAATTGATAAACTTAGTTGCACGTATAGGCACGACACATACTAGACTTAGTAACTAGAAGCTAAGTTATAACCTAATAGAAACTTGGAAACAATTAGAAACAATGGATAGTGTACATAGATTTCACATTGATATGTGAATTCTACAACCACTTAACTGTCGTGACTATCCATATTCGGGTCATTCTTTGACTCGAACACCTTTTCATGAATCATATACACACATCATGCACTTGACCTAGTAGTATAAATTAGGTCAAAGTCTCATAGAAACTTAAGTCAAAGTTCAAGACTAGGACTAGTATACTTGATTACTCAATTTCGTTTGGATCTCAGAATCACTACATAGAATGCCAATAAACCGATAAAAATAAATTACAAAAATTATTTCTAACTTGAATAAGAGTTAGGAAACACAAAAATAATTTGAAGTCTCAAAGATTCAATTTACCTTGATATCTAAAGTTTAGCAAAGTTCGAAAAATCCTAAAAACCCTAAAAACCCTAAAAGCCCTAAAAACTCATATTTATAAACTTTAACCTTAAAAATCCTATAAAAATAATTATGAACCTTATAATATTATCTTATCATAATAATTATTATGAAATACAATCAATGAAAAATAAAGATTTAGTTATTAACATTTACCCTTGATTTATAAGTAAAAAATCAAGAGTTTTATGCATAAAAACTACCTTAAGATGCACATTTGATAAAAAGTTGGATATTTTTATAAAAGATTTGAAAGAAACAAGAGAGGGAGCCTCTCCCCCCTAAAATTCTTCCTCTCTCTCCCATTATCTCTCTTCCCCGAAATTTGAATCATTTCTCACCTCTTCATTCCCTCTCACACTCTTCATCACCATCACATTTTCTCTCTGCCCCTCACCCTAACCACGAAATGTTACAGAAAATGGCTCCAAGAACACACATTAAACTCTAAATATTCATCATTTGAAGTAATCTTGAAGGTAATCCCGAATTTTCTTTCATTCTACTTCACTTTTCTTTCAAGTTTTGCTATTTTCTTATAATTTCTCCTTCTTCATCTTATTCAAACTTGTTTTTTTTTTTTTAAATGGTTTTTAGAATGTGTTTTAACACCATGCATGTATGATAAACAAGGTTGCATGTTCATGATCTTAGTGCAAAAATCAATTTTGAGGATTAAAACATCAAACTCAAGTTAAGAGTTTTTGAGAAACAAAATTTTGTTCATGAATGCATGTATACATTTTGATAAGTTTTATTCTTTTGATCTCTGGAAACATGACTAGAATATAAGTTTATCATGATATCTTTAAAATATTTCAAAAGATTTACTCAAAGAAATGATGAAAACTCACTTTTCTAACCAATCATCATGCATGCAATCTGCCATATTTTTTTACCTGACTTTAAACTGCCATATCTCACTCATTTCTTAACCAAAATTCGAGATTCTTTTTCTGAAATATAATATTTTGAGTTAGGTTTCAAACCCTTTTAACCTCACTGAAAAATTCCAATATTTCTATTTTTAGCAATTTTTAAAAAACTGTTGCTCAATCAGCACCTTTTTGTGAATACTAGTTTTGTATTGCATGTTCAAAGGTCTTATTCATCACTAAAAATCAAGGAAAAATTAATTTGAGCACTTAACATCATGTATTAAGAGTTACAAAAAGATATTGATTCAAAAGTCTTTGGAACATGTTGCAAAAATTCTCAAAGTAACATCAATAATCTTTACCATAATCACAAGAACCAAGTTTTCTCTATAATTGTTTGAGCCTTTAGGAATGTTTTTCAACATCAAAAATAAGAAAACAATTCTTCATTGTTATTAAATTGTTGGAAGATGCATTTTGAAAATTTTCAGCTCAATATATATTTTCTTTAATTTTACATGAAAATAATAAGAAAATAGAGTATTAAAGCATATAAAATACTTACACTTGTAAATAAATTCTGGAATATTTTTGGATGACCCTTTAAGTTAATAAACATCTCTCATGAAGTTTCATCGATTTTTGTTACTGTTTAGCATGGTTTTTAATTTTCATTTTATTTAGCTCCAATAAATCATAAAACCACTTTCGGGAATGTGAAAATATTATTTCTTATTTTTCACAGCTTCTACCTTATGTTTAAGACTCAGAAAAATATTTTGGAATTTTTCAAAATGTATATCTATTTTTCCATGATTTTTGTGTTTATAATGGATTAAAAATAGGAAAAAATAGTTTTACTCCTCCAAAATTCATGAAAATTTATCAGAAACTCTTATAATGTATTAGGATGCTTTATAAAACTTTTAACGATATTTCTCTTTTGTATGCTATTTTTCTTCTATTTTCCCAAGATTTAATACACTTAAATGCACAAAAATCATAAAATTACGTTAAGTAGAAATCCATTTTTATATTTTTACTAGCTTAAGTATGTGTACTAACACTTGTAAAAAACGTTTGGTAAAATTTTGAAACTGTTATCTATTTATTTCTATTTTTATAAAACAAATACACAAAAATCAGAAAAATTGTGTTAAACTTTTTGAAAACACATATTATTATTTTTCCTAGATTATGTACACTGTAAAACAGTTACACAAAAATTATGAGAATTTTTCATGATAATTTACTATTTTTTTCATGATTTTATGATTATTCAAGGAATTAAATGGTGAAAAATAGTTAGACAAATAAAAAATTCAAGAAAATTTATCTTAAGGTCTTTGACTTTAATTAAACCTGAAATCCAAAGTTTGGGAAATTTTAGAACTAAAATGATTTAGTTTTTGAATAATTAATCAATGGATCACCTCTTAAAATGTTAAATATTAACATTTCAATAATGAGAATTTTCCACTTAAATTGTTATATAACAATTGATTCATTGAAATTTAATTTTCACTGGAAAAATATTTGTAACTTATCAATATTAAATTTTGTCATAATATTGACATAATTCTATTGTAGTAGTAAGTATACTAGTGTTAGATTTCGATTAGAGACTCACTAGCGTATACCATTATTGTAGGAATCGGTAGTGGTACGAGTGAAACATAGTTCAAGGCATCATTTGCATCATCTTAAAGCATTATGAGTATTCACGACTCCCCCTATTTTTGATTTTTATGTTTTGGGGTGGAAAAACATGTCCTAAACTAGTTATGTTCGTTGTATTTAATTTGACTTGTATCAAACTTGGTTGCTATATGTTGCTATGTATGTGTATGCTATTGTTAATTCATGAGGCCTTATCGCGTTTAAGTCCCTGGAATCAGTTCACACAACTCATTAACTCATTTGAGCCTATGGTTATTATGGATAGCGCTATTAGGAGGTAGACAACTCCTCACTCGCACGACTCGCTTGAGTGCATTTTACCATATTTCCCTATGTTAGTGATAGACATAGAAGAGGGCACCATCGGTCATTAGGCTTGGGTTGTGAACTCATGGTATAATCATTATGCACATACAAACCTTGTATCTCGTTTTAGCAACAAACTTTATTTCCCATGAGAATATGAACGTTGCATCTGATTTGGGAAACATACTTTATATCTCATGATGACAACGAACTTTGTTTATGCAAACTTGTTTACTCATTTTTTTGCAATATATTTCTATTTATGGAAACTTTATTTCCCATGAGAATATGAACGTTGCATCTCATTTGGGCAACATACTTTATCTCTCATGATGATAACGAACTTTGTTTATGCAAACTTATTTACTTGTTTTTGCAATATATTTCTATTTATGGAAACTTTATTTTTCATGAGAATATGAACGTTGCATTTCATTTGGGCAACATACTTCATTTCTCATGATGACAACAAACTTTGTTTACGCAAACTTATTTACTCATATTTGCAATATATTTCTATTTACGAAAACTTTATTTCCCATGAGAATATAAACGTTACATCTCATTTGGGCAACATACTTCATTTCTTATGATGACAACAAATTTTGTTTATGCAAACTTATTTACTCATTTTTGGAATATATTTTCATTTATGGAAACTCTTATCAGAACTTTGAGTTCAATTCACGAAACTAATATTATTTTTAAATCTGTGATGTGACATCCCCAAAATCTTGGCCAGAAAAGACCGATTTTCATTTATGCTTTTAAATATTTTCAGAGTAAATCCTTTTGATTTGAAAGAGTTGCGGAATTTGTTCCCAAAACAAAACATGATAAAATAATATTTATCAAAGCATTTCATCAAGAGATGCATTTCATTATATAATCAAAACTCGGGATGTCATGTTCCGATACAGACCATAAAGCATAAACGATAAACATTACAAGTCATTCAACAAATATATACATATACAGACTTGTAAACAAAACAACAAGATGATCCATCCATCTTACGCCCTTGTGCCACTTCCTGTAATACAAATAAAACTGAGTGGGTCAGGCTTGGGAGCCTGGTGAGCATATAGGGTTTTCAACCCACAATAAATAAGTTATATTTAATTTCACCAACCAATCACTATCCCGATTACCCATTCCCGTTATCCTCACTTTACGTCCCTAAAACAACTATCTCAAGGGACCTAATCTAGGATTTTCATCGGGACGGACATCACTGCGAAGGGGTTTCCTCAACAATAGATATCCTAAAGGCAACCATGAGGGGGATAGAGTACACCGGTGAACACATCGTTCACAACACCTACAGGTTATGAACCTGCTAGCGTTCCACTGGACTGTCTAGAAAGAGTCCGTGGTCGTTATCCATACTCCGCTGAATAACTAGATCAACAACAACAACAACATCGAGGCCTCTCATCTGTTTATTACACACCAACTATCTACCCATGTTCTACCCAACATATTAGTAGATAAAATATATATTTTCATACGTAGTTTAAAGAAAACTTGTATAGCATGCTTTAATCAGCACATATATCACATAACAGATGAGGCACACACACACATAACACATATCTCATATAGAAATAAGCAGATCTATAAGATAGAAGAGATGTGAATACTCATTCACACATAACACAACCAAATATATACACATAGCACGTATTTTTATATAAAATACTTCGTATTATTGTATTAGAAGAAATAACTACACACTCACTTGATCAGAAGATGATCGGACAGCGCTACGGCTTATAGAAGTAGAATTCCTTAGCAGATCTGGAAGATCTCCTCGAAAATCGAACTTCTCGCGGGTAGAGCTTCGACTCGGGAACCGCGCTTCTCGGGATCTTCGGGATCTCGGGACTTGCCTCGGGGCTAGAGTATGATACCGGGACTTCGGGGTAGCTTCGGCACGAAAAACGATGCAAAAGACTAGAGAGAAGAGAAGAAAATGAACAAGAAATGAGGCTGCCTTCGGATCCTTTATATAGAGGCTGGAACCTCGGAGTACGCGGGGCGTACAGGCGTACGCAGCGCGTACGCGTCCGAAATCGTCATTGCATGCGTCATCCGAAGTGTCGACACTATCGGAGTTACGCGATAGCGTAACCTCGTACGCGGGGCGTACTCCGGATTACACCGGTGACACGGCTTCGGATAATGCCTCCGATTTTGAATTAAATAAAAATATAAAATGATTAATAAACTTCGGAAATTCATAACTTCTTCATACGAACTCCGTTTTCGACGTTCTTTATATCCACGGAAAGGTGAGACCATGCTCTACGACTTTCGTTTAGACTCCGTCAGCTAATTTTGACTTTATTTTTATTAATTATTTTTAATAGGCCGCGACAGAAACTTTCGTTATAAATTCATAACTTCTTCGTTTGACGTCCGTTCTCGCCTAACTTTTTATCGCTTCGATACCAACAATGAGATCTTCGATTCTCATTTAGATTGCTTCGGCTAACAACCGCTCGTTCTCAATTCGAGTATTTCAGGCTGTATACCGCTAAGCCGGAACTTCGATAAATCATAACTTCCTCATACGAAGTCAGATTTGGGCGTTCTATATATATTCGGAAACCTTGTTTCGACTACTACAACATTAACCAAAGATATTAAGTTCATTTTACACTTAAATTTTGACGCTTATTTTTATTCTTAATTAATCAGACCACATAATTAAGCAATTAAGCACAAAACACATAATACTCAAATAATACATTCTTATTATTTCAAAACGGGTTACAAAGGTTAACCTAGACTATTATATTGCTAAATATGGCAAGCCCGGAAACACAGGCGTTACAATTCTCTCCACCTTAGAATGATTCCGTCCCCGGAATCACACATCAACAAACAAATGCGGATAGCGACCCATCATGTCACTCTCCGTCTCCCAGGTGAGATTCGGCCCATTCGTGTGTTTCCATCGGACAAGCACTAACCCAACCATCTTGCGTCGCAATTTCTTAGTCTTTCGGTCAACAATTGCCTCTGGTTCTTCAATCAACCTTTTGTTCTCATCAATTCTCAATTCAGAAATTGGAATTATGTCGGGAACTTCTCCCGTGAACTTCCTCAAATAACACACATGAAAAGTGTTATGAATTCCATTCAGTTCTTCTGGTAGTTCGAGCTTGTAAGCTTGGTTCCCAATCCTCTGAAGAACTTTAAACGGTCCAATAAACCTTGGACTTAACTTTCCCTTTTTACCAAATCTTATAAGTCCCTTCCACGGTGAGACTTTAAGCAAAACCGAATCTCCAACTTCAAAAGTCATCGGTCTTCGCTTTTTTTGTCAGCATAGCTCTTTTGACGATCCTGAGCTGCTAACATTCTTTCCCTAATTATTTTCAACTTTTCAGCAGTTTGATGAACCAACTCCGGTCCCATAAACTGCTTTTCCCCAGCCTCAAGCCAACAAGACGGCGTACGACACTTCTGTCCATACAAAGCTTGGTAAGGTGCCATCTTAATGCTCGAGTGGAAACTATTATTATAGGAAAATTCTACCAACGGTAAATGTTCATCCCAATTACCTAGGAATTCCAGAGTACATGCTCTCAGCATATCTTCAAGTGTTTGTATCGTTCGTTCGCTCTGACCATCAGTCTGCGGATGGTAAGCTGTACTTAAACACAACTTGGTACCCAATTCCTCTTGTAGACTTTTCCAAAACCTCGATGTGAAACGGCTATCACGATCTGACACAATCGTTAACGGAACACCGTGAAGCCTCACAATTTCCTTCACGTAAGAATTCGCAAGCTTCTCCATAGACCATTTCTCCCTGGCCGCTATGAAATGCGCACTCTTAGTGAATCGATCAACGACCACCCAAATCATGTCGTGACCATTCTTTGTTCTGGGCAGTTTAGTGACAAAATCCATAGCAATGTCTTCCCACTTACCCATAGGCACAGGCAAAGGTTCTAAACTCCCGTACGGTTTCTGATGTTGTGTCTTGACTCTCGCACAAGTCACACACTCGGCCACATACTTTGCAACATCAAGCTTCATCGTCGGCCACCAGTAGTAGGGTTTCAGGTCCCTATACATTTTAGTGCTACCCGGATGAATCGAGTACATGGTCTTGTGAGCTTCTTCCATCAGAAGATCTCTGACTCCTCCTGTCTTAGGTATCCAAATCCGATCTTGGAACACCTTCAGTCCATGACTGTTTACACCGAACACCAACGTTTTGCCCAAACGTTCCTCCTTTCTGTCATTCTTCTCAGAAGCTTCGCTCTGAGCTTTCTTTATACTTTCCAAAATAGTTGAGACAACTTCAATTCTCAACGCTCTTGGCCTTTTCCTTTCAGGATTGACTTTCCGACTGAGAGCATCAGCAACAACATTAGCTTTACCGGGGTGGTAAAGTATCTCGCAGTCATAGTCTTTAAGTAATTCTAGCCAGCGTCGTTGCCTCATATTCAATTCTTTCTGATTAAAGAGGTATTGGAGACTCTTATGATCAGTGAAAAGTTTGCACTTCGTGCCATAGAGGTAATGCCTCCATATTTTCAGAGCGAAAACTACCGCTGCCAACTCCAAATCATGAGTCGGGTAGTTCTTTTCATGCTCTTTCAGCTGTCGAGACGCATATGCTATCACCTTTTCTCTTTGGGTCAAAACACAACCCAAACCAACACCAGACGCATCGCTATAGACAGCGAAGTCTTCAACTCCATCGGGTAGAGAAAGTATCGGTGCCTCGCATAGCTTCTTCTTTAGCTTCTCAAATGCTTCCTGATGCTTCTCACCCCAAGCATAAGTAGCTCCTTTGTGGGTCAAAGCTGAAAATGGACTAGCGATCGCAGAAAAGCCTTGGATAAACCTTCGGTAATATCCGGCTAATCCTAAAAAGCTTCGAATCTCCGTGGGACTTTTCGGTTGTTCCCACTTCGTCACAGCTTCGATCTTCGCTGGATCAACCATTATCCCTTCTTGGTTGACCACGTGACCCAAGAATTGGACTTCACGAATCCAAAAATCACATTTGGAGAACTTAGCATACAGCTTCTCCTTCTTCAAGACTTCTAACACTTCTCGCAAGTGTCTGCCATGCTCCTCCTGGCTTTTCGAGTAAATCAGAATGTCGTCTATGAACACTATCACGGATTTATCAAGGAACGGGTTACAAACCCTATTCATCAAATCCATGAACGCTGCTGGAGCATTGGTTAGTCCAAACGACATAACCAAGAACTCATAGTGTCCATATCTAGTTCTGAATGCAGTCTTCTCGATATCTTGCTCTCTTACTTTTAGCTGATGATATCCTGACCTAAGATCGATCTTCGAGAAATAACTCGAACCTTGCAATTGATCAAACAGGTCATCAATCCTTGGCAATGGATATCTATTCTTTATTGTTGCCTTGTTCAGCTCTCTGTAATCGATGCACATTCTCATACTTCCATCTTTCTTCTTTACAAATAACACCGGAGCTCCCCAGGGTGATGAACTAGGTCTAATGAAACCGTTGTCCAATAACTCCTGAAGTTGCATCATTAGCTCCTTCATCTCCGTCGGTGCTAATCGATAAGGTGCTTTCGCAATTGGCGTTGTTCCTGGCAACAAGTCAATACGGAATTCCACTTGTCGATCAGGCGGTAATCCAGGAAGATCTTCGGGAAATACTTCCGGATAATCACATACAACTGGAATATTCTGCATCACCTTCTTTTCCTTCTTATCATCAATCACGAATGCTAAATACGATGTACACCCCTTGGTCAAACATTTTCTGGCTTTCATCAACGAAATGATTCCAGAATTCACTCTGCGTTTATCTCCATACACCATAAACGAATCTTTCCCAGGCGGGTTTACTTTGACTATTTTCTTCTTGCATAAAATTTCGGCGTCGTTGGCGCTAAGCCAATCCATTCCCAATACGATGTCGAAACCATTAAGTTCGTGATGCGATTTAAAACACAATAGCTTTTAATCTATAAAGATCGATTAGATCTTGAACAAGTGTGTGAATGTGAAATAGCAAGAACACAATATAAATAACAAGGAAGAACGCAATATTAAGAACAAACAGCTTGAATCAAACGTGTCGAATGATTAAATAAAATCCTTAGAAGAGCTCGATTAAGAACATCAACTGTAAAGGATTAGAAGATTACAAGAGAGCAAATACGTAAACTCTGAAACGCTCAAACAGAAATCTTGAATCTTAAATCTTGACCTAATATGCATGCAAGCGATAACTTATATACTTTACATAAAAGGCTCTCGGTTGGACAGGCCCAAACCGGAGAATACTAGGCTAAACTACGAGCCCAAAAGACGCAATACAAAACAGAACTTCAGCCCAACAATCTCCCCCTTTGCGTCAATTTGGAGCGAGACCATTACTTCGTACTTGGGCCGGCAGCTGAAGCTGGTACCTTCTTCTTCACGGTACTAAACAGACACTTGGTTATGGAAAGGATGGTCTGTCTAAACCGGATGTACCAGTTGATCATATCTTCAAAATATTTGATGTCATCAGCCGAATTGTCCTTACACCGCTTGACGATAGATAGAACGTGTTCCAAGCAGGGAGTGGTGTAGAGGTGCTTGTCAGCTAATGCGAACAGACATTTCTGTCCTTCGGCTCTGGTGAACATCACAGAGTTTCGCCTTGAATCAATCTTGCCCATTTTCATCGTGTTTAGATCACTGGCCGATCCCACAGGCTTGACTTTCGGTTTCTTCTTAAACACTGTGGCAACCTCCTGATCCATAAGGGCCACCTCCATGATGTAGCATGCCAGCATCCTTTTGACATGGTCTAAGATGGGACCATATTCAGCTTCGTTTGTCAGCAAGATGTTGTACAATACTATCCAATCATGAGGGTTCAGATTGGGCAGATCCGCCAGAGAGATCATGTGAGCAGTTCTTGCAGATCCTCGGATAAGCTTGAACTTGACGTTGGTGAATCTCCCCACGGCATACGGCTTCATCACCCGAACACTGACAATCTTCTGGGCGCTCCATGTAAGGAATTGAGGGCGAGCGGCCTCCAGATAAAAGTCAATGAGCTCCCTGTCAAGCTCATCATTCGGATGCGGGACTTCGTAAATGCTGGAGAAGGCGTGGAAGATGAACGCCTTTCGAGTCAGCGGCATATCAAATTGCGAATCGACCGAGTTGATGCAGTCGAATGATATCACCGGCTCGAGCCATAGTATACTTGGGGTCTCTATGGCCTCCTTTATCAGTCGATCCCTGGTCCAGGCAGGGAAGAGCAGCTTTCGGCTCTCAAGGAGATCGTTGGCTTCTTTTTGTTTACGTTCGGCTTCTTCAGCTTCACGTGCCACACGACTGACATCGTCATCAGTATTGCGACTGTTCTTTCTCTTCAACATGTCCGCAATAGTCTCCTTGTCTTCATCTTCATCTTCATCTTCATCTCCTCCCTCTGTAATGTTTTTGCCCTTGTCCTTCACACCCGAACCCGAGGCATGACCAGTTGGGGTTGGTTCGGTTGTGTGAGTTGCTTTTGAGGAAGGAGGTGGTTTCGATCCAGTCTTCTCATCTCCCCCTTGTTTCGGAATGGACACGAAACTGGGTAGGCCTTCAATTTTACTCAAGAGATCCATGGCCGGAGAGAGTTTCTCAGCGAGGGTACGCCTCACCGAGTGGTTCAGGATGGGATCATGGGCTTCCAGGATGTTTGACAGAGCAGCGTGGACATCCGAAACACATGTTTTGATGATTTCCCTTTCGGATCGAAGAGCCTCCAATTGTTGTTCGGAGTTGGAAAGTTGGGTGCTCTTGACCTTGAGGGCAGTAGTCTTACTCGCCAGGACGTCCATCAATTTATTTTCAGCCGCAAGATCCTCTTGTAGCTTTGCCAGGCGGGCTTCAATGGAGGCACGGAGTGCCGAGTTGTCGTCGCTAAGGTGTTGTCTGAGGGTAGCGAACGAGGATAACTCCGTCTTCATAAACTGGGCCAATTGATTAACAAGAGGTTCCAGTGTTGTTTTGTTGGCTTCGACGCTTTCCTGCATAGACTGCAGCAGGATTGAAGCGTCATGGAATAGTTTATCGACTTTTTCGGTCGCTGCCTCACAAGCTCGGGTGGAGGCGTCTATAGCAGCAGTAGCAGAGGCCACTGAGTCATGTTGAGCCCTAGAGAAGGCATCAACTATCCTCTGAAGGGCAGCTTCTGATAAGGATGACTGCTGATTGGAAGAGGAGGCGAGAAGTTGATCAACCTTCGCGTTCAGCTCGCGGAGATGCTTCTTAGTTACAGGAGCATCATCCTCCTCATCACTTTGAACTTGAAACGGACTATAGTAGACCGAATCAAAGTTCAGGTTGTCACCACCGAGATATTGATCATCGCCATCGGAGGCGTCTTCTGGAGATTGAGGTGGTGGTGAAGATGGGGGTGTTATTGGTTTGGTTGGTTCAGGTTGAGTAGGTGGGGGGTTAGTTTCGGGTGGTGGTTGTGTATGGGTTTCGGTTTGTGGAGGTTCGGTTACGGGAGGGGTTTCGGTTGATGTGGTGAATATTGGTGGTGGTATGGGAAATGAGGTTGGTGGTATAGTAGGGGTTATGGTGGGAATGGAAATAGGTATTGTGGGTTGAGGGGAAGGAACTGGGGATTGGTGAAGTTCCATGTCCGGGGTTGGGGAACGAGGAGGTGTGTTGCCTCTTTGTGGAGATTCGTCTCCTTGTGACTCCTCAGAGCCCGAACTCCCACCTTCGGATTCGGTAGAGGATGATGAAAGGACGAGCGTCCGTTTCGGTTGGGTCTTCCTCCTTTTTGGTTTTGGGGATGAAGCAGGCTTTGGTTGTTTGCGTTTCTTGGGAGTAGGTTTTGGGGCTTTGGATGGTTTCTTCCCCTTGTCTGCTTTCTTGCCCCTGACCCCCGGTTTGTCGGCATCATGGATTGATCTCAACATGTCCGGAGACAGTTCCCTCGGACCAGATGGCCCTAACTCCTTGATCGCCTTGATGAAGCTGCTTTCAGATGGCACACTCCCATACATTGACTCCGGGATAGAGCCAATGAAGGAGAATTTTGATGCAGCTGATACGATGATCTTCGTGGTGTGGAACGTACCCACCGAAGACATCGGTGCACCGTCAGCAGTTTGGACATCGAACTTGTCCATAGCCCATCTTGTGATCAAGATCCAGAACCGGGCCAGCGACACTTCAGAGTGTCGAGAAGTGGAAGATAGGCTCTGAATCAGCTGTTGCCAAAGGACAAACCCGTAGTCGAGGTTGATCCCGTTGTAGACCCCATACATGATTGACAGAAACAGACGACTGGCCCCGTCTGATCCTGAGCTTCGTTCTGACAGTCCCTTGAAGAGGACTGTAAATAACCCATTCCATTGGGGCGGTAGGCATGATTTCTTGAATCTGGCGACGGAGGTGAGAACTTCCGTGTAGCCCATGTTGTAGAACATGCTGTAGAACATACCAACCGGAATTGTCTCCGGGTGAACACGCGATGGGTCAGCGGCAAACCCAAGCATAGAGCAGAAGCGGGGACGAGAAATTGACGTCTTGTGTTCCGCCACTTCGAAAAAGATCCTGTCGACGCCCTTGTCGTAGTAGGCCGTGGCATAGACCTGAGAAAGAGCCACCATTGGCACCGTTTCAATCTTGGACAATGCCGGAGCAAGTTGGGAGTACTTGAGGCATTCAATAATCGGCGACATGTAGGGATCATAGGCATCTGGGTTCAGATCAATGACAAGGCATTGTTGAGGTCTGATGGGGAGAATCTGAGAAGTAGCATGGACGGAAGAGGATTCAGCCATTGTTGCAGGTGTGGAGAAGAAGATGACCGGGAGAGAGTTTGGAAGTGTTTTGCTTTGGAAATTATGGGGGCAGTAAAGAGGTAAAAGGTGGTCTGGATGGGTTTTTATAGTAGGTGATAGGAGAGAGAAAGATCGATTCAAATCTTTTATGGGAATATGGAAGGGTTTTTGAGTGACTGATTGGTGACAGTTGGGACGTGCGATGATCACGTAGGAGAGAGAGTGTCAGATTCCTAGGATCACGCCGCCCAATAAGCGCCGGTTTAGAGAGAGGAACCGTTTCCATTTCCACACGCGCCATTAATGCCTGATGGATGACGCTTCAATATTGTACACGCGTCCAATAGTGTCAGGAAAAGCGCGGCCTCTTCAAATTCACGCGCCCGCTTTTTACCGTCGTTTGAATTCCTATCCTTTGAACTTCCGCCGCGTCAGCATCTTTTGACTTTTCCCCTTTTTAATGGCTGTTTGGAATTAATGATCCACGTGGCTAATTTTTGACCACAACTTCATTTGTAACCATCCAGTAAATATCCAGCCTGTAAAATAATTAGTAACGGAATTTTTGAAAATCTTGGATTTTCGTGCAAAGAGTGTAAAAGAAAAAGAAATAAAGCAACTCTTTTTAGGATAATCTGTGATGTCCATAAGGACACGAAACTGATGATCCCGGGCACGAATCTCTTCCTTCAAGGTCAAGAAAGACCTCAAAGTGTTAGTGTGGAATCCCGTTAAATTACGATCAAACATTTATTAATAAATGTTGAAAGGCTTCTTTTAATAAGGCAAATTAAGGGTGGTTGCGCTTTGATTCATCAATTCAATTCTTGATATAAGAACGAATGTGAACAAAGTACTTGTGAGACCAGTGTAGTCTGTTGAACAAGTAGGTTGGAGTTGTTTATTAAGTGACTTGGATAAGTCTAAAATCTCAGATTAAAAAAAAATTATAAAACTGGATCCCTTGGGAAGAAATGTTATGGTGTGTAACAATTTCATTGGAACCACGCAAAAAGAAAAGAAACTGAGATTTCATGAAGGTACATTCGTCAATTCATTGGTAAAAACTTGATCAAATTAATTTGTCACCGTCAATTCTTTGGTGTTGAATTTTGGGTTTCACTCAGCTCGTAGTGGCACGAAACTAAGATCATAAACACAGATGTGGCGTAACCATAAACCTCAGTGGTAGTTTCTGAGAATCTCTAGGGTTACAGTGATGAAACGAATGTTATGGAGAAGTGTAATGGAGATGGTGTAAGAAGACATAGTACCTCTGCTGCGAACATAAGGACCAAGCAGGAGACTCTTAACTCATGTGAGAAGAGTGTGAGGTAGCTCACGATTAGAATAAATAAGTTAGCCTTATTGGAAAGACAGGGTTTGTGTATACCAAGTCGTGAAGGCAATTATTCAAAATCTTATGAGGCTTGGGACACATACAGCAGCATGCTTCTAGGGACACTTAAGTAATTCAGCAAATATATCCCCATAAATAAACGAACATACAAAAAAAATATTTTTGGAGTGTTTGAAATTTATATAAAAAAATAAAATAAAAAAAATGGAAAAGAAAAAAAAGAAAAAAAATAGAAAAGATTAAAAATAAGATAAGGAAAAAAAAAACTTTTGATAATAAAAAAAAACTTTTGATAAAAAAAATGGAAAACCGAACCCGAACGTTCAGTTGGTTTCGGTTCAGGAAAATTTTGAAAAACCGAACCCGAACCTTCGGTTGGTTTCGGTTCTTGAAAATTTTGAAAAACCGAACCCGAACCTTCGGTTGGTTTCGGTTCTTGAAAATTTTGAAAAACCGAACCCGAACCTTCTGGAGGTTTCGGTTTTTGGAAAATTTTAAGAAACCAAGAAGTTTAGATATGCAATAAAAAAAACTTTTTACATAAAGAAAAACAAATTTTGCACAAGAAATTTACAACTTAGAAAATCTACCTTTAAATTAATGAGCGAGTGAAATGGTTGAACCGAACCCGAACGTTCGGTTGGTTTCGCTTCTTACTGTTGAGATTGAGTGGTAGTGTGAGGAACTGATTCTGATTCCATCATACCGAGCCCTTGCAATATTTTATTGAATGATGCTTCAGGAAGAGCTTTGGTAAAGACATCAGCCAGTTGATCAGTGGTTCGCACGAAGTGAACTTCGACATTTCCATCTTCCACATGATCTTTGATGAAGTGATACCTCAGTGCTATGTGTTTGGTTTTAGAGTGTTGCACCGGGTTATGACAGATCCTAATTGCACTTTCAGAGTCGCAATATAGAGGGATCTTCTTCATATTGAGTCCATAGTCTCGAAGTTGACTCTGGATCCAAATCACTTGTGATGTGCAGGATGCAGCAGCAATGTATTCCGCTTCAGCAGTAGACAGCGACACACATGTTTGTTTCTTGGATTGCCAACTGACCAACTTCCCATCAAGAAATTGACAGCCACCAGTTGTACTTTTGCGGTCGAGTCCACATCCTCCAAGGTCGGCATCAGAATAGGCTTGAACGAAGAAGCCGGAGTTGGATGGATACCATAGACCCAAGGAGGCGGTTCGCTTGAGATAACGTAGGATGTTCTTCACTGCCAGCATGTGAGGTTCGCGTGGGTTAGCCTGAAATCGAGCACAATAACATACAGAAAACATGATGTCAGGCCTGCTAGCAGTTAGATACATCAGTGAGCCTATCATTTGACGATAGAGCGTGATGTCGACAGCCGGTTTATCCAGTGAAGGGGTAAGTTTGGTGCCGAATGCCATAGGGACTTTGACTTTTGAGTCTCCCATCATGCCAAACTTTGCTAGGAGAGTCTTTGTGTAAGCTTCCTGATTGATAAAGATGCCTTCGGGTCCCTGTCTTATATTTAAACCAAGGAAAAAATTAATAGGACCCATTGAGCTCATTTCAAACTTAGTCTCCATCAACTTTCTGAATTCAGCTGTCAAGCTGGGATTCGTAGAGCCAAAGATGATGTCATCGACATAAATTTGAACGATCATAAGGTGGTTACCTTCCTTTTTGCGAAAGAAGGTTGGGTCAACCGAACCTTGTTTGAATTTGGACATCTTTAAAAATTTTGTAAGCGTTTCATACCAGGCTCTCGGAGCTTGTTTGAGGCCGTACACAGCTTTATCCAGAATGTAGCAATGATTTGGATATTTTTCATTCACGAACCCAGGAGGTTGCTCCACATACACTGTTTCTTCAAGTTCTCCATTGAGAAATGCGCACTTGACGTCCATTTGGAAGACCTCAAAGTTTTTGTGAGCAGCATAGGCCAGAAATATTCTAACCGATTCTAGCCTAGCTACTGGAGCGAACGTCTCTTCGTAATCTATCCCTTCCTCCTGACAGTATCCCTTGACAACCAGACGAGCCTTGTTCCTTATGACATTACCTTCCTTGTCCATTTTGTTTCTGAAGACCCATTTAAGACCAACAACCGAAGCATCTGGAGGGGTTGGAATGAGGCGCCAGACCTTGTTCCTTTCAAACTCATTCAGTTCGTCTTGCATCGCTTGAACCCAATCAGAGTGATCGAGGGCAGTGTTCACTGTCTTCGGTTCGACTTTTGATACAAATGAGTTAAACATACAAAACTCAACTTTTGAGAATAAGGATGTCTGTTTTGCCTTCAGTTGAGATCGGGTCAGAACCTTTTCAGATACATTACCAACTACTTGAGAGATAGGATGATCTCTGGTCCATTTTGTAAGAGGAGGGTAATTCGGATCAAAGGATGGATCTAGTTCAGCGTTGCTCATCTCTTCAGGCTCAGATTGGCTATCGAAATCAAGCGTCATATCATCATGCTCCCCCTCAATTGATGAGTCTTGAGAAACATGAGTTTCAGGGGTGTCTTGTGGTGCTGGAGTTTCAGGCATTGAAGCACCTTCGTTTGGAGGGGCACCTTCGGTTGGAGAAGCACCTTCGGTTGATGAAGGACCTTCGGTTGAAGTAGTAGAGCTTGGCTCCCCCTGGACTTGTGAGCTAGGCTCCCCCTCGACAAGAGAATTTGGCTCCCCCTCGACTGAAGCATTGTTGGTTGGAGATTCATCAGTAGGCGATTCTCCTTCATGCATTCTTCTTGCAGCATCTTCGACAATCTGCTTCATATGATCTATTTTGTTGTCGGCTGCCCCTGCTTCGGAGAGAGAAGCTTTTTCCGGTTCGTCAAATAGATCCAGAAAATTCTCGTACATATTGGCGATTGAGACTGTGACTTGACCAGTTTGAGGAAAGATTTCCCTGGCAGTGTCATCTATGGCCTGTAGCTTCTTGACATAGCTATCATCGAAGGTCACATAGTATGTCTCTTCAATCCTTCTTGATCGTTTGTTTAGGACCCTGTACGCCTTGGATGTGAGTGAGTAACCCAGAAAGATTCCCTCGTCGGCTTTGACATCAAATTTGTTGCGGTGCTCTTTAGAATTAAAGATGAAACACCTTGAGCCAAAAACGTGGAAAAATTTCACATTGGGCTTTCTGTTGTTCAGTATTTCATATGGTGTGAGCGTGAATCGCTTGTTGAGATAGGACCTGTTTTGTGTATAACAAGCAGCAGAAATAGCGTCAGCCCAAAAATAAAGAGGTAAGGAAGCGAAACTTAACATAGTTCGGGCAGCTTCACACAGAGATCGGTTTCGTCTTTCGACTATTCCATTCTGCTGTGGTGTGTAGGGAGCTGAGAAATTATGACTGATTCCCTTTTCTGCAAGAAACGCTTCAAACTCCCTGTTCTTGAATTCGAGACCATTGTCGCTCCTGATGTTGTGAACGACCTTCTTGAGCTGGACTTCAATTTGCTTGATAAACACTTTCAGCTTTTGAGTCGCTTCAGATTTGAGCTTTAGAAAGAACACCCATGTAAATCGTGAAAAGTCATCAACGATAACAAGAATATACTTGCTACCACCGATGCTTTCTATAGATGAAGGACCACACAAATCGATATGAAGCAATTCGAGTGGTTCAACAACTTTTGTGTTGATTATAGATGGGTGATTTTGACGACTCTGCTTTCCCATTTCGCATGCAGCACACAAATGTTCTCTGTCGAACTTGAGCAATGGAAGACCCCTAACATGACCTCCAGTGACAAGTCGGTTGATGTCTTTGAAGTTGAGATGAGAGAGTCTTCTGTGCCACAACCAGCTTTCGTCGGATTGAGCTTTTGATAGCAGACAGATTGCTGGGTTCCCTTTGATGGGTTTCATGTTCAGAGGAAACATTTCACCCTTTCGCTCTGACTTCAGAATCACTTTCTTTGTTGTTTTCTCTATGATTTCAGAACCTTCATCATCGAATGAAACTTTGAGACCTGTACCTCCAACAAGCTGAGATACACTGATGAGGTTGTGTTGAAGTCCTTCCACATAAGCTACCTTTCTTATGGTAAAATCACCATTCGTTATCATCCCATATCCCTTTATGGTGCCGTAAGAGTTATTTCCAAACTTAACGTTGTCACCATTTGCAAGAGATGTGTATTCCCTGAGTTCCTCCTTCCTTCCTGTCATGTGACGCGAGCAGCCACTGTCGATGTACCATTCTTCGTCAAACTGCTCGTCACTTATAACCTGCAAAAATTAAGCAGATTTAGGAACCCAAAGTTTCTTGGGTCCATGTGAGGATTTCATGGGAACATGAATAGTTAGAGAGATATCAACAAGATATGTTCTTTTAATCAAAGTTGTTTCATCTTTCTTTTTAATGGTGAAAACTTTTATTTTGTTAGGATTGGTTGTGTTCGCTTTAAACTCAGGTTTGGATTCATCGACTTTTTGCTTTCCCTTCTGTTCAGCTGATGAATGAGATTTTTGAGGAAAAGTGGGATTAGCTTTAGAGCGAGAAGGAGATGAACAAGAAGAATTAGGAAGAGAGGATTTGGATTTGGATGGAGGTGTCTTCCTTGCTGATGACTCTAGGTGACCCTTTTGCTTTTGATCGTGGGTGGATTTAACCTTTGAGTCTTGTTCTCTTCTGACTTCAGAACCGAACCTCTGCGTTCGGTTGGAGTTGTTCTTGGAACTGAACCTTTGGTTTCGGTTGAGATCCTTTTCAGAACCGAACCTTTGCTTTCGGTTGGTATTTTCATGCGAACCGAACCTTGGCTTTCGGTTGGTATCTTCTTGCGAACCGAACCTTGGCTTTCGGTTGGTATCTTCTTGCGAACCGAACCTTGGCTTTCGGTTGTTAGAATCATCATGCTTTCTTTCGGGATTATTTTCATACTTCATATTCTTCTCTTTGTGTGAATAGTATGCATTCTGGGAGTGCCAGAATTGTTTCCTCTCAGAAAGGTTTTTCCTGTATCTTAGGTTCCTTTCTATCTTTTTATCCCTCATCTGTTTAGGTTGATGATGAACGTTCGCTTTCGCTTTTGATGTCACCCTGGCTGGTTCCTTTTGATCTTTAGTGGTTTTTCTTTGAGCTGAGGGTGCAGAGGAAATGTTAGACAAAGACTCAGTTTGCCCTGAGGAAGTGGAAGGAGTATCTGATGAAGTTTCACTTCGAGCTGTTGGCGTTGAAGGAATGTCTTCTTTTGCCGAATGATCACCCTCTTGAGGAGTGTCTTTAGTACCACTTGTGCTTGGTTCACTGAAATTATCAGGCTTGTTCAAAGGTTCAGGTATGTATCTCCCTTTCTTCATCCAAGAGGTTCTTTCAGATAGGCCAACGGTTTCGTTTCCATTGTCAATAGGAGCTTCCCAGAAGAACTCATCACAGCCATCAGCATTGTCTTCGTTAACAATAGCCGTGAGTTCAGCTGTCTGATGTTCGGTTACTCCTGTCACTTTGTATACCTGATTCGGAGTGGTTCTGACCTTTTGATAGACAACAGCCTTTTCTACTAATTTCGGGGACTTTTGTTGGGACAATCTAGCGAATTCCACAGAATTTTCAGAAATAAGATTTTTGTGGTTTTCAGTTTCGCTTTTTACAAATTCTGAGCAGTCAACCGTATCCTCTACAGAAATTTCACTCATGTTTTCATCCTCGTTAAGCTCAGATGCATTTTCAACATCAATTTTATTTTCTGAGCTTACTTTGGCATTTAGAGAGTCAAATTTTTGTATGGTTTCGGTTCTCAGTTTAAGTCTATCATTTTCGTCCAACAGATTTTTGAGCATGTCCTTATGGTCTTTGGATTTAATGAAGGACTCAATTTTGTCCAGTCCGATTTGATAAGTTGGGTTGACATCATCAGACGAAATCACACTCTCACAATTGTAAGCTTCGGCATCAATTTCATCCTCCTTGAATTCTAGAAATGGTAAAATCATACGGTGGATCTTCTTGCCTATCTCACAGTCTAAGTGAAGCTGAGTAATATTGGAATATAAACGTTTAGCTATTAAACAAAAAACATTTCGTTGTTTTAACAATTTCAAATTGTCTCTTTGCAAATAAATGTTTTCGTCTTTGACTTTAATTAATTCCGACTCTTTTAACTCAATCCACATACGCCGCTCCTCACTCTTCGACGCCACCCTGCTTAATTGATCAGTCAGGTTAGAATTGGTGACTCGAGTTTGAGTTAAGCTACTATCTAAATGAGAAATTCTTGTGTTAACGTTTTTTAGTTCTTTCTCATATGAGGATGATGGTACTTTAGATGAAATGAAAACAGATTGTACCTTCTTTATCAGTTCATCAAGCTCATTGAACTGTTGGCTGAGTGGTTTGGCTGTGAAGCACATGTCTTCCTGCACTTTCGGTCCATTGCCTCCTCCATCGGTGTTGTATCCCCTCATTTGAGATGCGCTTGACACCATGAAGCATTTTCCACCACTGCTTTCCTCCTTAGCCATGTAAGCCTTTCCATGAGTAGGCTTCCTCACTTCTTCATCTTCTGAGTCAGTAGACCAAACTTCGGTGCTACCGAACTCATCATTATTAACCGAACCCTGCACAATAAGAGCATTAATAGAAGGGTTAGCGGTAGACTTTTTCTTCCTCAACTCATCCAATCTCTTCTGCAGCACAGCTTCCTCATCCTTTCCATCGTCCTTTTCAGCCATCTTCTTAAGAACACAGTCCTTAGCATAGTGGTTCTTGCCACCACAGTAAAAGCAGCTTACTCCGGAATCGCCATCTGCCTTCGGTTCCTTCTTGGACTCCTCAGCCTTCGGTTCATTATTTGCCTTTTCAGAGCTATAACTCCCCTGCCAGTTTCGGTTTTTGTTGCTGGGGAACCTCTTCTTTATGAACCTGTTAGGATTGGATACCATCATGGCATAATCCTCAGTTGTGAGGTCATATTCTTCCAAGTTGAGCTCTTCATCCTCCATCACGGCTTTACTTTTAGATAGGAGGGCCAACGAACCAAGACTGGACACCACGTTCTTCTCTTGAACAACAATCTTCTCTTGGGACTTTAGAATACCCACCAGTTTCGCCAAAGAGTATGATTTAAACTGTTCATGGGCTTTGACTGTAGACACTACTGCTCTCCATTCCGATCTCAGTCCGTTCAAGAAAGTAACCTTTTGTTCGATGAGCTTCCTTTCAATGTCGTGTTTGATCATCTTGCTGAGAAGATGATTGAAGCGATCAAACGTCTGGGTCACGGTTTCTTCAGCCCCTTGCCTGAATTCTCCAAACTCAGATAGAAGCAAGGTTTGGATGGAGTGTTCAAGATCTTCGTCTGTTGAATACAGTTCGCGAAGTCTATCCCACACTTCCTTCGCCGTAGTGCATGAGCTGACAAGTCTGAATGTGTCGGACTGAAGGGCGAATCTGATCAACCTTAGTGCCTTAATATTGCACTGGAATTTATCTTTCTCATCCTGCGCAATATTCGTCACGTCCTTGAGCAAATCGTTGTAATCTTTTTGCGTCTTAATAACTCTGGATGTCGTGGAATGAGAAAACGGCCCATTGATAATGGCTTCCCATATGAGAAAACCATTGTCCTCCGATCCAATCACGTAATCTTCAAAATGATGTGCCCACACTTCATAGTCATGGGTGTATAAGATTGGAATCTTTGTCGTCGAACCAATGCTGTTGGAAATGTTAATGGGGTTTGACTGCGTTGCGTCTATAATGATCGAAATAACCTGTTCAAAGATCAGACTTGTAATAAAGCAGATTAGGGCAAAACAATAAATACTAAGATACGTCAATTAAGATGACGGCTCAATAAATATCGATGATTGCGGAAAACCCTAATGAAAATCTTTTTCACAGAAAAGAAGTGTATCGATTACACAGCCTCGTGCTCTGATACCAATTGATGCGATTTAAAACACAATAGCTTTTAATCTATAAAGATCGATTAGATCTTGAACAAGTGTGTGAATGTGAAATAGCAAGAACACAATATAAATAACAAGGAAGAACGCAATATTAAGAACAAACAGCTTGAATCAAACGTGTCGAATGATTAAATAAAATCCTTAGAAGAGCTCGATTAAGAACATCAACTGTAAAGGATTAGAAGATTACAAGAGAGCAAATACGTAAACTCTGAAACGCTCAAACAGAAATCTTGAATCTTAAATCTTGACCTAATATGCATGCAAGCGATAACTTATATACTTTACATAAAAGGCTCTCGGTTGGACAGGCCCAAACCGGAGAATACTAGGCTAAACTACGAGCCCAAAAGACGCAATACAAAACAGAACTTCAGCCCAACAGTTCGATAGGCAATAATTCCTCGTGGAACTTATTCCCATTTAGATCAATTAAGATGTTTTTCATGCGATAGCTAACAGGTACAAACTTGCCACTAGCAACTTCGACTAATAAAGCATTATATAGTCTAACAACAGGCAAAGCTAGCTTTCTACCAAATTCATGCGATATAAAGGAGTAGTTGGCTCCAGAATCAAATAAAATTTGGGCAGGCAATTCGTTAACGAGAAAGGTACCTGAAGCGACATCAGCTTCATCTTTAGCAGCTTCCAGTGTCATCTGCAATGCTTTCGCCTTTGGCTTTGGCGGAATGTTGGGTCTAGCTGCCTCCTTCTTCTTCGGGCAGTCCCTCGACATATGACCCTCCTCACCACAACCATAGCAAACTTTCTTTGTGAGGGTACACTCATTGGCATAGTGCCCTGGCTTTCCACACTTGTAGCATGTGTTCGCCACCTCACATCTTCCATGATGCTTCTTCTTACATTTGTCGCACCATTTCGCTTCACCTCCACCTCCCCTCGAACCAGACTTCGAGAACTTGTTTTTCTTGTTGGACCCTGAAGTTCCATCGAACTTCCTCTTTTCTCCAACATCCATTCTTTCCAGACCCTTTTCCTTCTGCTGGGCCTCCACATTCTTAGCTGCACGAACAGCCGTTTTCAGAGTGGTTGCCATTTTGACTGTCGGACCAAAGTCAGCAGGCAGTCCGTTAGCAAACCTCTCAATCTTGGAGAGTTCCGTCGGCACTAGGTACGGAAACAACTTCATCTTCTCAGTAAATGCAGTAGCATAGTCATCTATGCTCATCTTCCCCTTCTTTAAGTTTTGAAACTCATTGTTCAGATCAATCAGATCTATCTCCGAACAATACTGCACCCTTAACTGTTCCAAGAACTCCTCCCATGACATTTTCAGGGCCTCTCCTCGTGGCATAGTATCTACCAACAACTTCCACCAACTCAAGACCCCAGTCTTCAGTTGTCTAACTGCAAAGACGGTCTTCTGTTTGTTGCTACAGTCGCAACTTTCAAATACCATCTCCATTTCGGAGATCTAATCCATTATCTCAACAGGCTTTGGGCTCCCAGAAAGACTTGGCGGTTTGGCGCCCAAGAAATTCTTGTACATACGCCCATCCTTGTTGTTTCTCCTTTCCGGATCGTTCCTTCGTTCCTCTTGAGTCCCAACTTGACTCACCATGCGACTATTGTTCCCTTCCTCCGATTGCTCGGGAATCAATTCAGGTTCCTCAATAGGTATGACAGGTTCATCCCTATTATTATGCAACATTTGTCGCATCTCCTCCCTTTGTTCGGCTAGCATAGCCCGAATCATGGCTTGCACCGCAGCCATTGTTATTGGTTCTGGTGCTGCTGCTACAACAGGTATCTGCTCAATCACTGGCGGTTGATTCCTGTCTTCATCCGCGTTTCCAACGCCACTCCTTGTTCTCACCATTTTGATCTACACACCGAATACGGTGAAATTAGATCCTCATTCATGATAGATATTCAAATCATCCTTATCACTCCGAAACGCTTACATGCTAGTTCTAATAACGTAGGCATACGCTCAGAATCCTACACACATAAGGTTTCCAGATCCGGTCGGCAACAGACCGTAGATCCGAACAAATAATATCATATATGGCAACATATAACATTTAGCACATAAAAGCATTTTAGGCAACTTTCCTAAAATAAACTAGTGCTCGTGTCTAAAATCCAACAGACACACATCTCATCATTACATTTAGCATTCTAAGTTTAAGTCTAGAAATCCTACAAATTCCTAGTTTGCTTAAACTAATGCTCTGATACCAACTGTGACATCCCCAAAATCTTGGCCAGAAAAGACCGATTTTCATTTATGCTTTTAAATATTTTCAGAGTAAATCCTTTTGATTTGAAAGAGTTGCGGAATTTGTTCCCAAAACAAAACATGATAAAATAATATTTATCAAAGCATTTCATCAAGAGATGCATTTCATTATATAATCAAAACTCGGGATGTCATGTTCCGATACAGACCATAAAGCATAAACGATAAACATTACAAGTCATTCAACAAATATATACATATACAGACTTGTAAACAAAACAACAAGATGATCCATCCATCTTACGCCCTTGTGCCACTTCCTGTAATACAAATAAAACTGAGTGGGTCAGGCTTGGGAGCCTGGTGAGCATATAGGGTTTTCAACCCACAATAAATAAGTTATATTTAATTTCACCAACCAATCACTATCCCGATTACCCATTCCCGTTATCCTCACTTTACGTCCCTAAAACAACTATCTCAAGGGACCTAATCTAGGATTTTCATCGGGACGGACATCACTGCGAAGGGGTTTCCTCAACAATAGATATCCTAAAGGCAACCATGAGGGGGATAGAGTACACCGGTGAACACATCGTTCACAACACCTACAGGTTATGAACCTGCTAGCGTTCCACTGGACTGTCTAGAAAGAGTCCGTGGTCGTTATCCATACTCCGCTGAATAACTAGATCAACAACAACAACAACATCGAGGCCTCTCATCTGTTTATTACACACCAACTATCTACCCATGTTCTACCCAACATATTAGTAGATAAAATATATATTTTCATACGTAGTTTAAAGAAAACTTGTATAGCATGCTTTAATCAGCACATATATCACATAACAGATGAGGCACACACACACATAACACATATCTCATATAGAAATAAGCAGATCTATAAGATAGAAGAGATGTGAATACTCATTCACACATAACACAACCAAATATATACACATAGCACGTATTTTTATATAAAATACTTCGTATTATTGTATTAGAAGAAATAACTACACACTCACTTGATCAGAAGATGATCGGACAGCGCTACGGCTTATAGAAGTAGTATTCCTCAGCAGATCTGGAAGATCTCCTCGAAAATCGAACTTCTCGCGGGTAGAGCTTCGACTCGGGAACCGCGCTTCTCGGGATCTTCGGGATCTCGGGACTTGCCTCGGGGCTAGAGTATGATACCGGGACTTCGGGGTAGCTTCGGCACGAAAAACGATGCAAAAGACTAGAGAGAAGAGAAGAAAATGAACAAGAAATGAGGCTGCCTTCGGATCCTTTATATAGAGGCTGGAACCTCGGAGTACGCGGGGCGTACAGGCGTACGCAGCGCGTACGCGTCCGAAATCGTCATTGCATGCGTCATCCGAAGTGTCGACACTATCGGAGTTACGCGATAGCGTAACCTCGTACGCGGGGCGTACTCCGGATTACACCGGTGACACGGCTTCGGATAATGCCTCCGATTTTGAATTAAATAAAAATATAAAATGATTAATAAACTTCGGAAATTCATAACTTCTTCATACGAACTCCGTTTTCGACGTTCTTTATATCCACGGAAAGGTGAGACCATGCTCTACGACTTTCGTTTAGACTCCGTCAGCTAATTTTGACTTTATTTTTATTAATTATTTTTAATAGGCCGCGACAGAAACTTTCGTTATAAATTCATAACTTCTTCGTTTGACGTCCGTTCTCGCCAAACTTTTTATCGCTTCGATACCAACAATGAGATCTTCGATTCTCATTTAGATTGCTTCGGCTAACAACCGCTCGTTCTCAATTCGAGTATTTCAGGCTGTATACCGCTAAGCCGGAACTTCGATAAATCATAACTTCCTCATACGAAGTCAGATTTGGGCGTTCTATATATATTCGGAAACCTTGTTTCGACTACTACAACATTAACCAAAGATATCAAGTTCATTTTACACTTAAATTTTGACGCTTATTTTTATTCTTAATTAATCAGACCACATAATTAAGCAATTAAGCACAAAACACATAATACTCAAATAATACATTCTTATTATTTCAAAACGGGTTACAAATGTTAACCTAGACTATTATATTGCTAAATATGGCAAGCCCGGAAACACAGGCGTTACATGTGACTACTCACCAACTATTTTTATAGTTGACACTCGTTTTACATTGTATTTTTTTTTAAAAGTTGTTCAAACCCATTGTAAATTTGTAATGCTTTTTAATACTATGGTTGGTGTTGTCTTTTTCTTTTGCTATGAAACCCTTCGTACTACCACACCTTGTATTTCCGCTTTACGGGTTGTGACAATTGGAAACAACATGATGGAGGTTGATTAATCATGGTTAACCAAAGTGTCCAAAACTTTGTACATGACTTATTATATGATACCTTATCATATAAAGACTATTTTTCTACTTCTTACAATGTTGTTTTCATTGAACCATAAGTGTTCTCTAATTAAATACATGAGTTAAATTTATTTATTAATAAAAAATTACTTAATGAATATTCAATAAGTACCAAATTGATTAAGGTTTGAACCTATAGGATCATATGTCATTAGCAATGTCACTCCATAATGATTCGTGGGCATATATATATATATATATATATATATATATATATATATATATATATATATATATATATATATATATATCTATATATATATATATATATATATATATATATATATATCTGACAATTGTATGTGCTTGTTGTCTTTGTGATTCTTGTGTATGACTGTATGCCTGTTTGTTATATGTATGTGTGATGAAATAGACTCAGTACAACCTTGAGCTGTCATTTGAGTTGAAATAGACTCAAGGGTGAAATACACTCGGTACAGCCTTGAGCTGTCATTTGTGTTAAAGTAGACTCAGGGGTGAAATAGACCTAGGGGTGAAACATACTTAGTTCATCTTTGAGCTGACATTTATGTATGATATGTGGTATTTTGGGGAACTCACTATGATTTGTGCTTATGGTTTTCAGTTTATGTTTCAGGTGCTTCCGGTTCGAAGGGGAAGAGCTCAGGATGATCACATTGCACACACCATGATTTTCCGCTTTATATGATTTGATGTACTTTTGGATGATTATTGACATACTCTAATTTCCCTCATGATTTTATAAACGTGTTTGGTTAATGCTGTTACTAAATCAAAAATGAAATTTTTGGTCATAAGTTTTGGGACGTTACAAGTTGGTATCACAACCTTGGTTTAAGGGATTTAGGCATACTCTCGAGTGTGCATGAACTCAAACTGAGCGTTTGGTGTATCTTTTTATCAGAAGAAATGATTTATTAAAGGATTTTCTGATAAAAGAAAAGGGTGTGGTGCATGCAATTGACCTAGCTCACGTAATTTTTCCCAAAATACCTATACATGTTCTATGTGATATGCTTTGAATTAAGAACTTGTGAATCGCATGCTAGATTAGGGATAAGGATATGCTCAGGATTGCATGGTAGAATGATAGGAGAGTTGGCCTTATATGCCTATTGTATGAGCTTGTAAACATGCATGCTAGATTTGGATCAGTTATTTGATAGGATGGTCTGTTTAGGTTATGCTTTGATACAAATTACTCAATGCTCGAATGCTGCTTGCTTGTTTCTTTTAGGAGTTCTCATTAATATCAGCTAACCGGTAAGCGAATGTGTTAAGTTACATATTATCAAGATTAGATAATTTTAGAAGGTTAGGATTAACTCTATTGCGCAACTCTTGTTTGAGTCCAACCGTTGTAGTGTGAGACATTTCAGTTAAAGAATTATCTGATGTAAGTAATGTGTAAGTGTGTTCATGAGCTAGTTAGATGGTGTTAGAGGAGTTTCTTCTGCAGCTGATAGCGGATAGTGGTGTGATGGTAGCCTTAGGAGAACCTAGGAGGTGTTTTTGGTGTAGTGAGGCTTGATTTTCTAGAGATTTGTCTGGAGTGATAGGGAAGTAACTTGGAGGATTCGGGGAAATCTTTGAGGAAAGTATGGATACATGTGGAAGGTAGTACTAGACCCATACTATTGGAAGCAGAGGATCCGTACTTGAGTAAAGGAAAGTGTAACAGCCCGGAATTCCAAATATTGCTATAATTATGATTTTGGGGGTGCTTTAAGAGGGGACTCGGCGAGTTGGCGCATAGACTCGCCGAGTAGGATCGCAGACCGGGTCGCGGGTTCGCGACTGGACTCGACGAGTCCAGATATGGACTCGGCGAGTCTGCGCTGTTTAGCGAAAACCCTAACCGTTCAGGTTTGGGACGTATAAGAGGCACTTATTGGCCGTCATTGTTCATTTTAGCCTTCTGGGAAGAACCCTAAATCGATTGGGTGCATCTGGAGCAAAGTTCAAGGGCCATTGTTGATCTTGGAAGTGTTGTTGTGCAAGGAAGAGAAGGGCTTGGCTAAAGGAACAGCAAGGGAGTCACGTTCTGAGGATTTGGGGACACAGAGGGCACATTATTCAGGTAAGAATTCGAGTATACTCTGGTATGTTGATGTGTTTATGGAATTAGGGTTTGTGGAACCCTTTTGTGATTAGATTGAATGCTACCCTAGTCCCCCAAACGATTGTGACTCTGTATTGGGACCTTTGGAGGTCCAGAATGTCCCATGCCTGTACATTTCGGGAATTAATGAAGGTTTTGGATTGGAATCCTTATGCCTTAGGTCAATATGTATGTTATGAATCATGGGGTGTATCATGAGCACCAAAATGAGGACCTTACGTGATGGACCAGTCTAGGAAGGCCAGGCCTATGAATGGTCGGAGCAGTTCTGCCATTAGAAAGCAGTTTGAGCGGTTGCATGGCATGGACTCGCCGAGTCCGATGAACAGACTCGACGAGTAGCTTGAAGATTAACTGGGACTCGTCGAGTTGTTCTTCAGACTCGGCGAGTTGAGTCGGGGTGGCCCCGCGATTCTTCCAGGAGGAACTCGTCGAGTAAAAAGGGGATACTCGACGTGTAGAAAGGGTGTCTTAAGGAATCGGTGAGTTAAGGGCGAGTGGACTCAAAGTCGTTGAACTCGGCGAGTCTTGGGGTGACTCGGCGAGTTAGATCGTGGGTTGAGTGAAGTTCTGAGTATGGGGACTCGGCGAGTCATAGGGGTTGACTCGGCGAGTAGGGTCAGTCAGGTTGACTTTGACCTTGTCTTTGACCAAGGATTTACCAGTGGTTCCAGGGGTATTTTGGTAATTGTTGTTATTGTTTGAGTTCAGTGCATTGGTGACTGCCCAGAGGTGGAGATCGTATCAGTGATCGGAGCAGCTTGAGCTATGTGTTCAGTTGGCAGTTTCGAGGTGAGTTATCCTCACTATATCGTTAGGGTTTATGGCACCAAGGCCGACCCTCTTTATCGGATGGATATCCGGGTAGTTATCATTGTTATGATGTAGGCCGGAAGGCATTACATGTTATGGGCCGGAAGGCGTTGCTATGTGGACCGGAAGGTCATGGCCTGGAAAGGCATATGTATGCATTTAGTATGTCGACTGATTTATAGGGTAATGTTATGCTAGTGACCGGCTAGACCGGTATCTTGATTAGAGTAATGCTATGATATGTGATCTGTTGATCGATTGTTGTCTATGAACTGCTATATGATTATTTGTTATGTTATATATGCATTTTATGCTTATGGGCCGGAAGGCAATATGTTATGGGCCGGAAGGCGATATGATATGGGCCGGAAGGCGTATATGTGGTTGGTATTCTGGGGGTAACTCACTAAGCTTTCGGGCTTACAGTTGTGGTTTTATGTTTCAGGTTCTCAAGAGTCTGTGGCAAGGCAAGGGCGTGATCGTACCGTTCCATGCGTTGGTGTTTTATGATATGAACCTGGGAAATTACTCTGTTTAATAATGTATTGAAAACCTTTTTGCAATAATGTTAATAAAATGGGTGATTTTGAAAAGTTTTAATTGTTTTGAAATTTTGGATGTTACAAGTTGGTATCAGAGCCTTGGTTTGAGTGAATTGGGGAAACATTCGTGTGACTCCAGTCTCAAATCGAGGAGGATTTTAAAACGAGAAATTAAAATGGTTTTCAAATTTGGTAAAAGGAGGACGCGGAGGTACGATCAGCCGGAGCCAGTAAGTAACCCCAAGATACCATACATGATAATTGTTTATTTGAGCTTAATAGTACATCATGCTAGAGTTAGGCTAGGGATCTTCAGGAATTCATGATAATGTTGCCTGATATGTGATGCCTGTAGCCTAGGGTCCCCTATGGGATGTTCTCAGAGTTCCTCTAGTGGTGAGGGTTGATAGTTGTTATGCATGTTCCCTAGGGTATTGTGGTAGTACTTCATACAAATATGGGTAGGTGTGGAAGGTAGTATGGGCCCGTACTACTGAAAGCACAGGACCCATACGCGTATCAGGGAAACCATGGTCTCTGGGGTAGGGTTGCGAGAGTTGGATCCCAGGATTTTGGGAAGTGTCTGAGATTGGTAGGGTGTCTTCATTATGGAGATCTCGAGGCATGATGATAGTGGATCCGGATCAGGATCGGGAGCTGGAAAGCGAGTTCCGGGTGGATCGGTGTCGTCAAAGGTTATCGATCGGACGAGCACGAGCGAGCGGGATGCGAGGATTCGTGAGATCCTGCGTGATGAGGTTGCTGCATTGTTCCGGGCTGAGTTGCCGGAGTTGTTTGGGTCGATCAAGACCGCCATGATTGAGTATTTCGATGAGCGATATGCGGCTCTCGCAGAGACGGTTGCCGCGGCGGCTACAGCGGCTGTAGCAGCGGCAAGGGGAGGAGCTAGTCGGGGTTTTCAGTATCGGGACTTCTATTATACGAAGCCTCCCACATTCGATAGGGTTCAGGACCCGATTGTTGCTATGAGATGGTTATCAGGCGTGGAGGGGTGTTTCTCCACGAATTTATGCTCTACTGATCAGAGGGTGAGGTGTGCTCTGAACCTATTGAGGCTCGGAGCGAAGGATTGGTGGAGATTGACTACGGGGTCATTTTCCGATGTGCAAAGGGCTTCGGTTTCATGGGCTTCGGTTCGGTCAAGGAGGGTATCATGGAGATTCTGGATGAGCGCTTAGGAACTTTTCGTTCTAAGATTGTGGCGATGGTGGGAGCTCACTCTTTGACTTTCCGAGAGTTTAGGGCATTTGGGGCTCTAAAGTTCTTCGAGAAGGACCCTATTGCGAGCAGGCATTGGTTAGCGGATATGAAGAACACCTTCACTACTAGTTTCTACGACAAGGGGTCGAAGGTCATATTTGCATCCTATCTTTTGAAAGACACAACTCATGACTGGTGAGAGGAGGTTGACCAATCCCTAGGAGGCGAGGCGGTTGATTCGATGTCTTGGGAGTGTTTTTGAAGAGGTTTCTATTTGAGTTCGCACCTGTGATTGAGCTCCAACAGCTGGTGAGGGAGTTTCAGGACCTTCGCTAGACCACTATAACGGTGGCAGAGATCACTGCCATGTTTCGTGAGAGGGATTCACTGGTATCGCAACATGTGATGAACGGGGAGGTGAAGATGGAAATATATCATGACATGTTGAGGAGCGATATCAGACAGTTTGTGAGCATATCTAGCTGCAGGACACTGGATGACATGGTGGCGAGAGACAGAGTGTAACATCCCAAAATTTCAGGTATCATATTTAAGTGATTTATATTCTTCATGACAGAGCAACTTGGCGAGTAGGATTTCCAACTCGTCGAGTAGAGGCGGGTTTTGGCCACGTGGGTTTAGTGACCAGCTTGGTGAGTTGAGAGGCCAACTCGGAGAGTTGGCGATGTGTGTGGAAACCCTAAATATGAAGGGTTGAGTCCTATTTAAAGGTCCTTAGGCCCTCTTTTCCGCCACCCTCGTCATCTTAGAGCCTATGAGAAATCTTGAACCTGTCCCATTCGTCGTGGAGAGAGAGAGAGAGAGAGACCAAATTGAGCGTTCTTGTGCATTTTTGGAAGAAGATTTGGAAAGCAATGTGGATTTTATCGAGGAGGGGCCTTGGATATAGTGTTCTTCTTTCATTGGCATCTATGTGGAGGTAAAATGCTCTCATCTTGGCCACATATTTTGTTAGATCTCATTTTTGGGAGTTTTTAGGGTTTTCTCCCATCCATCTTGTGTCACTGAGTTATTTGAACATGGTTTGAGGTTGGAACCTCAGATCTGGACTGTGTGAGGCCTTGAAAGTCCAAAGAGCTGAAATTTATTGAGCTAGAGACAAGATATTGTGCATCTAACTATTGGGATTAAAACCCTAATTGAGATTTGATGAACAAGATGCGGAAAATAAGAACAAACACAAATATGAAGATTATGTCGAATGATCACTCGATTTATTCAAATATGAGGAATAAATTACACTTAAGAAATAAGAATCTAACTCTACAAGAAACCTCACAACGTGGCGGCTACATTTTGCCTCACTCTCTTAACCCTTAACCCTAATTGTGAATAATACATGACTATTTATAGGGAAAAGACAAGTCTTGGGCTTTTAACCTAGAATTCGTCAAAGGGGCCCATTGCCATCATCCATGGAGTGCTTTGAAACCCTACAATCTCCCCCTCAAAGTATGGAATGGATGACAATGCTTTAACTTCCAAAACAAGCATCTAGCAAATAAAAAGATCTGCAACGAGGAATATATGAAGCAATCCACAAATCTTGATTCTTCAATAGTCTTCAAACACGGGCTCTAGGATATATAAATCAGGCACTGAAGTAATGTCTTTAAACTTCATTTTCGAATGTAATCCCAAAGAATCTTCATGAAAACCAAACCTGCCATAAAAACCCATTTCAGAACAAAGAAACCGAATCACTTCTTGTCTTTGAAGAGCTCCCCCTCCAAGTCACAATGATCTTCAAATAAGCTAATGATATAAGCCATCAAAAAATATCATGTAACAACCCAAACTTTATGATTCGCAACGCCACTTAATCGAGAAAATACAAGAAGTCGGAGATATAACAAGTCCTTAGCAGAGCTCGATAAAGAACTTCTGCTGTAAAGGATACTTCTCTGTAAAAGCTTTAGCAGAGCTCGATGAAGAACTTCCGCTGTAAAAGCTACCTTCATAATTCTACCACAAGCTTTATCAAAAATCTTCAAATTTGAAAAGTTACAAACCGCCAAGACTTGATGGAATCTTTATTTTTCTGTTCACGAAAAAATATGTTCATGAAAAATCCTAATTTGTTCATCAGCCCTTAAATTTGTAAACATTTCGGAATATTGAGCTGAAACTGTAACTTTGCTGAAAGTCAGGGACTTAAATGGTAAAACTGCATCATCTTCCTCTTCATTTGTAACAATTCGGAAATTTCACTAAAACTGCCATGTTGCTGAAGTTACATGGACCAAATGTGTAAATTAAAGTTGTCTTCTCCATTTAGTCTCTGATAAACGAACACAGCAAAAAAAACATGATATCGTTCCGAACGCTTTCGCTCCAATCGTCGTCTTGATTCCGAGTGAGTACCGTATAATTTTAGATCAGCTCCTATTCCGATTACGAGTTACAGTTCAGAATACCATCCAATTCTGAGTTTGATTTCCTTAATATTTCCGATACCGACTCCAGAAATTTTGAATACCGATTCCGACCCGACAGTAACTCCGAAAATGGTTTTAAATCCGATTCACACCAGCCAACACCACAATTTCGAAACCAAATTCCGAGAATGGAGATTGGTTCCGATTCCGAGATCGAGTTCTGAACGCTTGATGAATTTAAGTTCCGATTGTGAACAATTTTCATAGCATTTCCAAACACAGTGAATTCCGAATTCTGTTTTAGAAACAACTTCCGATTCCAAAAGAAATTCTGATTGCGAGACCTACTTGGCAACAATGTTCCGAATACAAAGCCTTTTTCGATCAGGTATGTGAGTTCCGATTCAGAAACTTGACAAACCACCAAATTGATTTACACAATGATTGAACTTATTTTCAACCAAAATAGAAAACGTTCTTCATCCGTTCTTCATTGGTACATCATCATCCAAACACATGTCGACATTCACAAAAACAACAAATCATCTAATCCACAAGTTCATCATTGCAACAGTTTAGAACATAAATCTTTTCCAGTTGGTTCAATTTTGAACAAACGAACATGAATCAAGAACATTTGAATATACAATAGGTCAAAATCGACTTTTAGATCCGGTCATGAATCAAATCAGAAATTGAAGGAAACAATTGAATCTCAACATATAATCGATTATCAGGCATAAATCAAGTGATTGAAACAAGAATAAGAATCTCTTATTTTAAGATGACATAATCGATGATGAACGTGAATAAAGAAGAACTGAAACGAACAGAGTCAAAAGATCAAAAGGAAATACGTTTGGGCTAAGAAAACGGACACGAAGTGCTTGATGGACTTGAATCCAAAATAAGAATATGAGATCATGAGAAAACGATCCATAAACAACAAGAAGATAACGAATTAAACAAGAATTCGATTGAAATTACCGATGAACAGTATCAAAATTCATAAATCTCCATGAACAGTTGCTTGGACAAGAATCTTGATTCCAATACGCCAAAACACCAATAATCTTCAATAATTTGTGCAGAAAACCATCAAATCAAGAACCGATACTTCAAAAATTAATAGATCTTTAAAGACCCGCTCTGATACCACTTGTTGGGATTAAAACCCTAATTGAGATTTGATGAACAAGATGCGGAAAATAAGAACAAACACAAATATGAAGATTATGTTGAATGATCACTCGATTTATTCAAATATGAGGAATAAATTACACTTAAGAAATAAGAATCTAACTCTACAAGAAACCTCACAACGTGGCGGCTACATTTTGCCTCACTCTCTTAACCCTTAACCCTAATTGTGAATAATACATGACTATTTATAGGGAAAAGACAAGTCTTGGGCTTTTAACCTAGAATTCGTCAAAGGGGCCCATTGCCATCATCCATGGAGTGCTTTGAAACCCTACACTAACCCTTGTTGGAGCTTGTATTAGCACTATGGAGAAAATATTCCATGCATGGACGTAAAGATCGAATGCCATGCATGGACATAAAGATCGAAGCTTTACGAGACATTCGAGCCTTAGGAGACTAGATCTAGAGTTTGGAGTAGTGGATTTTCCTTAAAATACTGAATGAGAATATAGACTGAATGGACTCGCCGAGTGAATCAACTGACTTGACCAGTCGACTAGGGTTTTCCCTGATGAGTCTGAACAAGGATACCTCGGTGAGTTGATGAGACAACTCGACGAGTTAAGTTGGGTTTTCGCGATACCCTTCCTAAGAGTTATAGAGGGGATAGTATGAGTTTATTTAGAGTTGCGATTTTAATTAGAGATAAGTATCATACGTGATATGCAAAGGCTAGATTGGTGATTCGTGTATGAGGTGTATTCCGCTTGCGTGCTTCGAGGTGAGTCTTCTTAATATATTTACCTAGAGTGGTAATCTATATGTGACCAGAGGGTCTTATGTGCTTATATTGAGTATTGTGATATCTAGCATTATGTCTTTGTGATTTTTGCATGTGTATTATTTTGAGCATACTGAGCTAGGACCGGAGGGTCCTCCCGAGTTATGGGACCGAAGGGTCCCACTGAGACACATTGTCCGGAGGGTCTTATTCGAGCATAGCCATGAGAGGCTAATGGGTTATGTGTGGTATTTTGGGGAACGCACTAAGCTTCGTGCTTACCATGTTGTGTGATATGTGTTTCAGGTACCTTTCAGGATCGCGGGAAGGCGTCGACTTGATTGCACACACGAGAGAAAGAGTTATGTTTTGAGGATCCTGGATTTTTAATCAAACATTTATGGAGTTGTGTTTTGATAATTAGATACTTGGGATTTTTGTGAAATGTGTTATGAGAATTATGTGATATTAAAATGATTTTTTTATAAAATTTCGGTGTTACAAGTTGGTATCAGAGCCTTGGTTTGAGGGATTCGGATGTACCTTCGGGTGTGTCTAGACTCAAACTGAGGATTTGAGAAAATTTTCAAAAGAAATGATTTTTCTAAAATGAGAAAGAGTTTTAAGAGGAAACGAGTTGGAGCAATGTGTACAATTAGCCAGAGCCCGAACGGTGATTTCCCAAAGTACCGTTACATGTTTGTGTTATGAGATATTTATGAGATATTAGTGATGCATGCTAGAGGATAGGCTAGGGATTTCATATTTTAGGGCTAGAATTACCTGATTTGTGATGCCTTAGCATAGGAGTTTTTGCTATCTGTTTTGTGCCTTGAGTATATGTTGAGTAGGAGTATCGAGTAGGAATCTTTTAGAGAGAGATTTAAGTAGTGGAGTAATCTAGGATAGATACCTAGATGTGATTTTGGAGGAATCTACTGAGAGGGTAGTTAGATGTCACGAGGAGTAGGGTTGTCTG
The DNA here is from genome assembly GCF_002870075.4 of Lactuca sativa. NCBI lineage: Eukaryota > Viridiplantae > Streptophyta > Magnoliopsida > Asterales > Asteraceae > Lactuca > Lactuca sativa. The sequence continues at coordinate 31,241,583 of NC_056625.2, read as the reverse complement.
AGTCGGCGATGCCTTTTGAGTTGTTGATAGAGCGTGAGGAGTTATATGCCGGAGTGGTTTTACGTGCTGGTGGAGGTTATTTGATGCCCGAAGGCTGCTTCCTTTGTGCTTTGTGGATCTCTTGATGATATGAGTCAGCTATCGAGTGAATATGACGATATTCAGGAGGTAGATGGTTGGCATCATGAGGAGTTCTTCAACAGCAGATGGCAGAGAAGTGTGAGAACCTAGGAAGAGCCTGGGGAGTGACTTTAGTCAGATGAGTACGCTGATAGAAGTGAGTGTTCGATGGAGTGCGACCAGGTGTTTTGGGATTGGTGATCGAGAAGGTTGAGCAGCTACTTAGGAAATCTGGGACGATCCGTGTGGAAAGTATGAGCAGATGTGGTAGGTAGTATGGGCCCATACTACTAAAAGTAGGGGACCCATACTCGAAACAGGGTGAATTCCAGAGGTTCTAAGTAGCAGATTGAGAAGAGATAACCTGGTTCGAGTACCATGAGTACTAGCAGATTGAGAAGAGATAATATGGTTCGAGTATCATGATTCGTAGCAGATAGTGCTTCTAACATTACCAATTGTCTTGTTGTGGTTGTTCGGACTGAGAGTTGATACAATAAATTGTAGGGCCAGAGGGCCATGGCGGCCGAGCTTCAATGGAGTGTACCTTGAGAAGGATGTTGAGTTCGGTCCCGAGAGACTGAACTGGTGAGATGTCAATTGGAGTCACAAGACTCAGAGATGAGTAGAGATGATGTTTTGTGGAAGATTGTGATCAGAGATGAGCAATCAGTCGATAGTTGAGAGATCACTTTCTATGATGAGAATTGCACTATTTCTGTTTCTTGTGTGAAGCGAAAGAAATATCGAGCTTTAGGTTTCAGAGTTGGAGGTAAACCCTGTAGGGGTAGCATTTAGTTGCGATATTGTCATTAGAGTATTTGGTAGTGTGTTTGTTGCAATGTATTTCTTATACCAAAGGAGGGGCATAAGTGGGGACCGAGGTGGATGAGAATAGGGATGTGCCTTAGTTAGGTATAGTGAGGCATATTACTATCATCAGTTTAGGGTAATCAATAAAAGTTTTGTTGGGTCAAAAATATGGTTTATACTTTACTTTTCTAGGAAAATGTATTTTTGTGTCTTGGACCGTAAACAACTTGGTGTTTACGGCCATATACGTGTTTACGGTTGTGTTTATGGCCGTAAACCCATTCACGGCCCATGTTCACCAAGCCCATATTCCCTTGTATATATATAGGTGTTAGGGGTGAGGAGTAGAGAGTGATGAACATAATAGAAAGAGACGGGAGCTTAAGTATGTGTGTGTGAATCTATTGTAAGGAAATTAATTCTAATCATATAATACAAGATTCATCATTATTATTCTTCTTCTTCTCTTCTATTTGATCTGACATCATCCTTTTGATTGAGATTCCGCACCATCAAAGCTCTATCTTTCAAGAATCAGTACATCAAGCCTCCTCACCCAACGTGCGTTCAAAGCCAAATTCCGAAGAAAAGCCCAACCGCTCAAGATGAAGTCATTTATTGAAGATTCATACGTTCATCTTGAAGCTATGAAGAATCTGAAGATTAATGCTGAAGCCAAGCTCTCGATGAAGATTGACAAGAAAAGCCAGCTACTTTTTAGGGGGAGCTTGTTGGGTCAATTAAGAAAAGAAACTTATAAACCAAGGGGGAGATTGTTGGGTCAAAAATATGGTTTATACTTTACTTTTCTAGAAAAATGTATTTATGTGTCTTGGACCGTAAACAACTTGGTGTTTACGACCGTTTACGTGTTTACGGCCCATGTTCCCTAGCCCATGTTCCCCTTGTATATATATAGGTGTTAGGGTGAGGAGTAGAGATTGATGAACAGAAGAGAGTTCATGGCCAGAGAGAGAGAAAGGAGCGTATGTGTGTAACTATGTGAATCTTGTGTAAAGGAACTTAATTCTAAATAAAAACAAAACAAAAATTAGAAATTTTTAATTTAAAAAATCCAAAAACATTAGAAAATCAAAAAATCAAAAAATATGGTGTTAATGGAATGTGCTTGAGGGAGATGTTTTGGGAAGTGATATAATCATGTGATAACAAGCAATCTGAATCTGTGTAAGGGACTGAATCTGAATTGTCTAGGCTCTGTGTTCGATGCGCTGGTAGGCACGAAAGATTAAAATGGACTTGACTAGGCATAGATGAACTTAAGGAATCTAGAGACTTGAAAAATCTCGACCTAGATAGATCCATTTAGCCTGACAATACGACGCTCAGATAGGTTGAGCAGTGAGATATACATGATAATCCACCGGTCACACTAAAATAATCTGTATCTAGAACCATGGTTTAAGTCTTCCTCGATGTACAGACTTTGTCCTTAATTCCGGTAATGATGGGGCGACTGGGGAATTCCGATAAATTAGGTCTGTAGAAAGTTATTTTCTTTCTTTCTGTCTGTTAGCCATATGTGGCCTCCTCTGCGTGATCGAGAGATCTGACCTGGACTGTAACATATGCAATTCTATCTTCTCTGCATCTTCTATCTATGCAATTCTTCATGTCTATTAGTCATATGTTGTCTCCTTTGCGTGATTGAAATACATCCGACCTGGTACACCACATATGCATCATTCTACTTCTCAATCCCTCTAAATCTGGTTAGTCATATGTTTCACCCTCTACGTGATCGGAATATCCGACCTGGGTGTACAATATATGCATTCTAAATCCGACTTCTCTCATAATAATTGTCTGCTCACCTAAAGTAAGGAGTACTTTGGAAATTCCTGATTATTGGGGTATATCAGGAAGCGGGAAACACGTTCTAGTACATTTAAAATTGAACAATCACTAGGTTGTCTGTAGATCTCGCTGCTTAATTTAGGTGGACAACAATATCTTTGGTCGTCGTCAGCTGAATGGTCCTTAAGGAATATTATCTAGGAACTTAGGATCACATTGTCTTGTCACTTATAGTATGTCCTAATTTTGTCACAATCTCGTGTTTAAGTGAACCACAATACCGGCGATTGACCAGATCTATTCATTAAGGGAGAGATACTGATAAACGAATAAAGGCTGTCTAAAAACTTTGATCCCAAATCACTCTTAAATTTAGATATCATTTTATTTTTGTTAAATTTGTTCATAGTTTCTTCTAATTTAAATATTAGGGGGAGAATTAAAAAATAATAAAAATAAAAATATAAAAAAAATCAGAAAAATTCAAAAATCAAAGAAAAATTAGAAAATTAAAAATCCAAAAATAATGTTATTTCTGTTTTAAGTTTTCTTTTAGTTTTGTTTTGTCTTGAAAAGTGATTTCGGGTATCGATAAGACTCATGGAGTTTGTGTTGAAGATTTTTGAGCCAAGGCTTCATCCGTGAGCATCGTATAATTTTCATTCGAAGGAGCAAGAATGAAGATTATTCTTCCAACATTCAATCCTTCAACACCAGAAGTAAGGTGAAAGGAGAAATTGAAGATTATGTGACGGATTGCATTGAAGCCTCCTCAATCAGTCTGCTGCTATCGTTGTACCTGCTGAAGTGATCAGAAGATTATTTCTCTCTGAAGTTCCCTCTGAAGATTCTCAAGCTGAAAGCACCAATTTTCAAGAATCAGTACGTCAAGCCTCCTCACCCAATGTGCGTTCAATGCCAAATATTGAAGAATTGCCCAAGTGCTCAAGATGAAGTCATTCATTAAAGATAAACGCTGAAGCCAATCTCCGACTGAAGATTAACAAGAAAAGCCAAGTACTTTTTAGGGGGAGCTTGTTGTGTCAATTAAGAAATGAAAGTTATAAACCAAGGGGGAGATTGTTGGGTAAAAAATATGGTTTATACTTTACTCTTCTAGGAAAATGTATTTTTGTGTCTTGGACCGTAAACAACTCGGTGTTTACGGCCGTATACGTGTTTACGGTTGTGTTTACAGCCGTAAACAGGTTTACGGCCGTAAACCCATTCAGGACCTATGTTCACCAAGCCCATATTCCCTTATATATATATATATATATATATATATATATATATATATATATATATATATATATAGGTGTTAGGGTGGGGAGTAGAGATTGATGAACATAATAGAGAGAGACAGGAGCTTAAGTGTGTGTGTGTGTGTGAATCTATTGTAAGGAACTTAATTCTAATCATATAATACAAGATTCATCATTCTTCTTCTTCTTCTTCTCTTCTATTTGATCTGACATCATCCGTTTGATTGGGATTCCGCACCATCAAACAGATCTGATTGATACACAGGTAGATTAGGGACTTACAAGTTTATAGGGGTGGTGTGGGAGTAAGGTCTCTTTCTTCCATGATAATTCTCATTATGGAACGTTGGTTGAGGAGTCAAAGATAAGGAGTGTGATAGTTCATTATTTTCAAATTGAGAGTCATGGCTACTGCGGGACAGTGAGATGTCCGGTAGTGTGTCGGTATGAGATTTTGGACGACTAGAGACGGTCACATTGGGAAGTTCTGAGGATTTCATCTGAGACTCGGGATATTTGGAGTTTCTTGGTCTCTATCGAGAAGATTATCGACTGTTACGTGGTATGATTCGAAGAGTCAAGTCTGATGTACCTGGTGAAACAGTCTATGGAGTACACTGTTGGTATGAAAATTGGTGATGGTTCGAACCCTGAGTGGGGGGAGAAATAGATATTTTGTTGAGAGAATCGGCGATCTATTCAAGGGCGGTTAGAGAACTGGTTATGGAGATCTACGGTGGGGACCCATGAAACTTGGGTTATTGGTGGATGAGGCTAGGTGCAGAGCGAGATGATGCATGTTGTACGTGTTCCGGAACGGATGAGTGTATCCACATCGAGTAACAGTTGGACAGAGACCTTATTGTGGTTAGGAACTCTTAGTGTTCTGTTTGTAGTGGTTGAGTTCGAGCTATTTGGATCGTTGAGGTCCAGTTTCAACTATTGAGGATTTCTAGTTCGATGTATGGGTTTTTATATGCACTCCAGGAAGGGTAGCGGTTGTTTTGGCAACCAACTTCAAATTTGGTTTGAGTATTCTTACATGGGTTTTGAGAAATAGAAGATGGGGTTTTGGATTGTCACCAACGTGTTCTCAGTCATCGTCGATTCCTCCGTGTTTACAATTGTGAGTTGGAGTATTTCGAGGTTTCAAGTTGTGTAAGATGAAGATCTATGGTTGAGGCAAGGCATTATGAGATTCTGATAGGGTGTATTGCGGTATTCGAGTGTCATACCATGTGTGGAAGATCAGTGATTGAGGAAATACATCGTGTGGTTCTGTGATGGTGTACCGAGGTGTCCAATTGTGATGCCCTAAATTTTTGGATTATTTTGAGGCTTGAGTTTGTTAAATAGCAAGTGGAGTACCGAGTGGCTATGGTTCCAGTGGGAGCCTTTTAACTAATTTTCCTCGAACAGGATTGTCCAATAATGTGAATTGTAGCAAGAGAAAGTATTTTGTAGCGGCAATGGTCGTTAGAAGTAATGATACAAAATCTGAGTGGGTGTGTGTACCTACCTATGATTTGGCCGCAGAGTATGAGTTAGCAACCTCAGCGTAGTGATCACTTGATGATGAGATTATGGAGTGACAATAAAGTGAATGTCCGGGAGGGAGCAATCACCTAGGACAGTTGGGGAAGGACCGTGGGATAAGCCCGCGGCTAGCGAGAGAGTATTATGAAACTGCGGGGAGCCGTAGCTTTCACTAGCTAGCGAGAGAGTGTTGTGAAACTGTGGGAGTCGTAGCTTTCACTAGGCAGTGAGAGAAGTGTTGTGAAACTGTGAGGAGACGTATCTTTCACTAGTCAGTGAGAGAGTGTTGTGAAACTACGGGGAGTCGTAGCTTTCACTAGTTAGTGAGAGAGTGTTGTGAAACTGTGGGGAGCCGTAGCTTTCACTAGTCAGTGAGAGAGTGTTGTGAAACTGCGGGGAGCCGTAGCTTTCACTAGTTAGTGAGAGAATGTTGTGAAACTACGAAGAGCCGTAGCATTCACTAGTTAGTGAGAGAGTGTCGTAAGCATGCGGGGAGCCGTAGCATTTGCGAGTCAGTGAGAGAGTGTCGTAAGATTGCGGAGAGTCATAGCACTCATAAGAACAAAAGAGAGAGTATTGTAAACTGCGGGGAGCCGTAGTATTTATGAGTCAGAGTGTGACGTAGATGAGTTCCTAGGCTGGGGTAGTCTTGGCAACTAAGTCTTTGAGAACCTGGGGGTTGAACTAGGGGTGAGACTGGGGTCTCTGGGATAGTCCAGAACCATTGTATCCCGAGTTAGGGAGGTGTTAGCGCAGTAATGTATGCGTAAATACGCAGATCACGGGTCGTGAGATGAGTATTAGATTGGTGACGAGTGGCCCCAATTCTGCTGTCAAATCAGACTTTTGAGTTTGAGTTTGGCCATATTTGTGTAATCAGTGGGCAGGATGAGATTCCGAATTTGTGGATGGGTTCCTTTTGAGAGGTAATGGTTTCCATTAGATGTTTTAGACATGTGTAGGTCAGTAATTGGTTTGGGAAGGACCACGAGATGCATGGAACCAGTAGGTGGTAGACGAAAGAGGTCGGAGGTAAGACGACGTCAGATGGGGTTGTAGTGATTCGCTTGACCTATAGCGAACTTGGTGACTTTGTGTGTCATGAGGGGTTGAGATAGCTATTATTAGAAGGAGTCTGTAAATTCATTTTAATGGGTGTGCAAGGATAGCCTTGGAGGATCAATTTTTGGGTCGAGAGCTGATCTGGTGCACGGTATTAGGAGAGATATTTGAGAGGAAGCGGGGGCTTATGAGTGTAGATGTCAGAGGATAGTTCAGAGCGGGTATCATCATTTTATTGTGTCTGAGGATAGAGTATTGAGGTGCATATTCAGATGGGTTCTGATAATAGTACAGGTGGTGACCCTTCCGTTCCTTTTGAGCTACGATCCGGATCGATTGGTATATTTGTCATCAGTGATTGGTAGCCAATTATCAGTCAACGACTTGTTTCATCAGTCGCAACAAGAGAATCAGAGTTGGCAGTCTGTTATAAGGGTCTTTTATTCGATGAGCAATTAACATGATGATATATTGCAAGGGCGGTCTGGCAGGGAGACAGACCACTAGAGTTTTCAGGTTCTAGGGAGTCAGAACGGGTACCAAATCGGCAGAAGGGTTTGTCCTTTTTTGGGATTGGGAGTTCCTATTTGGGTTCAAGTGTGTTTGGAGGGAAATTGTGGTATGATATGAGATTCTTTTTGTTGGATTAGTGTCTTAGTCCATAACTATAATTGGTATGTACTTGACCTGAGAGTAGCATGGTCCATTTGGGTTGCATATCACCAGGACAACTTGATAGGATGGACTTTTGAGAAGAGGTTGTTTATGATTTATTAATATATTATAAGTTCTAATATATTAATATGAAATCATATTATTTAATTAGTATTGATTAAGAATTAATTTGAAATTAATTTTGTGATCGAAAGAGACTAATTAAATATAAGGGGTTGATTTGGTAAAAATCATTCATTCTTATGGTGTGGGCCAATGATCCATGAATCCTTAGGTTGGGCTAAACCTATGTGACAACCCATGGATGAACCATGGAGGTTTAAACCCATGGATACTAAGGAATATGGAAGGTCATGCACATTAGGGTTTACATGGTGTAACCCTATTTTTGCCACACTATATAAGAAGCCCCTTGGTTGGTGAAATTGGCACTAGAGTGATCTTTGGAAGAGCATAGCCGATTTGTGTGCAAGTCGTATTCTCTCAAGTTATCCTTTGTCCAATGGTGTGTTGTGATTCTATTTGAGGCATTCACACTATTGGTGCTAAGTTCTTAAAGGCCAAAACTACAAGCTACAACAAAGAGGTAATTTTATAACTCATTTCTATGTTGTTCATGTCAATTGCATGCTAGTTGCAGGCTTAATGCTTTGGAAACAATATAGCATGTATAATTAGAGAAAACATAGATCCAAAGCATTTAGGGTTGTATGTGCACCATAGGATGTTGTAGTATACCAAAACCTATCAGTGGTATCAGAGAGTAGGATTGTTTTCTATTATATTTGATGTAAGTATGTTATTTTTAAAAGCGGAAAATTGTTGTATGACTGCTGTACTCGACGAGTAGGATGAGTTAAGGCATGAACTCGGCGAGTCCATAGATGGGCTTGATGTCTTGGCTGTCCAGACAACAAATTTTCGAGTTTTTTGGCCTATTTTGGATTAGAATCATTACCATAGAATGTTTTAGTTCATATAATTTGATTTTGTTGTTATGGTAATGATGATTCTCATCCAAATAAAAGATAATCGTCAAATTTTCATGATTTGTATTAGTTTATATGATTAGACTAATTTCTTGAAATTTGTTTGATATGAATTATCTTAACTTATGAGTTTAATTAGATGATAGACAAATTGTTTGATTTTGTTAGTTACAATTTTTGATCTAAATGTTTTTGATGAAATCCATAACTTGTATCAAGTTATGGAAAGTGAAAAGTCTCATTTTTTAAAGGTCATCATAAAGTGGTTTTAAGTCTTCCATAAGTTGTCCTCAAGTTATGGAACTTGAAGAGTCTTTTACATAAATGTTTTTATGAACTCCATACTTGTCATCAAGTTATGGAATATCAAGAGTCCTTTTTATAAGACCTTTATTAAACTCATAAGTGATGAAAATCCAAGAGTTTTGACAAGTTTCAAAACTTGCCCTCAAGTTTTGGAATTTGTAAAGTTTCACTTTTGAATACTTTAGTTCCAAACCCTAGAGTTTTAAGAGTTAAAATTCTACCATTATACTCTATTATAGTATTATAGGTTTAATATATATATATATATATATATATATATATATATATATATATATATATATATATATATATATATATATATATATATATATATATATATATATATAAAAGACAAGTCAGTCTTACCGTTAGTAGGTCTCATTCAGGAAGCTGGTCTATAAGGGGGGGGGGGGGGTATAAGGTTACTACCTATAAAATGACAGTTTAATGGGTGCCCACTCATACCCACCGCTTCTTTGGCTGGTGGAGGGTCGTTAGCCGAACGGGTTTGACAGGACATTAATTTTATTAAAAGCATAATGATAACTATAAAGTAACTAAACTTTTATTAAATTCTTAATCTTAGTTACTTTAGGAAAAATGTGAATTTGGAGCTAACCCATGAAATTGCACTTTGCACCTTGTTATGTTGTTAATGGAGCATGTGTGGTTAACCGACACACTAATATGGGACTGACAATGCTTGTCAAAGGGTAACTTGATGTTAATCATTGATCAATGGAGCGTGTGTGGTTAACCGACACATTGATTAGGTGATGTAACATTAAGAGTACCAAGCTAATTTGCATGGTTATTCACACCTTGTTTGTGATTGTCGACATCCCAGTCACAAACTTGAAGGCACAATCGAGATTTAAAATGCCATTGAAAAGTTCAATGAATCTCAAAGGATTAAGAATTTTTAATCCATTTAAAACTTAATTATCAATTTCGTTTTTCATGGTGGAAATTGGTAAATCGTCATTTACCTACCTTCAAATATTTTGAGATTTGGATTATGGCATCCCTCTTCCAAATTGTAAAATATTGTGTTGGGTCCTAGCCTTAATATTTCATTTTGGGTGGTATATTAAGGACTTAAATCAAATAAACTTGAATTTCTCCCTTGTAGCTGTCTAGTTTAGACTACTATGGTCTTCCCAAATCTTTTGGAACAAGCTCTCCTCATGAAGATGATGTTCCATGGTTGGATCGTGAAAATCATACTTCACCTCCTCCAATTATTCTCCCTAACCCACAAGTTCGAAGACTTGAAAAGTTCAAGGTCACTCAAACCCTATTGGATAGAAAACACAAGGATGGAAGGTCCATGTATGCACATTTCTTGGACATGAAGTCACACATTGACAAGCTGAGAATGTTGGGTGTCATCTTCCCAAGGAAGTTGGCTATTGACTGGGTATTTCAGTCACTTCCCGAGTCATATAGTGAGTTCATTAAGGACTACTATGTGACAGACCATGACATGATGCTTTTTGATCTTACCTATTTGCTTGTTGCTGCTGAATGAACAATGATTTGGTGCACTGGAAAATAAAATTTGATTGGAGGATCTACTTCTCAAAATTCCATGGAAATTGGTAATGGTAACATTGGAAGTCCAAAAAAGATTTCTCTTCCCAATGGAAAAGGATCGACCATAGTCAACCCGGTTGACCAAACGGTAAAGAGAAAGGCTAAGTCCGTGATTGTCTCATGTGCCAATGCAAAAGAATCCATTTGTTTTCTACTGCCATTTGAAGGGACATTGGAATCGAAGCTGCCTTGACTACCTGAGAACTTTAGTCAGATTGTATGGTTCTGCTTCAGGAAAGTCCTCTATCTAACTCTATTAGGTTCCTGTTTGGAGATTCTTAATACATGATGTAATGTAATTACATTTTGATGTTTTGAAGGATCAAAGAAACAAAAGGAAGCTTAAAGGAAGAGTAAGCTGAATCTGGTTGCGGATCGGATTTTTTGAGCTGCTGCTTAGGAGTTGTGATAGATTGCTTAGAAATATTTGTAACATAGTTTTCATATGTAATTGCATTGTAAGGAAAAGTTTTTCCGCATTTTTTATAAGTAAATAATTTTTTTGATTTTATCTTATCTTATATCTCCTTACAATGGAATTTGTGAAAAATTGATGTTTGTATGTTTCTAGCAATGTTGGAAAAATGGATTTGATTCTTTCGTTTGTGGTAGTGTCAAAATTTACCAAATAAGGAAGGATTGTTATCACCCAAGTTTTAGTTGGATAGAAACTTGGAATCATGCAACTTGTTTTGTATGATGAATGAGAATTTTCGTTTTTGGGAAATTAAGACTAATTCCTTGTTCACATGTATATGTGAGTCAAGTGAAGGACTAGGGGATCATGTACATTTGGTTGTGTGCTGATCAGGTCCATCACAAAGTGCGATAAAGGATATTCGTCATGATTTACTAAAGTTTAGTAAATATGGTTATGCTTACAAGTTTAAGTATAATTCTGAACATTGGAAAAGTTTCAATGTATAGCAGGACGAATAAGAAGAATCAAATTAGGCAGAAAGATAAAAGTTTCTCCAATCTGAAAAGATGGGAAAGTACTTTAGTATCGTGTTTTATGATCATCCTAATGATTATTAAAACCATGTCACAATTGATCCTCTAAGGATATCTTAGTGCATTAATATGGCTAAGAAGAGGAATCATGAATTGTTGAAATGGTTAAATCAAGAAGATGAGTCATACTTCGTTCAAAAAAAAATCTTAGAGTCATACTCCAAGATTATACCTTGAGTGACAAAATCTTAAGAAAGGTTTATAACACTTATCAAATGTAGAGTAAAATATTTTCTACTCTTGTACATTTGAAATTGGTAAGTTGTGATGTCTTGGATAAGACAAATACCAACCAAGACCAATTTTGCAAAGTGTTTGTCTTGATAAGAATCTGCACTAACTCTTGAATATTTGATTGTCAAGGAATGGTTCTTTACAAGAGAGTCTTATATATCGAGAGGTCAGTGGGAGTCTTAAGGATCTTGACAAGTTTCAAGAACTATTCAAAAATAAAACCTAGTGTTTATCACTAGCACACGACTTGAGGTTTGTAACCTATCGTGTTGATATATTCTTGTTTCTGTGCCCATTCCAGTTAAAGTTGACTATGCATGTGAGTTCTATGAGTTCTCAGTTGTTTGCATAACAACTTGGAAGCAATGGTAGGCCTTGTGTTGCCAGGTGGCAAGAAATTAAGATTGAACAAATTCAGTCCACATGAGTTTGGATTTGTCACTAACCTTATCTTGTGATTATGGTTATGACAAAATCACATGGATAGGAACACATACACCTTAAAATCTAAGTGTCATAAGGTATGTCTCCAATTCATGAAAATGATTGTGAGGAAACGCTTTCACTATGTAGATTTTAAGGAGATAGCATTTATGGTATTTGCATTCTCAAATTCGATTATGATGACGACATCCCTCTTTATAATTCGAATTGTGAGAAATGGAAAAGGTCTTAACATTTGAGACTTATTGCTGTAAGTTCTAAAATTGTTAAGACATACACGTAAGCTATCTAAGGAAGGTTGTATGATTTTGAAAAGCCAAGATAAAGTCTTATCAAAGCATCTCGAATCAGAAATCTGAACTTTGGTAATGAGAGACACTAAGTATTGATTTCTAGAAGTCCAGTTGATTTCTGGGTACATGTCAAAGCTAGTGGGAGCATAAGTGTTATGCTAATAAGAATGTAATTATTATGCTAGTGGGAGCATAACTTTTGCAAGTCAGAAATGTTAATTATTGAAAACAAAGGTTTCAAATCGCAAAGTTGCAGGCATTGAAAAGTCGTTTTGCTATAATTAAGGGAGAGGATATTATACTTCATTTCATTTCAAAATCTAAAAGCTTAGATTGAGTTTTTAATCAAATTTAGTCAATATATATATATATATATATATATATATATATATATATATATATATATATATATATATATATATATATATATATATATATATATATATATATATATATATATATATATGAATGTTATGTTGGAATGGTTCAAAATAAGGAAATTCTATATATGGAAATGTTTATTGTGTCCTCAAATTCGATTATGATTACGACATCTCTTTTCATAATATGAATTTTGAGAACATGGAAAATTGAAATATTATAGCAAAAGACTGATCAAGTGTCGTGTCTTTATGTTGGACATTATGAATCGCACCCATATACTTCGGGTATAAGATCGATTGTAAATGCTATAATATTCTTGTGTTATAATTTTCCAAATGCCTAGGGCATTAAGAGGGAAAAAGGAATAGAACCGGATATGACTAGAGTGGTTAAACAACTGTTAAGGACAATCTAAGGTTCGCCAAAGATTGGTCGCTTAAGGACAGTTGGAAGTATAGTAATGGATGGATCATATTGACACTATTATGAATAGACAAGATCTTATTGATAATGAGTTGTCATATGGAAAATATGAAATGTTTCCATATTGGGAGTTGGATATTAAGAATAGATGAGATAGTTAGAAACTGTTATGAAGGAAGGATGTTCAAAGGAATGCACTTTGAATTTGAGACTTCATTTCATGGAATTTTCTTGTAACAATCTCCAAAGGAATATTTAATAATATCGCTGGTCAAGTCTCTATGACTTTTGGTACCTAGACATTACAGAAGAATCATTGCATGATAGTTTAGAATCTAACACTTCCTAGCAGTGACAAGAATTTGAAATTCTTACACTTGTAATAAAGATTTGGAATTGTGAAATGAGCATCATTGAAATATTTTTCAATTGATGTATTTCACAAAGTCAGGACCATAGACAAACATAGTGTGTATGCTTGGAGCATGGCATAGCTATTGTTTTAATTCAAGTATTAAGTTGATAAATTGAAACATTATATAATGAATAATGAGTAATCAATATGGCACTCAAAAGTTTAGGGGCCATATAGGATTAGTATTATTCTAGTGTTTCACTTTGCATGTTTTGACTTCCTGAATAACTAGGTTATTCAAACCTTCCACAATCGATCATACTTTGGAAGTAGGTATCGAGGCAAGACTATCGTGAATGGGTCTGTAGTCTGTCTAGGTGTTTTAGACATAGATGCAACGTTCATGAGTACTCCTAGAATAAGATTCGAGTATTGGATTCAACCCACACTCATCTGAATCACTTCATGGATTTTATCACGAGTGATTGTGAGACGATAATATCTTATATTCTTAAAACAGAGAAATGTGAGTTGTAGTTGCAATTCGGTTGCACATTGACATATGTAAACGCACCAGTAACTTTGTGTTATAAAACATATCGTTGTGTGTAATTTGATGAGTAAGTACAAGCAAACATTTGAGTGGAAGTTTATATATTCCTTTTAATCATGTGGTTAAAAGCGACATTTATGGGCCCCTCGATGATTTAGTGATGACAAACCTAAGTGTTTGGCTAAGCCTAGACTGATTTAATTTGTTCAATTAGTCAGTCGTCATAAATCGGAAACCAGGAAACAATAGATGGACAGAGAGAATGATTAAAATCCATGTATTAGTCCATATGATATCTATAATCGAGGAATATATGATCCCTTATCTAATGGCCGCGACATTGACTAGGTTAGAGTTTGACAATGACTTTTAAGAGCTACAATTGCTAGTCGGGTTGTGGAGTCGTACTTGGAATAATATTTATTAGACTTATCCAAGTGGGAGACTATTGGATTAGTGTCTAAGTCCATAAATATAATTGGTATGTACTTGACTCGAGAGTAGCATGGTCCATTTGGGTTGCATATCACAAGGACAATTTGATAGGATAGACTTTTGAGAAGAGGTTGTTTATGATTTATTAATATATTATAAGTTCTAATATATTAATATGAAATAAAATTATTTAATTAGTATTGATCAAGAATTAATTTGGTATTAATTTTGTGATCAAAAGAGGCTAATTAAATATAAGGGGTTGATTTGGTAAAATCATTCATTCTTATGGTGTGGGCCAATGATCCATGACTCCTTAGGTTGGGCTAAACCCATGTGACAACCCATGGATGATCCATGGAGGTTTAAACCCATCGATCCTAAGGAATATGGAAGGTCATGCACATTAGGGTTTACATGGTGTAACCCTAGTTTTGCCACACTATATAAGAAGCCCCTTGGTTGGTGAAATTGGCACTAGAGTGATCTTTGGAAGAGCATAGCCAATTTGTGTGCAAGGAATATTCGCTCAAGTTATCATTTTCCAATGGTGTGTTGTGATTCCATTTGAGGCATTCACACTGTTGGTGCTAAGTTCTTAAAGGCCAAAACTACAAGCTACAACAAAGATGTAATTCTATAAGTCATTTCTATGTTGTTCAAGTCAATTGCATGCTAGTTGTAGGCTTAATTCTTTGGAAAAAATATAGCATCTATATTTAGAGAAAACATAGATCGAAATCATTTAGGTTTGTATGTGCACCATAGGATGTTGTAGTATACCAAAACCCATCAGTGGTATCAGATACTAGGATTGTTTTCTATTATATTTGATGTAAGTATGTTATTTTTAAAGATGAAAATTGCTGTCTGACTGCCCTACTCGACGAGTCCAAGCTTGAAATCGACGAGTAGGATGAGTTAAGGAATGAACTCAGTGAGTCCATGGATGGGCTTGACGAGTTGGCTGTCCAGACAGCAGATTTTCGAGTTTTTTTGGCCTATTTTGGATTAGAATCATTACCACAAAATGTTTTAGTTCATATAATTTGATTTTGTTGGTATGGTAATGATGATTCTCATGCAAATAAAAGATAATTGTTAAAATTTCATGATTTGTATTAGTTTTTATGATTAGGCTAAGTTCTTGAAATTTGTTGATATGAGTTATCTTAACTTATGAGTTTAATTAGATCATATAAAAATTGTTTCATTTTGTTAGCTACAAGTTTTGATCTAGATATTTTTGATGAAATACAAGTTATGGAAAGTGAAAAGTCTCATTTTTTAAAGGTCATCATAAAGTGGTTTTAAGTCTTCCATAAGTTGTCCTCAAGTTATGGAACATGAAGAGTCTTTTACATAAATGTTTTTATGAACTCTGTAACTTGTCCTCAAGTTATGGAATATCAAGAGTCATTTTCATAAAACCTTTATTAAACCCCTAAGTTATGAAAATCCAAGAGTTTTGACAAGTTTCAAAACTTTCCCTCAAGTTTTGGAATTTGTAAAGTTTCACTTTTGAATACTTTAGTTCCAAACCCTAGAGTTTTAAGAGTTAGAATTCTACCCTTATAATTTATTATATTATTATAGGTTTAATATTTATATATATGTATAAGACAAGTCAGTCTTACCATTAGTAGGCCTCATTCACGAAGCTAGATTATAAGGGGGGGGGGGGGTATAAGGTTACTATCTATAAAATGACAGTTTAATGGGTGCCCACTCTCACCCACCACTTCCATGACCGATGGAGGGTCGTTAGCCGAACGGGTTTGACATGAAGTTAATTTTCATTAAAAGTATAATGATAACTATAAGTAACTAAACTTCTATTAAATACCCAATCTTAGTTACTTTAGGAAAAATGTGAATTTGGTGCTAACCCATGAAATTGCACTTTGCACCTTGTTAAGTCGTTAGTGGAGCGTGTGTGGTTAACCGACACACTAATCTGGGACTGACAGTGCGTGTCAAAGGGTAGCTTGATGTTAATCATAGATCAATGGAGCGTGTGTGGTTAATCGACACATTGATTAGGTGATGTAACATTAAGAGTACCAAGCTAACTTGCATGGTTATTCACACATTGTTTGTGATTTAGGCATCCCAGTCACAAACCTTAAGGAAACAATCGAGATTTAAACGTGCCATTGAAAAGATCAATGAATCTCAAAGGATCTAGGAATTTCAATCCATTTAAAACTTAATTATCAATTTCGTTTTTCATGGTGGATATTGGTAAATCGTCATTTACCTACCTTCAAATATTTTGCGATTTGGATTATGTCACCCCTCTTCCAAATTGTTAAATATTGTGTTGGGTCCTAGCCTTAATATTTCGTCATGAGTGTTATATTAAGGACTTATATCAAATAAACTTGAATTTCTCCCTTGTAGATGTCTAGTTCAGACTACTATGGTCTTCCCAAATCTAATTAAAGACTTATCAGGTTATTGGGTTCGAGCTATGTTATATTAAGGACTTATCAGGTTATTGGGTTTGAGCGATGTGTTGTTTCAGAGCGATTTCGAGGGCGAAATCTAATTCAAGTGGGGGAGAAGTGTAACATCTTGAAATTTCAGGTATCATATTTAAGTGATTTATATTCTGCATGACAGAGCAACTTGGCGAGTCGGATTTCCAACTCGTCAAGTAGAGGCGGGTTTTGGCCACATGGGTTTAGTGACCAACTCGGCGAGTTGAGAGGCCAACTCGACGAGTTGGATCTGTGTATGGAAACCCTAACTATTCAGGGTTGGGTCTTATTTAAAAGACCTTTGGCCCTCTTTTCCGCCACCCTTGTGATCTTAGAGCCTGTGAGAAACCCTAAACATGTCCTATTCGTTGTGAAGAGAGAGAGAGAGAGAGAGAGAGAGAGAGAGACCAAATTGAGCATTCTTGTGCATTTTTGGAAGAAGATTTGGATAGCAATGTGGATTTGATTGAGGAGGGGCCATGGATCTAGTGTTCTTCTTTCATTAGCATTTGTGTGGATGTAAAATAGCTCTCATCTTGGCCACATATTTTGTTAGATCGCATTTTTGGGAGTTTTTAGGGTTTTCTCCCATCCATCTTGTGTCACTGAGTTATTTGAACATGTTTTGAGGTTGGAACCTCATATCTGGACTGTAGGAGGCCTTGAGAGTCCAAAGATCTGAAATTTATTGAGCTAGAGACAAGATCTTATGCATTAATGAGCTGACTCGACGAGTCGGCTAGGGTTTTCTTCGATGAGTCTGAACAAGGGTAACTCGGCAAGTTGATGAGACAACTCGATGAGTTAAGTTGTGTTTTCGCGATGTCCTGAGGAACAATGGGGACTCGGCGATTCACATAGGTGCACTCGGCAAGTCAGGTCAACTTGGACAGTTGACTCGGGTGTTGACTTCTGTTGACTTTTAGGGTTTAGACCAAATGTTAGTAATGGAGACCATGGAGGGGTAGAATGGTCTTTTACCCTTCCCCAGAGTTATAGAGGGGCTAGTATGAGTTTAATTAGAGTTGTGATTTTAATTAGAGATAATTATCATACGTGTTAGGCGGAGGCTAGAATGGTGATTCGTGTACGATGTGTAATTTGCTTGTGTGCTTCGAGGTGAGTCTTCTCAGTATATCTACCCGGAATGGTAATCTATGTGTAACCATAGGGTCTTATGTGCTTATATTGAGTATTGTGATATCCTGCATTATGTCTTTATGATTTGTGCATGTGTATTATTCAGAGCATAATTAGCTAGGATCGGAGGGTCCCACTAAGACACATTGACCGGATGGTCTTATTCGAGCATAGCCATGAGAGGCTAATGAGTTATGTGTGGTTTTTTTGGGAAACTAACTAAGCTTCGTGCTTACCGTGTTGTGTGATATGTGTTTCAGGTACCTTTCAGGATCGTGGGAAGGCGCCGACTTGATTGCACACACGAGAGAAAGAGTTATGTTTTGAGGATCCTGGATTTTTAATCAAACATTTATAGAGTTTAGTTTTGATAATTAGATACTTGGGATTTTGTGAAATGTGTTATAAGAATTATGTGATATTAAAATGATTTTTTTTGAAAATTTCGGTGTTACACAGAGAGAGGGAGATTGATCTAGAGATGGAGAAAAAGTGGAAGTCAGACCAGGTTATGGGTTCAGAGAGTTTGGGCAAGATTCCCAAGGTTTTTGATTCGAGGTTGAAGGGACAGAAGGGTCAAGGCCGCTGTGGTAAGCATGGTAAGTCGCACGATGGAGCTTGGTGGGTGGTTCGGGCTGCTACAAGTACGACAAGACTGGTCAATTTAGTAGGGATTGCACTGTCACCACCCAGGGACCGGTTGTTATTTGCCTTCATTGCTATCATAGGGGCCATAAAAAGGCCGATTGCCCTAGTCTAGCAGCAGCCAGACCAGTTCCAGCACCCATTCCGGGTATGTATCTTCTCCGTATCTCTTTATTTATTTCATTTTTCCTACTTATATCAGTGTATTGTTTTTAGGGCCGTTCCTTTTTTATAGTATCTCCGCTCTGGTTTTGTTTGATTCAGGGGATGCCCGTTCCTTTATATCTCTTACGCTTAGCAAGAGGTTTGTCGATGCTACCAGGGAGTTAGATTATCCATTAGAGGTCGAGATTGTTGATGATCGTCCCATGCAAGTATCGAGGATTCATCAGGGATGCACTTTGGAGCTGTTTAGCGAGCAATACCCGATAGATTTGGTTCCCATTCCCCTTTGCGAGAGCAAGGTGATTATGGGGGATGGATTGGTTGAGCCCCAATAGGGCACTGATTAATTGCGAGCATCAGTTGATGCGTATCCGAAATCCAAGTGGGGGAGAGTAGGTGATTCATGGAGAGGGTTCTCAGCATCGTCCGACTCTCTTCGCGACGGTAAGGGACATACGTTATCTTCAGCAGGGTTGTTCTGGATTTGTGGCTTCTGTGATGGATACCCAGGAGGAGGGTAAGCTGACTGTGATTGTTCGGGAATACCTAGACGTTGTAACGACCCAAATTTTCAAATAAAATTTTCATTTTTAATTAACCAAAACATTCCCATAAAATATGAAATATCAATGACAATTGTTTTCAAAATCCATAACATCATCATTTTATTTCAAATATCAGAGTGTCCCATTGAAATAAATGCCGAAGAGTGCATGCCACACCATCAAGCCTTGCCCTTAGGCTCAGATGTACCTGAAATAAATCAACAAATTGTAAGCTAATGCTTAGTGAGTTCCCCAAAGCATACCCCACATCCCCCACACGGTCTTATATCCAAGCATCATGGGCTCCCCGTGGTCTTTCATGCAAGTACACCACATATACAACTAGCACATCATTTGGCATATTACCAACTAACATGCAAAATATCACTACATCAACTAGTGTACCACATATCATAAAATGGGCCGGCCTTGGTGCCTTCGACCCATTGGTATAGTGAGGAGACTCACCTCTCAAAAATGCTGAACTGATAAGATAAGATCAGATATGTCCCAACGCACAACTCCAACTCAAGTGCCTACAATCATCATGTGACTGGTCTTGTCAAAATCCTGAAATACCAAAAATACCCTCAAAGTTAAACTTGGTCAACCATGGTCAAAGTCAAGGTCCATAGTCAAACTCAATAGTCCATGTTGACCCAACTCGTCGAGCGCATCTAGCAACTCGTCGAGTTCCTTCAGTGTTCTGAAAAACCGGGGGAAACCCTAACCAACTCGCTGAGTTATCTCATTAACTCACCGAGTTACTCGTCATACTGAAAACGGGAAAACCCGCTCCAAATCATCGAGTCACCAGGGCAACTTGTCGAGTTTTCCCTTGCCTTAACATAATCAGTCCTTCCAATCGAATAAAAACCTCCAAACTATAGATCCAGTCCCTTAAGACCAAAATACAACGTGAAGTTGCAAACTTTACATGCATGCATGGCCTCAAATGGCTAAAACACTAAAACTAGGGTTCATACAATGTTTAGGACATGGAAAAGGGCCTAGACTACGTAAAGGGAGCAACTTTATGTCTATGAAGACCTAGAGGTGTCTAGATCTGGAACTATATCCTCATGACAAGTCCAAATCCGAGTATGACACCCTTTTGCACCAAAAGTGACCATATTTTTTCATACGATGCGATCTAAGAAAACAAAGATCAAGGTAGCAGCTTTTTACCTCCAAATGGATGCTAACACCAGGTAGATGCCGGATCTATAGCCTTCTCCTCACTTCAATCTCTTCAACCTTCAAGTTTGCTTCCAAAAATCACAAGATTCACTCTCTAAAGCTCACACACTCAAGAAGACACTAAAGCGCACTAGGGTTTCTCTCTGGACAGATAGGACCATGAAGGAGTCCACAAATGACCCATAAGTTCCTTAAATAGGGTAAAAAACCCCTGAAAATTAGGATTTTCCTTTATAGTGTGTACTCGTCGAGTTGGGGCCTTCTAACTCGTCGAGTAGACCCTAAGTCCCGCATCCAAAAACGATCTCTACACTTCGAGTTGGGCTCCCCAACTCATCGAGCCCCAGTGAAAAACCCTAAAAACTTGAAAATTAAATGATACCTGGAACAGGCGTTACTAATCTCCCCCACTTGAACTAGACTTCGTCCTCAAACTCTGATGACGCAAACAAATCGGGGTAGTGATCTCGCATCTCCTCTTCCGGCTCCCATGTCCATTCGGAGCCTCTTCGGTGCTGCCGATGCACCTTCACTAACTTCACCTCTTTGTTACGAAGAACCTTGGTCTTCCTATCCAGAATCGCAACGGGCCTCTATATGTAGTTTAGGCTCTCATTCACCTGAGTGTCGTCCATAGAAAAAACCGCGACCTCATTTGTTACACACTTCCGATGCTGAGACGCGTGGAAGATATTTTGTATCTGGCGAAGCTCGTCCAACAGATCCAAGCGATTGACCACCTTTCCCACCCGGGCAATAATCCTGAACGGTCCAATATATTGGGACTGTAGCTTTCCCCTCTTCCGAAACCTAATGACACCCTTCCATTGTGACACTTTCTGCAAGACGAAATCCCCCACCTGAAACTCGAGATCCGATCGGCGCCGGTCAGCATACCTTTTTTGACGGCTCTGTGCAACTTGTAGCCTGTCACGCACTGTGACAACCCGATATTTTAACTCTATGTAATGACCTAAAAAGTCAAGTATTGTAACCACTTTAGATATAATGAAATTAACTTTGAAAATAAAATGCCCAAAAATCTCAAATTTATTACCTACTATGTTCGATGACATTAAACCGTGATCGTACGTAAAAAGAACGCCCAAATCTGACTTCGTATAAAGAAGTTATGATTTTTCCAAGTTCGGCTTAGCGACAGACAGCTAAAAACTCGAAACGGAGATCGAGCGAATTTTGGCCGGAATGACCCAAATGAGAATTGAAGGTCTCGGCAATGGTTTTGCAACGGTAAAAAGTCTGGCAAAAACTGACGTCAGATAATGAAATTATGAATTTCTAACGAAATTTTCTTACCGTGACCTTTTAAAAATAAATAATAAAAATAATTTCAAAATTTGCCGATGGAATCTAAACGAAAGTTGTAGAGCGTAGTCTCACCTACGCGTCGATATAAAGAACGTCGAAAACAGAGTTCGTATGAAGAAGATATGAATTTTTGAAGTTTATTAAATAATTAAAATATAAATTTTATTATTTAACCTTGGTATTATCCGAAGGAGAAGTCACCAGGTCGAGCCGAGTTACGCCCAGCGTACGCTCGTACGCCCATCGTACTCGAGGACTAGGCCTCGGATCATCCACGTCGCCCCTATGCGAGGCTATACCCGTCCCATCCGAAGCTCCGAGGCAGTCGAGGATCCGGTCATGCATGACGCACGCGTACGCCCAGCGTACCGAGGTGGTTCCCACCCCTTATAAAAGGGATGCGAGGGTTCCGAAGAAATGGCTCATTTTTCTCTCAACCTTCTTGTGTTTTGCCTCGTTTTCCGTGCAAGTGCTAACCCGAAGCCCCGGTTTCCTTGCTCAAGTCCCGAAGGTCGTTTGTGCTCCCGAGATTCCCGAGAATCCCGAGAAAATCCGCTTTCTCGAGTCGAAATTCTGCTCGGTTTTCATCTCTCCTTTTTCGATCTTCCAAGTGAGTTCATACGCTTATAATCCACACTTTTAAATGTTTTATAAATGCTTTTATATGCTTTTAAGGGGGGAAATACAAGTAAAACACACGATTATTATCGTGTGTTATATAAAGTTTCATTATACACTTTTTATTGACGGAATCATATGTGATTTATAACTATTATAGGGAAGCTTTCATATGCAAAATATATCACGATAACATCATATCTTTTGAAATGAAAAATATAGTTATATATGTATAAATCAAACACTCTGCTTATACTGTATGTATATGTGTCCATCTTAGACACTATAAAAATTATACTTTTCATAACAAGTGAGCATTTATTAGGGATTACTATACAAACGAGACACACTTAAAGAAAACTATAATAGGTATAGTTTTACGAGAACATTACTAACTTTTACATACTAGAAACACTATTTTCAAGAAGTGACTTTCACATACAAGAACAAACGAACATTTTTACACGTAAATCTGTTTTTATACTAAGTTTTGTGAGACATTAACTTCACGTAGGTTCGATTACACATTTCAAGTCCTGTATTATATACCATAATCCCTTGGAGGGGGAGCATGGTGTTTGTGTATAGATCTATACGGGCTTGACAACCCCGCGCCCTGACTGTTAGCTACAGTACACCATTTGGGGTGACAAATGTCAGAACATTTCAACGCCTAAAGAATGTTGCGTATAGGCATTTCTAGTCAATAGCATGGTTATAAAATCTCACGTGGGGTATTAAAAATACATTGATTTACGGGATTTTTCAGACGTATTGGAAATTTTATACGTCTAGAAACAAACATTGGTCTTGATAGAAGGCTACATTTATGCTAGTAGAAAATATGGGATTTTCTAGGAACAAACAAACAAAAACAAAACATTTCATTTCATACAAACGTTTTCATTTAATACTTAGGAAACTCACCAGATTAAATGCTGATCTACTCTTTCAAAACTACTTGTATGTCCCTGAGATTCAGTAATTACAGGTAACAAACAGCTTTTGAAGAAGGGTCGCTGCGGCGCCAGTTTAAATTCATATTTTGGCATCATATTGTAATTGGTTTTGAACATGTACCTTTTAACAATGTAAACTTTCAATTATATATATGATGGTTGTATTTCTTTCTTTACTATGTATTCATTTGTTACTCTACCACATGAAGTCATCCTCCCCCGAACGTTTCCACTGTTTCGGTTTGGGGGTGTGACACGCACCTACTGAATCAACTCAGTAGTCTTGAGTAGCACCTTGTTGCTCCCCATAACCCGGTGCCCTACCTCACCTTAACAAACATGGGTCCTAAACCTCCGACCATACAACATCTCAAACGGCGGTCGGTCGATACTAGCATGATAACTATTGTTATATGAAAACTATGCTAGTGGGAGGTATGTATCCCAACTCACTTCGAAATCCAAAACACATGCCCGAAGCATATCCTCCAGTGTCTGGATCATCCTCTCACTCTGGCAATCTGTCTAGGGGTGGTAAGTCGTGCTGAAAAGTAACTGAGTGTCCAGTTCCTCGTGGAACTTCCTCCAGAATCTAGATGTAAATCGGATATCCCGGTCAGAGACTACTGTCACTGGCACCCAGTGCCTAGCCAATACCTATTGCACATAAATATCCACTAATTTCTATTCGGAGAAGCTCTCAGTGATCGGAATAAAGTGGGCACTCTTTATCAATCTGTCCACAATAAACCATATGGCATCCACACCCCTTGCTGTACTTGGTAACTTCGTGATGAAGTATGTAGTGATCTCTTCCCACTTCCACACCGGAATGGGTAACGGCTGAACCTTTATGTGAGGTCTCTGATGCTTGGCCTTGACCTTCTTATAGGTCAAGCACCACTCCACAAACCATGCAATCTCCTGTTTCATGTAGGGCCACCAGTAACTCAACCTTAGATCCCTGTACACTTTCGTGGCCCCCGGGTGAATATAGAACTTGGATTTGTGTGCCTCCTCCATGATCTTTTGCCTCACACCCCCAGTTACCGGTATCCACACCCGACCACACTGTTTCAGAAGACCTCAGCTATCCGGAACAAACATGGGATACTGACCCCGAATCCGCTCTATCTTCCAATTCTCTTTCTTCACACCCTCCACCCGAGCTTGCTTGATCATATCTAACAATTGAGAGATCATCATCATCCTCAAAAAAACATTCCCGATCGATGCACTTACCACTTTGCGGCTCAAATCATCGGCCACCACATTGGCCTTCCCTGGATGGTATAAGATCTCGTAATCATAATCTTTCAGTACATCCAACCACATCCTCTTCCACATTTTCTGGTGCTGCTGATCCATCAAATACTTTAAAATTTTGTGATCGGTGAAGATGATGCACCGAAATCCATACAAATAGTGACTCCAAATCTTGAGGGCAAACACCACTACACCCAATTCCAAGTCGTGAGTGGGGTAGTTCGCCTCGTGAGGCTTCAATTGCCTCGAGTCGTATGCGATCACATGCCTTCTATGCATCAGTACAACGCCTAATCCCATGATAGACACATCACAATACACCACCAAATCATCAAACCCATTGGGTAATGCTAAAATCGAGGCCTCACATAACTTCTGCCGCAAGGTCTCGAAAGCCAATTGTTGACCCGAGACCCAACGAAATGTCACATTCTTCTTGGTCAAGCGGGTTAAAGGCACCACAATCTTGGAGAAGTCCTGGATGAATCTCCGATAGTACCCTACTAGACCCAAGAAGCTACGTATCTCTGATGCATTCTTTGGCACCTCCCACCGCATCATTGCCTCAATCTTGGGTGGATCAACCAAAATGCCCTCTTGGTTGATGATATGTCCCAAAAACTGCACCTCTCTCAACCAAAAATCACACTTTCAGAACTTGGCATAAATCCTTTCCATCCTCAGTGTCTCCAATACCTCGCTCAGATGCTGCTCATGCTACTCCTTGGTCTTAGAATAGACCAATATATCATTAATAAAAACGATCACCCACCGATCTAGCATCAGTCTACTCATCCTGTTCATGAGATCCATGAACGTTGTTGGGGGCATTGGTGAGCCTAAATTGAATTACCACAAACTCATAGTGCCCGTACCGAGTCCTGAAAACTGTCTTCGGTATATCCTCATCCCGCATCCTCATCTAATGGTATCCCGACCGAAGATTAATCTTGGAAAACCAAGATGCACCCTGCAGTTAATCGAACAAATCATCGATCCTTGGAAATGGATAACGGTTCTTCACTGTTAGCTTTTTCAGCTCTCAATAATCAATACACATCCTGTGTGACCCGCCCTTCCTTTTCATGAACATGATCGGTGCTCCCTAGGAGGAACTGCTCGGACGGATAAACCCTCAGTCTAGTAGCTCCTAAAGCTACATAGATAGCTCCTACATCTAGGGCGGAGCTAGCCGGTACGATGCATTGGCTATCGGAGCGGTACCCAACACTAAATCAATGCGAAACTCTAGTCCAGACAACTCTTTGGGGAAGACATCCCAAAAATCTCGTACAGCTGGCACACTACCCAAATCTATCGAGGTCACAATCCTCGTACCCAAGATATATGCCAAAAATCCCGAACAACCCTGCTAAAGTATTCTCCTAGCCCTCGCAGCTGAACAGAGGGTTGGCTCGTGCGAGGCCCTCTCTCTACGAATAACCAGTTCTCCCCCACTTGGTGCTCTAACCCTCACCAGCTGGCGCTCACAATCGATCATGGCCCCATTGGCCCCCAACCAGTCCATCTCGACGATCACCTTTAGTCCTCGCAACGGTATTGGGACTAGATCATCACAAAAACTTTCCCTAAGCACATTCAAGAAATTGTCCCGATACACCCTCGTAGCACTCAAAGTGCGTTCATACGCAATCTCAACCTCAAGCAGGGAACCCAAAATCCCCGGCGTATCCCGGAACTTCTTGTTAAGCGCAAGAGATAGAAACAATCGGGTAGCACATGAGTCGAATAGAACGTGAGCCGACATACCATTGACCAAAAAGGTCCCCATACATGATCATATATATACATATAAGCAATACAAATCAATATCAAGTAGGAAAGATAAAACACATACCGGCCACGACGTCTGGCGCTGCCCGAGCTTCCTCGGTAGTCAACTGAAATGCACGACTCTTCACCGCTGGAGCATCCGCCTTGGCAGGGCGGCCATCAGTGATCCTCATTGTGGTGGGCACAAGCTCCTTCACTACTCCTCCTCCCCCCTCCATGCAACCTCAAACAATCGGCTCGTTTGTGGCCGATATGGTTGCAGTGGAAACAAATCAAGCCCTTCTTGGGGCAATCCCTTGTTAGCCACATGCGTAACATCCTGAGCTTGCCGCTCGAAAATCCCTACTGTACGGTTTGCCGCACTTGGCACACCGATCACGACCCTTCTAGCCCCTACTGGAAGAATCAGAGGTCTTAGGCTTTTTAGCCTGGCCTACTGCTGTATGTGCCTGCTGAGGTTTCCGCTTAGTGTAGAAATCCAACTCCATCTCGCAGATGGAATCTTTGCTTTGATGAGAAAGTCAAAGAATTTGGCTTTTCTAGGAGTGAAGATGAATCTTGTGTATATGTGAAGGATAGTGGGAGTATAGTTAGATTTTGGTATTGTATGTGGATGACATACTACTCATAGGAAATGACATCCCAACTCTACAAGAAGTTAAGTCCTGGCTTGGGAAGTGTTTCTCTATGAATGACCTAGGAGAAGATGCCTATATTCTAGGGATAAGGATCTTGAGAGACCAGAGTAAAAGACTAATTGGACTTAGTCTTAGTACCTACTTGGATAAGGTGATAAAGAGATTTGGCATCCAGGACTCCAAGAAAGGAGAGTTACCCATCCAAAGTAACGCCGGATTGAGTAAGACACAAAGCCCTAGTACTGAGGCTGAGATAGCCGAAATGAGTCGAATACCTTATGCTTCGGCTGTAGGATCAATCATGTATGCTATGACGTGTACTCGACCTGATGTAGCCTTTGAATTGAGCATGGTTAGCAGGTATCAGGGGAACCCTGGTAAGGCACACTGGACTGCGATAAAGAATATCCTCAAGTACCTACGGAGGACTAAGGACTGAGTTTATTTATGTGTAAAGTGTAATTGACATTAGATGATGAATAAAAGGTGTTTTATTTATGTGTAAAGTGTTG
Source organism: Lactuca sativa (assembly GCF_002870075.4). Taxonomy (NCBI): domain Eukaryota; kingdom Viridiplantae; phylum Streptophyta; class Magnoliopsida; order Asterales; family Asteraceae; genus Lactuca; species Lactuca sativa. The sequence goes on along the minus strand of NC_056625.2, from coordinate 31,213,974 downwards.
GTATCTCTTGCTATATTTCTTTTGCATGTTTTTGACTTCTAGAATAATTATGTTTGGTATATCATATTATTTGAACCTCCATAGTCGGTCATATGTCGGAAGTAGGTATGAATCAAGACTGTCATGATTGGTTGCATAGACCTAAGGTGTTGGACATGGCTACAACAATCATGAGTGCTCATAAGTTCTGAGCATTGGACTCAACCCACACTCACTGGAATCACTTCATCGAATTTATCTTGAGTGTTCGTGAGACGGTAATATCATATAAGTCTTCAAACCTAGAGATATGATTTGTTACTAATGAGTTGGTTATGCATTGATTGTACGTAAACGTATTGGTAACTCGATGTTATAAAATGTGCTCTTGTGCATAATTCAATGAGTAGTAGAACAAACATAAGAGTCGAAGTTTATCTGTTCCTTCTTGGATTAGAAGCTGATATCTGGGCCCCTCGATGATTTTGTTTTGACCTATGTAGCGGGCCCGGTTAGAACTAAGTTGATGTGTTCAATTAAGTTCTTTGTCGAACAAATCGGAAATCGGGAAACAAACTGCTGGACAATAAGTAAGACATTGTTCCATGTATTTGTCCGGCTGATATCTAGAACAGAGGATTATATGATCACTTATCTTAAATGACGTATCATCATCTTCTCATTTCCGAGAGACCTTGAAAGAGCTACGATTGTAGATCGGTTCCCGAAGTCATACTTGCAGTTATAGTTATTAGACTTATCCAAGTGGGAGACTGTTGGATAAGGTGTCTAAGTCCATAACTATTTCTGGTATGTTCTTGACCCGACCCGGCATGGTCCATTTGGGTTGCATGGCACCATGCAATTGGATAGAGTAAATGAGAGAAATAACACTTGTGGTTTATTAATATATTATAAGTTCTAACATATTAATAGTATTACTTAATTAGTTTGATCAAGAATTAATTTAGAATTAATTAAGTGATCAAAAGTTAACTAATTAAATATATGGGTTCATTATGTAAATCATCCATAACTTGTATAGTGGGCTAAGAGGCTCCATGGATTATCAAGTTGGGTTAAACCCATAGGATGCTCCATGGATGCTCCATGGGAGTTACAAACCCATGGGTCATGGAAATGAAGAGTCATGAAACATTAGGGTTTACATGGTGTAACCCTACATGTGTATACACTATATAAGGAACCCATTCTCCACCAAAATCGGCTACACAAGAACAAGTGAGGGCTAGGCTGATTTTTCAAGTGTGTATTCTCTCAAAAAGTTTACTCCTTTGCATTTGGTGTTGTGTGAAGTATTTGAGGCATCACACTTGGGGTGCTAGGCTCACAAGGTTTCAAGGATCATAATCAACAACAAGGTAAGTTATTCTATCTTTCATTCAAGTTAAAAATGTTCCCCATGTATGCTAGATAAGAATATAACCTTGGAATTCAACTTTGCATGATAATTAGACAAACATAAATCCAAGGTTATTCGGGTTGCATGTACACTTAGGAAGTGTTAGAATGCTCAAAACCCATCATTTTCCTCCTCATATTCTCATATGTAGCATACTGTGGGATCAAAAGTGCTCGTTCCCGAAACTTGGCGGTGATCTCCACCATAGTCTCGGTGGTCTGCTGGAGCTCATGAAATTCCCTCACTAGTCGTTGCACCTCAAGAGATGGTGCAAACTCCAAATCAAAGTGCTTGACGAACTCTGCCCATGTCATCTCAGCCACATTGGTTGCTCCCACCTGGCTAGTCACCTCTCCCCAACAATCCCTGGCTCGATCCTTCAGCAAACACGAAGCAAAACTCATCTTTACCGCATCAGGGAAAGAACTCGTGTGTTGGGCGTTCTCCATGCCCGCCACCTAGCGTCGGCTAACTATAGGGTCCCTGACCCCGAAGATCTCCAGATCCCCGCACGCCTTGAGCTCCTAGAACGAGGGAGTTCGGGCACCGACTTGGCCCGCAACAATATCGGCTCTGAATGACCAAACCCTCTCCTTCATAATCTCCATCATCCCTTCCCTAACTGTAACGCCTGTAGATTAGGGCTAGTCAATTTAGAGGCGATAAGCATCAAAAATGACTTTTTGATGGAAGATTATTTAGAAGGATTAATCTTAACCAAGTTGTATTATATGTCACAAGGTTTCCGTGCATATAAAGAACGCCGAAATCCGAGTTATAACGAAGAAGTTATGACCTGTCGAAGTTTCGCGACAGAACCGGCACGACCTAGCGCGACGTAAATAGTGAATTTAAGGTAGATAGATATCTATCCTTATTGATCTAAACGAGAGTCGAATATTTCTTCGATAGTAGTCCAACGATAAAAAGACAGACGAAAACGGAGTTCAGATGAAGGAGTTATGAGTTTATAACGGAGTTTTCCTGTCCCGGCCTACTAAAGATAATATATAAGTAATATACTTATAATATATTAAAAATAAAATCAAAATTAGCCAATGGAGTCTAAACGAGAGTTTTAGAGCATAATCTCACCTTCGCGTCGATATAAAGAACGTCGAAAACGGAGTTCGTATGCGAAAGTTATGAATTTCTGAAGTTCGGGGCGTGAAACCCCAAAACTGTCAGAGACCACAACGTGGCAAGCAGTGCCACGACGTGGAAAGTCTCCTGACACCTCCGGGAGGCCCCCAGATGCAACTTGGGATGACGCATGCAGTGACGACCAAGCCCACGACGTGGAAAAAGGTTGCCACGACATGGCAAGGGCCAAATTTGCTCTATAAATAGATTTGAAGGGCCAGACGTTTAGGGTTGCTATTTTATCTCTTCTCTCTCCCGTTTTACCTCGATTTGCATGCCAGAAGTACCCTGAAGCCCCAGTATCATTCCCGAGTCCCGAAGCAAGATCCGAAGCCCCGAGAATCCCAAAGAGCGTGATTCCCGAGCCGAAGCTCTGCCCGCGAGAAGTTCGATTTTTGTGAAGATCTTCCAGATCTGCGGAGAGATACTACTTCTACAAGCCGTAGTGCTGTCTGATCATCTTCTGATCAAGTGAGTGTGTAGTTACTTTCTTCTAACACATAAATATTAAGTATTTTCTATAAAATACGTGCTATATGTATAATATAAAGTTGTTTATACATGTGGGTGTATAGTCCCTTTCATAAACACGGGTATAATACAAGTATTGTTTGAATGTATTAAGTATATGTTTGGGAGAGTGTGTGGTTACTTTCTTCTAACACATAAATATGAAGTATTTGTTATAAAATACGTGCTATGTGTTTATTGTTGGGTTTTGAGCATTCTAACACTCCTAAGTGTACATGCAACCCTAAATACCTTGGATCTATGTTTTCTCTATTATACATGCAAATAAGAATATCCAAGGTATCATCCTAATCTATCATACAAAACATGAATATAACAAGATAGAATACATACCTCTTTGATGTAGAAAGTCTTCATGAAGCTTGAGTGCCTAGCCCCAATAGTGTGGAAGCCTCAAATGGAATCACAGTTATCAAAACACTTAGAATAACTTGAGAGAGTTCTACACTTCATGAAATCGGCTAGCCCTCTCTAGAATAATCCTAGTGGCCAATTTTTGTCAAGAATAAGATCATTATATAGTGTTACAATTAGGGTAAATCCTTAATTGTCATGACTTTCCATTTCCTTGGATCCATGGGTTCAAATACACCATGGAGCACCCATGGACCATCCTATGGGTTTTAGCCCAACTTGATTATCCATGGAGCATTAGCCCACTATATAAGTATGGATGATTTACACAATCAACCCATATATTTAATTAGTCTTCTTTTGATCACTTAATTAATCCTAGATTAATTCTTGATCAATACTAATTAAACAATCTTATTATTCTTATTATTAATATATTAGAACTTATAATATATTAATAACCATAAGTGTCTTATTTCTCTCATTATAGTCTATCTAAGTGCATGAAGGTTTGCAACCCAAATGGACCATGCCGGGTCGGGTCAAGTCTTACCAATTATAGTTATGGACTTAGACATTAATCCAACATTTATATATTTTTGTTTATTTGAGATGAGTATGGAATGAATGTTTTATATAGTTTTTAAATGAGTTGAACTGTATATGTATTTTATATCTACAAATATGTTGGGTAGAACATGGGTAGATGAGATAGTTGGTATGTAATAAAATGATGAGGTATGAAAGATGATTAAGAATGATATTGGTAGATGCACCAATTAAGGAATGTCATAAAACTAGCAGATGCGCTTTAGAATAATATCGGTAGATGCACCAAGTAGTAAATGTCGTGATCTTGGCAGACGCGCCAAATATAGATTGTCGTAACAATAGTAGATGCACTTATAGGGTAATCTTGGCAGATGCGCTTATAGGATAATCTTGGCAGATGCGCTTATAAGATAATGTCGGCAGATGCGCCTAAAAGAGAATGTCATAAACCTATCAGTCGCGCCTCATAGTGTATGACGTAATCCTGGCAGAGGCGCTTAAAGGATAATATTGACAGACGTGCCTTATGTAGAAATGGAAGTTTGTGCTAATTCCTTAGGTCAATCCTTAGGAATATATGAAGGAAGGATAGTTGATTAATAGGGTAAAACCTTAAGAAATAAAGAAGATAATGGTGATGGGTAATTGGGTTGATTGTTTAATGGTTGAATATAATAATTATATTATTGTGGGTCGAAAACCCTATATGCTCACCAGGCTCCCAAGCCTGACCCACTCAGTTTAATTGTATCACAGGTATCGATACGAAGCTGCTTTGCACTGAGAGATTAAAGGAGATGTAAATCTTTAGTGTAAATAATGTAAGTTCTGTTTATGCTTATGTGTCTGTATCGGAACATGACATCCCGAGATTTTGTTATATAATAAATATACATTTCTTTAAAGAAATGCTTTGATAAATCTTTATCATATTTTGGGAACAAGTTCCGCAACTGTTTTCTTTAAAAGATTACTCTGATTTTAAAAACAAGCATAAACAAATCGGTCTTTTCTGGCCGTGAAATTGGGGATGTCACATTAACCGTCCCAAAAATCATTGGGGTAGCGTCAAGTATCCCCCTTGTAATCTCGGCCGCGATAAGCTCGCACGGCCTCTCATCAATGGGCTCGGTACCGTCGCCCGAATCAGATCCATATCCTGATCCTGACCTCCTGCTCCAAATCGTGTCACCACCATACTGAACTACAATATCATAAAACATAATGATCAGGATGTCCAAAAAAAGGGGATCCTCCCACACTAGTTATCCTTAGAGCCTTCAGATCTAACATTGGTTCAGGTACAGGGCTTGTGCTTTCAGTAGTACGGGCCCAATACTACCTTTCACACCTACCTGTACCTTCCCCAAGGCTCTACCTGGTAACCCTAATTCATCCCAGAACAAAACATATCTCGTAGGCTACAACATAGCTGAAATCCTAGGTTATCCTAAGATTTGCTCCGTCTATTAAAACCCAAAACTAAATCATAACGGGTTGCCTTTATGCATGCAAATTATAGATTCTACCCTAGGACCAAATTCAGACAAGGAACAGGAAATTAGGCCCAATTAATTATTCTAAGGCTATAAGCTCCTAACCGTATACAATTTTAGAAGCATACACATAGCAAAATCCATCCGACTATTATAATCCAAATATCAGTATCACATGGCTAACATATTGGGGAACTACTTACTTGAGCTCAGGTGATCACACACATTGCACTCTCCTCTTTTTCCATTTTAAGAAGTTTTAAATGTTTGATTTTTGAAAACAATTTTTTACCATTTCCTTAATTTGAGTCCTAACACACCTGAGAGTGTGCTCGAATCCCTTAAACAAAGGCTCTGATACCCACTTGTAACGACCCGAATTTTCAAATAAAATTTTCTTTTTTAATTAACCAAAACATTCCCATAAAGTATGAAATATCAGTGACAATTGTTTTCAAAATCCATAACATCAACATTTTATTTCAAATATCAGAGTGTCCCGTCAAAAGAAATGTCGAAGAGTGCATGCCCGTGCCATCAAGCATTGCCCTTGCCCTTAGGCTCAGATGTACTTGAAACAAATCAACAAATTGTAAGCTAATTCTTAGTGAGTTCCCAGATCATACGCCCACATAATCACATAATCCATATTAGCTATAAATGCTACATAAACCACATAAGCCCACATAATCACATAATCCATATTAGCTATAAATCCATATTATCGTCTCACGATCACTCGAGATAAATTCCATGAAGTGATACAAGTGAGCGTGGGTTTATTCCAATACTCATAACTTATGAGTACTCATGAATGTTGTAGCAACCATTGCCATGACTAAACTCATTTAGCCATCTACAAACCCGATTCATGACAGTCTTGATTCATACCTACTTCCAACATATGAACGACTGTGGAGTGTTTAAATAACTTAGTCATCCGGAAAGAATAACCTAGCTATTTTGGAAGTCAAAACATGCAAAGTGAAATACAATAATAATCGAATCTAATATGGTCTCAGAACCCTTTTGAATATAAATAAAACACTTTTTATTTATCACCATATTGATTACACATTATTCAATGTTTCAAATAATCAACTTAAGACTTGAATAAAAACAACAGTCGTCCCATGCTCCTAGCATGTACACTTTGTTTTTCTAAACAATAGTTATGCCATACCCCAAGTATGCACACTATGTTTGTCTATGATCCTTACATTGTGATGTAGATCAATTGAACATGATTCCAATGATACTCATTTCACAATCCCAAATCCTTATTGTAAATGCAAGAATTCCAAATTTATGTCATTTACTGAAATCTGTTAGATTCTAAACTTATATGCATTGATCCTCTTGTAATGATTATGCACAAAGTCAGAAAGACTTGACAACAACCATTACAGAGCATTCCAAAGGAGATCAGCTCCTTGGGAACATCCTTTTTGCATTAAGTTTCCTAATCTTACATAGATTGAATCACTTCCACCTATGGAGACATTTCCATAGTCCTATTTGACTATCACTTCCGAACAAGAGTTACCTCTTTTCAGAAAATGTCGATATGGTCCTACCAAAATTAACACTAGACTTCCAAATGTCCCTGAGCAACCAATCTTTGGCGAACCTCAGATTGTCCTCGACAATTGCTTAATCACTTTAGTCATATCCAGTTCTAGACTTTTCCCTTCTAAATGCCTTAAGCATTTGGAAAATTTAGAAAGGATGAATATTATAGCACATGAAATCGATCCTATATCCGAAGCATATGGGATACTATTCATGATGTTTGACATAAAGACATGACACTAGACCAGTCTTTTGCTACAATATTTTTTATTTGCCATGTTTTCAAAATTTAACTATGAAGAGGGATGCCGTAATCATAATCGAATTTTGAAAATGCAATATATATAGAATTTCTTCAAGTTGAACCATTCCAACACAAAATTCACATATATTCTTGACTAAAGATGATTAAAATCTCAATCTAAGCTTTAGAATTGACATGAAGTATAATTTCCTCTCCCTTAATTATAGCAAAACAACTTTTCAACCCATGCAACTTCACGGATTGAAACTTTGTTTTCTATAATTAACATTGCTAGCTTGCAATACTAATCATAATAGTCATGCTCCCACTAACATGATGATTATCAGCATAACACTTATGCTCCCACTAGCTCTGACACATTTCCAGAAATTTGTTGGACTTCTGAAATTTAGATTCATACACCCTTTCTTAGATAGCTCACATGTGTGTCTAAACAATTTTAAGAACTATGAAAAGGGATGTCGTAATCATAGTCTCAATTGCTTAGGCATTTTCCATTTCTCACAAGTCCATGTTAGTGTGCCGGTTAACCACACGCGCTCTACTAATGACTTTTGAAAATGCAAATGACACAATTGATATCTACTTAAAATCTATTTAGTGAAAGCATTTCCTCACCATCATTTTCATGAATCGGAGAGAAACCTTATGACACTTAGATTTAATAGTGTATGAGTTCCTATCCATGCGAATTTGTCAAAACCATAATCACAAGATAAGGTTAGTGACAAATTCAGCCCTACATGGATTAAACTTATTCAATCTTAGTTTCTTGTCACCTTGGTAACACAAGGCCCACCAATGCTTCCAAGTTGAACTCTGATAACTCACATGTAAATTCAACTTATTTGAAGTAGGTACAGAAATAAGAATTATGTCAACACGATAGGTTGAAAACCTTAAGTCGTGTGCTAGTGATAAATTACAGGTTTCACTCTTGATTAAATCTTGAAACTCTTTCAGGATCTTTAAGGCTCCCACTGTCCCCTTGACATATAAGTTTTCCTAGTCAAGAACCATTCCTTGATAAAACAAATATTCAAGGGATAGTGCGGATTCTTATCAAGACTAACACTTCACACAATTGGTCTTAGTTGGTCTTTGTCTCATCCAAGACATCACAACTTACCAATCTCAAATGTACAAGAGTAGAAAACATTTTACTCTTACATTTGATAAGTGTTTTAAACCTTCTTTAAGACATGTCACTCAAATTACAATCTTGGAGTATGCACTAAGACTTTCTTAGAGAACAAATTTTGATATGGTTTCTTAATCATTAAGATGATCACAAAGCTGATACTAAAGTACTCTCCCGTCCTTTCAGATTTGAGAAACTTTTATCTTTCTGCCTAATTTGATTCTTCTTATTCGTTTTCCAATGTTACAAAATTATACTTAACCTTATAAGTATAATCATATTTACTAATCTTTAGTAAATCATGACAAATCAATCTTTGTGGTGGACCTTGACCAGCGCACACCCAGTGTACCTAATTCCTTAGTCCTTCAATTGACTCACATATACATGTGATCAAAGAATTAGTCTTAATTTTTCAAAGATGAAAATTCTCATTCATCATACAATACAACTTGTATGATTCCAAGTTTCTGTCCAATTGAAACTTGGGTGATGAAAAACTTTCTTCATTTGGTAAATTCAGACACTACCACAAATGAAAGAATCAAATCCACTTTCCAATATTGCTATTACTGGAAACATATAAGCAACAATTTTCCACCGATGCCATTGTAAGGATATTTTTAAAATAAATAAAATTAAAACCTTTTTTTCTTTTATTTTAAAACTTTGCGGAAAAACTTATCCTTACAATCCACATGAAAACCTTGTTGTTATCTATTCACAAGCAATATATTATAACTCTTAAGCAACAGCTCAAAATTCTGATTACCGAACCATGCGATCGAAACCCATCTTCGCAATCAGAATCAGCATATACTTACTTTAAGCTTCTTATCTTTTCTTTGATTCTTAAAAGACATCAGCATGTGACCCATTCACATTATGTAATAAGAATCTCCAAATAGGAACTTAACAGAGTTATACAGTGTATTTTACCCGAAGTAGAGTCAAACCTCTTGACTTGATCTACCTTATGACCTTTCAGGTAAATAGGGCAGCTTCGCAACCAATGCCCCTCTCTTTGGCAATATAAACATATTGAGACCCTTTGATAATGGCACATGAGACTATTTCAGACTTAGCCTTTCTCTTTACCATTTGGTCAACCGAGTTGACTATGGCCGATCCCTTTCCATTGGGAAGAGAAATGCTTTTCTAGATATCCAATGCTACCATTGCCAATGTCCATTTAAGGTTTGGGAAGTTGATCTTCTAACAAAATTTGCTTTACTAGTGTTCCAAATCATTGCTGATTCCACAGCACAAAACAAATAGATAAGATCATTAAGGCTCGTGTCATAGTCTGTCTCATAGTAGTCCCAAAGTGACCCGCTATGTTACTAAGAAAGTGATTGAACATCCAACTTTCACGAGACTTTGACACCCAACTCTCCCGTCTTGTCAATATGTGACTACATCTCCAAGATGTGACCACACCAAGACCTTAACTTGCCAATAGGGCTTGAGTGACTTTAAACTTTTCAAGAACTTGTGGGTGAGGGAGAATAATTGGAGGAGATAAAGGAAGTGAAGCATGATGTTGAGGAACATCATCTTCAAGAGATTTGGGATGATCATAAATGTCTAAACCAGACATGTTTTGGGAGATATTCAAGATAGTTGATTTAAAGTCCTTAATATGACACCCAATATGAAATATTAAGGCTAGGACCCAACAAACTATTTTATAACTTAGAAGAGGGATGCCGTAATCCAAGCTATAAAATATTTGAAGGTAGGCGAATGACGATTCACCAATTTCCACCATGAAAAACGAAATAATTTATTAGGTTTTAATTGGATTTGAAATTCCTAGATCTTTTGAGATTCATTGAACTTTTCAATGGCATGTTTCAATCTCGAGTGTGCCCTCTCAAATTTTGTGACTGGGATGCCGAGGATCACAAAACAAGGTGTGAATAACCATACCAATTCACTTGGTATCCTTAATATTATCACCTAATCAATGTGCCGGTTAACCACACACGCTCCATTGATCTATGACAAACATTAAGTCACCCTTCGTGGTCCTTACTAGTCCAAGTTAGTGTGCCGGTTAACCACACACGCTCCACCAACGACTTGGTAAGGTACAAAGTGTGAATTCCATAGGTTAGCACCAAATTCACATTTTTCCTAAAGTAACTAAGATTGGGAATTATTAAGATTTTAGTTACTTTAGTATTTATCATTAATACTTTTAATGAAGGGAGAATTTAAAGTCATTGTCCTACCCGTTCGGCTAACGACCCTCCACCAGTCAAGCAAGCGGTGGGTGAGAGTAGACACCCATTAAGTCGCCATTTTATAGGCAACAACCTTATACCCACCTTATAGACCGGCTTCGTGAATGAGGCCTACTAACGGTAAAACGACTTGTTCTTATACATATATATAATAATTAACCATTAATGTTATAAATAGTATAAGTGTTGAATTTTAATTTTTTTTTTTTAAAATTCTAAGGGCTAACTTGGAATTAAAGTATTCATAAGTGAAAACTTTTCAAATTCCAAAACTTGAGGGCAAGTTTTGAAACTATTCAAAACTAATTAATTCCATAACTTATGTGTTTAAAGTAGTTTCAATCCAAAAAACTCTTCAAGTTCCATAACTTATGGAAGACTTTAAACTAATAAAAGAATTAATCTTTTCTTTATTTTTTATAACTTATGGAATTAATTAAGGTTACACTTTATTTATTTATTTATTTATTAATGAAGTGACTCTTGAATTTCCATAACTTGAGGACAAGTTATGGAGTCATAAAAAAAAAATCAATGACACAAGACTCTTCATTTTGTAACCATTACCAACTTTTATGAGTTTTATGAGTCTTTAATGTGACTCTTCATGTAACTTGAGGACAAGTTACACAAACACATTTTGTACTCAACTCTTAGATTAAAATGGATTGAAAACAACTATTTCAATTAACTTTTCTATTAATCTAAGCAACTCATAAGAACAAGATAATTCATATCAAACTTCTTCATGTAATTAGTCTAAACCTTAAACTAATACAAAACATGAATCTATTGACAATTATCTTTGAAAATGGATTAGCATGAACATTACCACATTAAAAACAAGTTTATAAGTTCAAAAACAACGTAGGGTAATGTTCCTAGTCCATTTCTAGCCAAAAACCTCGAAAACATGCTGTCGGGGTCCAACTCGTCGAGTGCATGAACATAACTCGGCGAGTTGGATGAATTTTGCCTTGGACTCGTCGAGTCCCTTCATGGACTCGGCGAGTCTGCTGGGCTGACAGCATCACAACTCGATTTTTCAGCTCCATTTGCAAGTATAAAAAGAAAACATGCCTAGGCTCTGATACCACTGTTGGGTTTTGAGCATTCTAACACTCCTAAGTGTACATGCAACCCTAAATACCTTGGATCTATGTTTTCTCTATTATACATGCAAATAAGAATATCCAAGGTATCATCCTAATCTATCATACAAAACATGAATATAACAAGATAGAATACATACCTCTTTGATGTAGAAAGTCTTCATGAAGCTTGAGTGCCTAGCCCCAATAGTGTGGAAGCCTCAAATGGAATCACAGTTATCAAAACACTTAGAATAACTTGAGAGAGTTCTACACTTCATGAAATCGGCTAGCCCTCTCTAGAATAATCCTAGTGGCCAATTTTTGTCAAGAATAAGATCATTATATAGTGTTACAATTAGGGTAAATCCTTAATTGTCATGACTTTCCATTTCCTTGGATCCATGGGTTCAAATACACCATGGAGCACCCATGGACCATCCTATGGGTTTTAGCCCAACTTGATTATCCATGGAGCATTAGCCCACTATATAAGTATGGATGATTTACACAATCAACCCATATATTTAATTAGTCTTCTTTTGATCACTTAATTAATCCTAGATTAATTCTTGATCAATACTAATTAAACAATCTTATTATTCTTATTATTAATATACTAGAACTTATAATATATTAATAACCATAAGTGTCTTATTTCTCTCATTATAGTCTATCTAAGTGCATGAAGGTTTGCAACCCAAATGGACCATGCCGGGTCGGGTCAAGTCTTACCAATTATAGTTATGGACTTAGACATTAATCCAACATTTATATATTTTTGTTTATTTGAGATGAGTATGGAATGAATGTTTTATATAGTTTTTAAATGAGTTGAACTGTATATGTATTTTATATCTACAAATATGTTGGGTAGAACATGGGTAGATGAGATAGTTGGTATGTAATAAAATGATGAGGTATGAAAGATGATTAAGAATGATATTGGTAGATGCACCAATTAAGGAATGTCATAAAACTAGCAGATGCGCTTTAGAATAATATCGGTAGATGCACCAAGTAGTAAATGTCGTGATCTTGGCAGACGCGCCAAATATAGATTGTCGTAACAATAGTAGATGCACTTATAGGGTAATCTTGGCAGATGCGCTTATAGGATAATCTTGGCAGATGCGCTTATAAGATAATGTCGGCAGATGCGCCTAAAAGAGAATGTCATAAACCTATCAGTCGCGCCTCATAGTGTATGACGTAATCCTGGCAGAGGCGCTTAAAGGATAATATTGGCAGACGTGCCTTATGTAGAAATGGAAGTTTGTGCTAATTCCTTAGGTCAATCCTTAGGAATATATGAAGGAAGGATAGTTGATTAATAGGGTAAAACCTTAAGAAATAAAGAAGATAATGGTGATGGGTAATTGGGTTGATTGTTTAATGGTTGAATATAATAATTATATTATTGTGGGTCGAAAACCCTATATGCTCACCAGGCTCCCAAGCCTGACCCACTCAGTTTAATTGTATCACAGGTATCGATACGAAGCTGCTTTGCACTGAGAGATTAAAGGAGATGTAAATCTTTAGTGTAAATAATGTAAGTTCTGTTTATGCTTATGTGTCTGTATCGGAACATGACATCCCGAGATTTTGTTATATAATAAATATACATTTCTTTAAAGAAATGCTTTGATAAATCTTTATCATATTTTGGGAACAAGTTCCGCAACTGTTTTCTTTAAAAGATTACTCTGATTTTAAAAACAAGCATAAACAAATCGGTCTTTTCTGGCCGTGAAATTGGGGATGTCACATTAACCGTCCCAAAAATCATTGGGGTAGCGTCAAGTATCCCCCTTGTAATCTCGGCCGCGATAAGCTCGCACGGCCTCTCATCAATGGGCTCGGTACCGTCGCCCGAATCAGATCCATATCCTGATCCTGACCTCCTGCTCCAAATCGTGTCACCACCATACTGAACTACAATATCATAAAACATAATGATCAGGATGTCCAAAAAAAGGGGATCCTCCCACACTAGTTATCCTTAGAGCCTTCAGATCTAACATTGGTTCAGGTACAGGGCTTGTGCTTTCAGTAGTACGGGCCCAATACTACCTTTCACACCTACCTGTACCTTCCCCAAGGCTCTACCTGGTAACCCTAATTCATCCCAGAACAAAACATATCTCGTAGGCTACAACATAGCTGAAATCCTAGGTTATCCTAAGATTTGCTCCGTCTATTAAAACCCAAAACTAAATCATAACGGGTTGCCTTTATGCATGCAAATTATAGATTCTACCCTAGGACCAAATTCAGACAAGGAACAGGAAATTAGGCCCAATTAATTATTCTAAGGCTATAAGCTCCTAACCGTATACAATTTTAGAAGCATACACATAGCAAAATCCATCCAACTATTATAATCCAAATATCAGTATCACATGGCTAACATATTGGGGAACTACTTACTTGAGCTCAGGTGATCACACACATTGCACTCTCCTCTTTTTCCATTTTAAGAAGTTTTAAATGTTTGATTTTTGAAAACAATTTTTTACCATTTCCTTAATTTGAGTCCTAACACACCTGAGAGTGTGCTCGAATCCCTTAAACAAAGGCTCTGATACCCACTTGTAACGACCCGAATTTTCAAATAAAATTTTCTTTTTTAATTAACCAAAACATTCCCATAAAGTATGAAATATCAGTGACAATTGTTTTCAAAATCCATAACATCAACATTTTATTTCAAATATCAGAGTGTCCCGTCAAAAGAAATGTCGAAGAGTGCATGCCCGTGCCATCAAGCATTGCCCTTGCCCTTAGGCTCAGATGTACTTGAAACAAATCAACAAATTGTAAGCTAATTCTTAGTGAGTTCCCAGATCATACGCCCACATAATCACATAATCCATATTAGCTATAAATGCTACATAAACCACATAAGCCATGCATATAAACATATAAGGATGTCGTGGGCTCCTCCCAAGGGTCTTGCTCCAGGATACCATGGGCTCCCCCACATGGTCTTACGCCTAAGTGACATGGGCTCCCCATGGTCTTTAGCTGGAAAGTCATGGGCTCCCCTAGATGGTCTGATATTCGAGTGCCATGAGCTCCCCCCATGGTATTGACATGAAAAGCCGTGGGCTCCCCTACATGGTCTTACATCCAAGTGTCATGGGCTCCCCCATGATCTTTACTTGAAAAGCCATGGGATCCCCCACATGGTCTTATATCCAAGCGCCATGGGCTCCCCCATGGTCTTTCATGCAAGTACACCACATATACAACTAACATACCACCTAGCATATAACTATCTAACGTGCCACATATCACTGCATTAACTAGTGTACCACATATCATAAAAGGGCCGACCTTGGTGCCTTCGACCTATTGGTATGGTGAGGAGACTCACCTCTCAAAAATGCTGAATTGATAAGATAAGATCAGATAAGTCTCAACGCGCAAATCTAACTTAATTTCCTAGAATCATTATGTGACTGGTCTTGTGAAAATCCCAAAATACCAAAAATACCCTCATAGTCAAACTTGGTCAACCATGGTTAAAGTCAAGATCAACAGTCAAACTCAACAGTCCATGTTGACCCAACTCGTCGAGTTACTTCAGTAATCAGAAAACTAGGGAAAACCCTAACCAACTTGCCGTGTTATCTCATCAACTTGCTGAGTTACTCGTCATACCGAAAACGGGAAAACCCGCTCCAACTTGCCGAGTCGCCAGGGCAACTCGTCGAGTTTTCCATTGCCTTAACATAATCAGTCCTTCCAATTGAATCCAAACCTCCAAACTACAGATCCAGTCCCTTCAGACTGAAATACCACGTAAAGTTGCAAACTTTACGTGCATGCATGACCTCAAATGGCTAATACACTAAAACTAGGGTTTATACAATGTTTAGGACATGGAAAAGGGCCTATACTAGGTAAAGGGAACACCTTTATGTCTATGAAGACCAAGAGGTGTCCAGATCTGGAACCATATCCTCATGACAAGTGCAAATCCAAGTATGATACCCTTTTGCACCAAAAGTCACCATATTGTTTCATAACATGAGATCTAAGCAAATAGACATCAAGGTAGCAACCTTTTACCTCCAAATGGATGCTAACACCAGGTAGATGCCAAATCTAAAGCCCTCTCCTCACTTCAATCTCTTCAACCTTCAATTTTCCTTCCAAAAATCACAAGATTCACTCTCCAAATCTCACACATACTCAAGAAGACACTAAAGCACGCTAGGGTTTCTCTCTGGACAGATCGGACGATGAGGGAGGCCACAAGTAGCCCATAAGTTCCTTAAATAGGGTACAAACCCCTAAAAATTAGAGTTTTCCTTTACAGTGTCTACTCGTCGAGTTAGGCCTTCCAACTCATCGAGTAGACCCTAAGGCCCGCGTCCAAAAACAATCTCTACTCGTCGATTTGGGCTCCCCAACTCGTCGAGTCCCAGCGAAAAATCCTAAAAACCTGAAAATTAAATGATACATGGAACATGCGTTACAGATGTTTTCCCAGAGGATTTACTTGGAGTGCCTCCAGAGAGCCAGACGGAGTTTCAGATTGTTCTGGTTCTAGGTGCGGCTCTGATAACCAAATCACCTCATCGGTTAGCACCTCCAGAGATGCAGGAGTTGTCTACATAATTGCAGGAGCTGTTAGAAAAGGGATTTATCGACCGAGTAGTTCACCATGGGGATCGTCGATCTTGTTTGTGAAGAAAAATGAGGGGTCGTATTAGATGTGTGTCGATTACCAAATTTGAATAAGCTAACGGTGAAGAACCATTATCCATTCCCGAGGATCGACGGTTTATTGGACCAGGTTCAAGGTGCATCTTGTTTTTTTAAGATTGATCTGTGTTCAGGTTATCATCAGATGAGGGTGAGAGAGGGGGATACATAGAAAACAACCTTCCAAACCAGTTATGGTCGTTAGGAGTTCGTGGTGATACCCTTCAGGCTCACCAATGCTCCAACAACGTTCATGGATCTCATGAACCGCAAGTGAAGACCTATGTTGAATCGGTATGTTATTGTGTTTTTTATGACATCCTGGTCTATTCCAAGACCCAAGAATATCATGAGGAGCATCTGAGAGAGGTTTTGGAGACTTTGAGGAAGGAGACGTTGTATGCAAAGTTCTCCAAGTGTAAGTTTTGGTTGCACGATGTGCAGTTTCTAGGGAACCTTGTCAACCAGAACGGTATCTTGGTCGATCCTGCCAAGGTTAAGGCAGTGATGAGGTGGGAGGTTCTGAGGTCTCTAACAGATATTCGGAGTTTCCTTGGATTGGCAGGTTACTATCAGATATTCATTCAAGATTTCTCCAAGATAGCGGTCCCTTTGAACCGGTTGACGAAGAAGACCATCACCTTCCGTTGGGGGTCTGAGCACCAGACAACTTTTGAGACTTTAAGTTAGAGATTGTGTGAGGCACCGATTCTGACCCTGCCTGAGGGTGATGAGGAATTTTTAGTATACTCTGATTTGTCGATCATGGGTTTGGGTGCAATCTTGATGCAACAAGGTCATGTGATTGCATACGCTTCGAGACAGCAAAAGCCTCATGAGGTGAACTACCCTACGCAATATTTGGATTCGGGGGCTATCGTTTTTTCCCTTAAGATTTGGAAACATTACCTCTATGGGGTCCGTTGTACCTTTTACGCGGATCAGAAGAGTTTGAGGTACCAGATGGATCAGCCATACCTGAACATGTGGTAGTGTAGGTGGTTGGATGTGGTGAAGGCTTATGATTGTGAGATCCTTTACTACTCGGGGAAGGCCGATGTGGTTGTTGATGCTCTTAGCCGCACGACAGGTACGGCCCCAGTCAGAGGCGTGTGTTTGAGGATGACCGTGATTATTCCACTTCTTGAGCGGATTCAGGAGGCACAGGTTGTGTAATGTCCCAAAATTTAAGACCAAAAATATCATTTTTATAACAATAAAACCATCATCCAAAACGTTTTTATAAAACCATAAAATAAAATCAGAGTATGTCAATAATCATCCAAATACACGCAGTCAATAAAATACAAAACAACATGGTTGTGCAATGCGATCATCCCAAGCCCTCCCCCTTCGATCCGGAAGTACCTAAATCATAAACTGAAAACCGTAAGCACAAACCTTATTGAGTTCACCAAAATACCTCATACCATACATATCAAACATATAATGTACCATGCCGAATTACCATCAGGCCCTGCTCGGAATAGATCTGTCAGAACATGAGATGGGTCCCGCCCATCACATTCATCAGGCCGCGCTTGACATTCATATAGATACATAAACACATGCAAGAATCACTAAGATAAATAGCATACAATACACCCATTAGGTCTCGCCTGGCATCAGACCCCTCCCGGTATACGTATCACATACTAAACATGCAAGAATCACACAAAATCTAGGCATCCTAATCATAATAAATCATGGGCTGACATTGGTGCCTTCGACCCATCAAGCACAGTGAGAAGACTCACCTCAAACTATTGAAACAACTAGATAAATGATCAGACTATTGTTTCCGGGAAACCTCCGCACTATATATGATCAAATAATATCCTAATTAATAATCATGTCAATAACCATAACCGTTGTATATGATCTGATGAGTCAAACACACGACACACTGATATATTAGCATCAGCGTCTACTACATCTACAACACCAACATATCAAGCTTATAAACGTTAGCTTATTGTATAGTTATCTGATTGTAATCTTTTGTATATTAGGTAATGATATAGATAAGTATAGAATAGATGACAAATCCGATATCTTTTTGATAAGATCGGTTCTTAGTATAGTTTAGACACAATCCCTTAAATCATGGGATATACATGTATAGATTAGTATATATATATATATATATATATATATATATATATATATATATATATACAACATTATTGAAAAACCTAATGTTGTGATCGTGGCTTTGTGTCAATCATCTTTGTGACAACTGTCTTCTTGGTGAAGAAAAAACTCTTTATTGGTGAAAGAAACAATTTGGAGTACTTATCTGTTATTTACTTTCATTTTACTGTTTTTCTTAGATTATTTTTATGTTTATTATTAATACTTGAAGTGTATCCGATCAATACAAACCTTCAATTGGTATCAGAGCAGGTTTTTAATACACTGAAGTAATCACGTCAACCTCTTTTACTCCAAAACCAACAATTTGCAACAAGATTCCTTCGGTTGATAAACATAACTTCTTTGCATGGAAATCCAAGGCCATGGAAGCTCTCAAGTTCATGGAACTTGATATGCTCGATGTCGTCAATAAAGGTCATATCGCCGCTATGCATCAATCATCCAGTGATGGTGCATCTGGTAATAAGATGAACAAGAAACTTGTTCCCGGATTCAACAAGGAAGAGAAGAGTATGGTGAATCTCGAAATAAAGGCGAGAACTGCTATTCGAAACTCACTCCCATTTTCTGTCTATCATTTGGCTTAAAACTGCTCAACATCTCAAGAGATGATGATCACTCTATCATTTGCTTTTGAAAAGGAAAACTCCTCAGACGATAAATGTAAGTGTCTTGTGGCTCAGAATGTTGAACCACACATTAACACTGATCATGAAAACGTTGAGATCCTTGACGCTGATCCTCCTCAACGCTACAAAGGACCTCAAGTCATACTGGATGATACCTCGGTGTATCAGGTAAAGAATCTTATTAATCCCTCCTTTGTTGATAATATCAAAAAAATGACTCATTTGATCTCTTAAGTTTAAATTTATTAGTCTCAAATAAAGAAAAATCGTCTCTCAGTCTTGAGTTAAAGAAAATAAAAGAAAAAAACTCTTTTCTTGAAAAATCTCTTTCTGCTCCAAAAAAGGAAAACACTTGTATCTCGCTGACCGATAATTTTCTTTACACTGAAATAGAAAAAAATTGTTGATCATGCTAATCACACTTAAATTATTTTGAAAAATTGGGCATCTACTCATTTAATGTGACAAGAATCATTAATGCTCAGATTCCAGATAAGTGTAATAAAATTCTTGGAGGTGATATAGAAGGTGTTATTTCTTTAACCAAAGTTGTTGAGACTAAACAAACCTTTTATGAATTTGATTGCTTAAAGGAAGTCTTTAAGAGTATATTTATGATTTCTCATTATATAAATTGATCTTTAATTGATACTCATTTCTCTAGTGACTCTAATGGCATTACCAAATGTATTTCTAAGTTATCTACTCTTGATCCTTCTCACCATCCTTCTCATCATGAGTATGTTCTTCCATCCACTAAGATTTTGCTAAAGTTTCATATATGTAATGGCAAAGTTCACTCTTTAAACAAGATACATAACATGTTTCCTTAGTTCTCGGTAAGCAATTCTGAACCTGACGATCAATCAAAGTCTTCCACTTCTAATGAATCGTCAATGCATCGTGAGCCTCATGAAAAGGTAGTATCTGAGCCTAAAAACAATGACATCCCTTGTACCATAACTCTCAAATTAAATTCAACAGTTGAAAAGAAATCAAAATCTAATGTTAAGGGAAAGAATTCTGGAATCAAAGTTTGTTATCGATGTTGTGATGCCTTACACAAAGTCAGCACGTGCAGTTTTGAAAAGGACTCCGTTCGCACTAAAAATATCATAACTCGCAATGATTAGTGGATCAAAAAGGGAAAGTCGTTGAATTGTATACCTGATGGTTGTTATAATATCTTTTAGTGAGTGACCCTTTGCAAATGGGTCAGTGTAGTATATGTATTTTTTGTGTTTTATGGCTTACTATATATATTAGTTTCAGGATAAAGAGCATATTGTGTATTTAGACAATAGCTGCTCAAGGAATATGATAGAATTCAAGTTGCTCTTTAAATATTTCATAAAGAAGGATGGTCCGGCTGTTACATATGGAGATAATGGAAAAGGAGCTAGAAAGGATATGGATCCATCAAGTGCAATTCTATTGTTTTCAAGAATGTCTCTTTCGTGAAAGGTCTTCAGCATAATCTCATTTCTATCAACCAACTATGTGACGTTGGTTATGAAGTTTTATTTAACAAGAGAGAAGGAAAGGTTGTTGATCAAAAGAATGTCACTGTTCTTACTGCAAATCGACAAAACGATATTTATGTTATGGATATGTTTTCTGCTGAGAACTCTCTTCGTCAATGTTTCTTCTCTCGTGCTCAGTTGTGACAACCCAAAATTTCCATTTTGTACGAACATTAGCTATTCAATAGAAGCTAGTCCAGTTTCAATGAATTTCAGACTTTTCCGAATAAGTTTGTGTACATTAGGGTTTACGTTTAAGGAGATATCAGGAGAGTGGATGCTCATGAGTTTGTGAAACTTGAGCATTTCAAAACTTCATAATGTTAGAGTCCAATTCCGGAATAAAAATATTTTCTGCCAAAATATTTCAGGACTATAAATAGATTTCTGAACTAAATTCATTCATTATTCACATTTCCAACTAGAGAAAAGCCATTTTCTCTCTCACGGATCTTCGGGTTTTCATCCCAAATCGTGAGTACACTTCTCTAGTTGTGTTATAATGTTTGTTTTATGCTTATTAACATAGATTGTATGTCATATATATATGATTCGGGAGTCTACCGCCCAAGAACGTTCTTGGGGAGTAAACTCCAAAATGAAGCTTAAAGGCCATCTAGTCCCATTTCCTTGTTAGGTAACTAGTTTAGGATAATATGTATGATCATTTGAGACTAGAAAACAATCAAGAACACATAGCTTTGGGAGTTTACGGCCCAAGAGTTTCTTGGACCGTAAACACCAAATTCAAGGGCTTAAATGTGCCCTAATCACTCCTAAAGGCCTTAGACATTAACTCTCAATTACTTCTAGCTAATATGGGGACATTAACACATCAAAAACACCCCTAAAAGGGATTTTACAGCCAAGGAATACTCTTGGTCCGTAAACACCAAATAAGGGCACCAAAGTGTGCCTAGGGTCCCCCTTAGCCTTAAACAAATGCCTAGAAATTATCCTACTTGTGTTTGGGACTTGAAAGAATTAAAACACCCATCCCATGAGAGTTTATGGCCGTAAACTCTAAGGGATATGGTCTTTTGGTCGTAAAATCCAAAAAGGAGTATTATCTATGCCCTAAACTACCCAAAGGATTAAACCACCAAGTTAGGCTTATTCTAGAAATCAAATAACACTTCAAAACACACATTACCACCAAGATTGGAGTTCACGGCCGTAAACTCAAGGGTTTACGACCGTAAACTCCTTGTGTGGGGTTTATTGGGTAGTAAACTCTTATATAAAGCCCTTTGGTACATTAAACCCCTTTAGCCTTGTCCCATAGCAACTTAGATGCAACCATTAGGACCTATAACACTTATACAAAGTGTTTACATGTTCCTGAGTGTCCCAAATTATTTCATTAAGTTATTATTTGGCTAATTAGTTATATATATGCTCATTATGTGATAACTAGGCTCGTGCATGTGAACAAGTCTCCGTTTTCCACCTAGCACGGTATCCGACACTTCAATCCAATCCACTCACCACAAGTGAGTTCATACCCCTTTAATTAAACTTTGTTAAACTCTTTTACTTATCAAATGCTTTTATTAAACTTTGTTTTACTCCGTTTACAAACTCTTTTACTTATCAAATGCTTTTATTAAACTTTGTTTTACTCCTTATAAATTGCATGCCCATATATGTATAGATATATAAGTAATGTTTAAAGGGATTAGGAAGACCATCCGCCCTATTTCCTTTTTCTCGATTTGGATGTGGTCTGGTGGGATTTCGGGTAACCATCCGAAGGTCGTTTCAATATTAATTATATATCAAATGTACATATATAGACATAAAAGTACTCCTTTATTCATGCGTATCAGTACATCATTAGTAAGTTACCATCGGGGTAACACATGATCTTACTACTACAATTTCTAGATCAATGAGTCAGTTCATTCATGAGTCAATACTTATTACTACGAGTACATATACAACTATACTAGAAAGAGAACTTATACAACTATACTAGAAAGAGAACATATACAACTATACTAGAGGAAGAACATATACAACTATACTAGAGGGAGAACATATACAACTATACTAGAACAGTTCATTACAGTACATATACTAGAATACGTTCGTTATTGTGATATGAATCGGAGCATGACTTAACTGCCATGGCCCGAGTTGTAGCCAGAGTCTCTTGGAGGGAGAGCGTGAGTTTGCGTATAGATCTATACTGGATTGACTATCCTACACCTTGCTGCTAGCTACAGCCGGACCTGCAGGTCTGCGGGTGCCAAACGTCATTCCGTTATTACGACCATTCGTATGTCGTTGTTACCAGTTGATAGTATGGTGCAATTAGTCACATGATACCTTAATATAAATCCGGTTTAAGGTAGTTAGTACAACAGTAGTTCCTATAATACAACTCTACAGTACTACAATGATTTACCCATTACATATATTTAGTGATTATTTCACTTAAACATTAATGTACAAACTATATTTTGTTAAATGATAGTTACACTTGGGAAATTACAC
Source organism: Lactuca sativa (assembly GCF_002870075.4). NCBI lineage: Eukaryota > Viridiplantae > Streptophyta > Magnoliopsida > Asterales > Asteraceae > Lactuca > Lactuca sativa. Next base: position 31,190,651 of record NC_056625.2, on the reverse strand, counting down.
ACTTTTACAACAAACGAGCATACAAAACAGTTAAGCCTTGGAAGAAGGCTACTTTAATAGAAAATATAGGTTTTTCTGAGAGATTCAAACTTTTACAAACACTTACAAACATTCACTTACATTTTACAAACTTACACTTGAGACATGTTCAAACGTTTTGATAACAAACACCGACACTATAATACTTATGAACTCACCAGCTTAATGCTGATAAACTCTTTCAAAGTAACTTGTATTCTCAGGTCATCAGTAGACAGGTACCGAGGCCAGCTTTTGAGAAGATGGAGCGCATTCAAGACTCATCTTATTATTTTGATTTACATTATATTTTTGGTGTCTAAAATTGTACAGAACACGCTTGTATTAAAATTATATATTTAATGCAATGGACGATGTTGTTTGCTTATTTACATTTACTGTGTTGTGATACTATACATGACCTCCTCCGCCCCAGAATGTTTCCGCCGTTCTTGGTTTTGGGGTGTGACAGATTGGTATCAGAGCATTGTTTATAGTGAATGAAGTATATCAACCCATAAAAGATATACTAAACTATAAACCCATTAGGGATTAAAGCACTCTGACCAAGAGTCTATACTTTAAATATTAAAATATTTAATTAAGTATACTAGTCTGCATTCATACTAAAATCAGTGTCACAATGACAAGAACAAAAGTATTACGATTGTTAAATATCACAAGTGAGCTCGGGGATGTATGGTCAGTCCTGGGAATGGCATTGCCTGATCAACTATGCTGGTCCTAGGAGTGATTAGCATATGCCCTAGAATGGTTGTGATGTGTTAACAAGTCTAAAAACTTACCAACAATACCACAAGAAGATCAGTACAACTTAAACTTAAAATACTATAGGTGTATTTTGTACTACTAGTTACATGTATACTATATTCTTATACCTCTCTTCTCGCGTAGATTTAAAATGGCTGGATTCCATCATGGCGACCCGTACTTTCCAAATGAAGGCAATGCCGGGTGGATCGAAGAAGAGCCCGAAGATGAGCATCCAATCCCTTTGGATGATCACCTCGCAGAAGGATTTTCTGATGGATCCGACTCCGAGCCTAAAGTCAACAACCTACCGCTAGTAGGTCAAGCCCCGAACAACAACCCCCGACCAGCTTTTCCAGGTCCTACTCCCTTGTGGGCAACCAAATTGAATCGTTGGAGTGACGAACAGGGTCAACCCTTACCATACTTTGGGGACCGAAGCTTTTACAACGTCAGTGAAGGTGGTTCTGCTGACCGAGCTTAGCCCGTCATTATCCACAGAATAGCTCGTAATGTTGAGCAAGGTCGAGCAGCCATCGACCGGTTCATGGAGATTGATGCCAACTCTGGTGTCAACACAGTCTGCATCCGCCGTCTTGAAGAAGACATGGAACGGACCCGGAAAACCAATGAAACCCTGCAGCAACAGCTGGCTGCCTCCCGAGCTGAAGTCTTGGAACTCCGAGCCCGTCAGAGGGCTCAGGAGCGACACCTTCAAGAGGTGTTTCGTCAAGTGTCAGACGTTAGGGTTCGCCCGAGGAATTCCCATCGCCGTTAGATGATGTCTAGTACATCTCTGTCTTTTGGTTAAGGAATAGCCTTTAACAACTGTGCTCTATGTAGCACTTGTCTGTGAAATATTCCTAACTTTCAGTACTCTAATTTGGAATCTAAGAACTGTCGAACTTTTCTGTATGGTATGATGTAAGACCTACTGTTAGGTCGATTTTCCTTGAACTTATTACATCGGTAATACCAGTATTATTGACATGCATCTAATCTGTGGGAAAAATCTATACGATTGTGTTTTCCTACTAATATTCCTTGTTGTCATCTCAAACACTCATTCAACTGTTGGGCTATGGTTAGTTAGTCCATGTGTCACGCTTACCTTACTTGCAAATTGACTCTTACCATTCTTCTTATCTTTATAAACTTATAGCTGAAAGATGCCTCCTCGCAAATCTCCCAAGAATAACCCTGCACCTCCACCGCCTCCTCCGCCTCCGGTCATCGATACTGCAGCCCTAAATGCTATCGTAGCTGCAGCAGTGGCAACTGCCATGGCTCAATATCACTCATCTAATACCAGCAGAGGTGGAACCCCTGTTGAATCAATTCCGGTTGAAACCCCTGTGCGCTCGAAAGAGTGCTCCTACAAGGATTTCACCAATTGCAAGCCGAAGTCTTTCCATGGCACCAGCGGAGTCATTTCCCTCTCACAATGGTTCGAGAAGACTGAATCAGTCTTTGAAATCTGTTCATGCCCTGCTGCGAGCAAAGTCAAGTATGCCGCATGCACCTTTGAAGGAAAGGCCCTGACATGGTGGAACGGCCATGTTAAGGCACTAACCCTCGTCATAGCCAACGACATGGGCTGGGAAACGATGAAGGACCTCATGATTGAGGAGTACTGCCCGAGGGGTGAAGTCCAGAAATTGGAGCAGGAACTTTGGAACTTGTCTATGAAGGGCACCAACGTGGTCGCTTATACTGCCCAATTCAGTGAACTGGTGGCCCTCTGCCCCAATATGGTTCCCACTGAAGGGAAAAAGATTGAAAGGTACATATGGGGGCTAGTGCCTCCGTATCAAGGGAATGTTCTATCATCAAACTCCGCTACCTTCGACAGTGCCAAGCGACTAGCACAACGACTCATTGACCATGGAGTCAAAACCCCTGCAACAACAATCACCCTAACCATCCCGAAACCCTCCAAACCCGCTAACACTAAGCGGAAATTCTGGGAAGAGAAGAAGAGACAGCGAGCTGCTAAAAAGAAGCAAATTGTGGTTGTGTATGCCGTGATAACCCCTGCTATTGCTACTGCTCCGGTGGGACAGTATGCTGAAAGTTTTCCTAAGTGCAACAAATGCAACTTCCACCACAACGGCCCCTGCCGTGAAATGCAATGCTCTAACTGCAGCAGGAAAGGACACACCGTCCGTTTCTGTAAATTCCCGGTGAAACCGATCACCCAGGTCCCCGGCTCTGGCGCGAGCCCGACCTGCTATGGATGTGACGAAGCAGGCCACTTTAAGAGGGACTGCCCTAAAGCGAAGAATGCTGGAGGAGCAGGGAGGGTACTAGCTATAGGCCACGGGGAAGCAGTTGCTGACCCAACAGTGGTGACTGGTACGTTCCTCCTTGATAACTCCTATGCATGTATTCTGTTCAATAGTGGAGCGGAGCGAAGCTTCGTAAACCATAAATTTGCTTGCATGTTTAAACAACCACCACACGCACTCAAAGAACAATTCACAGTAGAAATGGCTAATGGAAAAACAGAAAGTACGAATAGCATATAATTAGGATGTACCCTAACTCTAGAAAACCATTCATTCCCAATCGACCTTATGCCGGTCTCAATTAAAAGCTTTGACGTTATCATCAGCATGGATTGGTTAAGTCTTCATCGTGCCGACATCATGTGCTTCGAGAAAGCAGTCTGTCTAAACCTCCCATCTAACGAAACTCTTATAGTCTACGGCGAAAAACCCGGTGCAAGTCTTCGTATTATATCAAGTATTCAAGCATATAAGTATCTGCGTAAAGAATACCACGCATTCCTTGCTCACGTCGTTGACACGAGCCTCGAAACGAAGGAACTAAAGAACATTCCAGTAGTGAGCGACTTCCCCGACATTTTCCAAGAAGAGCTACCTGGATTACCTCCGCAACGACAGGTTGAGTTCAGAATCGACTTAGTCCCAGGAGCTACCCCAGTAGCCAAGTCGCCCTACCGCTTAGCACCAGCTGAGATGCAGGAACTCTCTGGTCAACTTAACGAACTGCTCAGTAAGGGCTTTATAAGACCAAGTTTCTCACCTTGGGGAGCACCGGTCTTGTTTGTTAAGAAGAAAGACGGATCATTCCGTATGTGTATCGACTATAGAGAACTAAACAAACTGACAGTCAAGAATCATTACCCTCTACCTCGCATAGACGATCTATTTGACAAACTGCAAGGGGCGAACTATTTTTCCAAAATTGATATGAGATCCGGATATCACCAGTTACGAGTACTAGAGGAGGATGTGCCGAAGACAGCCTTCCGAACTCGTTACGGATACTACGAGTTCGTGGTGATGCCATTCGGATAGACCAATGCGCCCGCAGTTTTCGTGGATCTGATGAATAGAGTATGTCGACCTTACTTGGATCAATTCGTCATCGTTTTCATTGACGACATCCTGATCTACTCCCGAAGTAAGGAAGAACATGGCGATCACCTGCGACAAGTTCTAGGGACATTACGAAAGGAGAAACTTTATGCGAAGTTCTCGAAATGTGAATTTTGGATCTGAAGAGTCGAATTCTTAGGACACGTGGTAAGCGAGGAGGGAATCCATGTGGACCCATCCAAAATTAAAGCCATTAAGAACTGGTCAGCACCGAAGACGCCTACTGAAATTCGTGAATTTCTAGGCCTCGCTGGCTACTACCGCAGATTCATTCGGAACTTCTCCCGAATAGCGAAACCCCTTACAACCTTGACCCAGAAAGGCGTGGCCTTTGACTGGGAAGAGAAACAAGAGAGAGCGTTCCAAACGCTCAAACGAGCCTTGTGCACCGCGCCAATACTATCCCTCCCCGAAGGGATAGAAGACTTCGTAATCTATTGCGATGCATCAAATCAAGGGCTCGGGTGTGTTCTGATGCAACGAGGTAAGGTCATCGCCTACGCCTCGAGACAGTTGAAGACACACGAGGTTAACTACACGACCCATGATCTTGAACTGGGAGCAGTGGTGTTTGCTCTAAAGATCTGGAGACATTACTTGTACGGAACGAAAAGCACTATTTTTACCGACCACAAGAGTTTACAACACATTTTCGATCAAAAGGAGCTCAACATGAGACAACGACGGTGGGTCGAGCTACTCAGTGACTACAAATGCGATATTCGTTATCATCCGGGTAAAGCCAACGTAGTAGCAGACGCCCTAAGTCGGAAGGAATATTCTGGTCGCAAAGTCAAGTCATTGTCAATAACCATGCATTCACACTTGTCTAAGCAAATTCAAGCGGCCCAACTTGAAGCCATGAAACCTGAAAATGTGACGAGTGAATCCCTTAGAGGAATGGACAAGAATTTAGAAGCCAAGGGTGACGGAGCCTTATATTTCATGAACCGGATCTGGCCACCGAAGCACGGTGGTTCCCGAGACTTGATCATGAACGAGGCGCACAACACTCGGTATTCCGTCCACCCAGGTTCAGATAAAATGTATCTGGATCTTAAAAAGCTATACTGGTGGCCTAATATGAAAGCAAAGATTGCTACCTTCGTAAGTAAATGCCTTACTTGCGCAAAGGTTAAGGTCGAGTACCAGAAGCCCTATGGTTTACTGCAACAACCAGAGATTCCAAAATGGAAGTGGGAGCGGATCACTATGGATTTCATAACCAAGTTGCCCAAGACAACGGGTGGACTTGATACCATATGGGTCATCGTCGATAGATTGACCAAGTCTGCACACTTCCTGCCTATCAAAGAAACTAACAAGATGGAGAAACTTACGAGAACATACATTAGGGAAATCGTACGGCTACATGGTGTGCCTATGTCCATTATCTCCGATAGAGATAGTAGGTTCACCTCAAGATTCTGGCAATCACTACAACATTCCCTAGGAACAAGGCTGGACATGAGCACAACCTACCATCCACAGACCGACGGACAGAGTGAGAGGACCATCCAAACACTGGAAGATATGTTGCGAGCCTGTGTGATTGAATTTGGAAAGGCATGGGATACTCATTTACCCCTTGTCGAGTTTTCCTATAATAATAGTTATCACACGAGCATCAAGGCTGCTCCATTTGAAGCTCTCTACGGCCGAAAGTGCAGATCTCCTCTGTGCTGGGCTGAGGTGGGTGATACCCAATTAGCCAGGGGGCAAGCTTCTGACAGTACTCTCACCAGTCCGGAGATTATTTGGGAAACGACAGAGAAAATCGTTCAGATCCATGAACGATTAAAAGCCTCTAGAGACCGACAGAAGAGCTACGCTGATAAACGAAGAAACCCTTTGGAATTTCAGGTGGGAGACCGAGTCCTTTTCAAAGTCTCACCCTGGAAGGGCTTGATACGCTTCGGAAAGCGTGGGAATCTTAATCCGAGGTACATAGGGCCTTTCGAGATTCTTGCAAGAGTCGGCCCCGTAGCTTACAAACTCGACCTACCCGACGCACTTCGTAACGTACATTCTACATTCCATGTATCTAACTTGAAAAAGTGTCTGTCCGACGAGACTCTTGTAATCCCACTCGACGAGATCGAGATCAACGAGAGCCTCAACTTCGTGGAAGAACCAGTAGAGATCATGGACCGTGAGGTTAAGCAGACGAAGCAAAGCCGTATCCCTATCGTGAAGGTTCGCTGGAACGCCAAGCGAGGACCGGAATTCACTTGGGAACGCGAGGATCAGATGAAACTGAAATACCCTCATCTTTTCTCTTAATTGTTTGTAACTTCTTATTTGCTTAAATTCTAATTTCGGGATGAAATTCCTTCTAACGGGGGGATGATGTGACTATCCAAAATTTCCATTTTGTACGAACATTAGCTATTCAATAGAAGCTAGTCCAGTTTCAATGAATTTCAGACATTTCCGAATAAGTTTGTGTACATTAGGGTTTATGTTTAAGGAGATATCAGGAGAGTGGATGCTCATGAGTTTGTGAAACTTGAGCATTTCAAAACTTCATAATGTTAGAGTCCAATGCCGGAATAAAAATATTTTCTGCCAAAATATTTCAGGACTATAAATAGATTTCTGAACTAAACAGATCTTCGGGTTTTCATCCCAAATCGTGAGTACACTTCTCTAGTTGTGTTATAATGTTTGTTTTATGCTTATTAACATAGATTGTATGTCATATATATGTGATTCGGGAGTCTACCGCCCAAGAACGTTCTTGGGGAGTAAACTCCAAAATGAAGCTTAAAGGCCATCTAGTCCCATTCCCTTGTTAGGTAACTAGTTTAGGATAATATGTATGATCATTTGAGACTAGAAAACAATCAAGAACACATAGCTTTGGGAGTTTACGGCCCAAGAGTTTCTTGGACCGTAAACACCAAATTCAAGGGCTTAAATGTGCCCTAATCACTCCTAAAGGCCTTAGACATTAACTCTCAATTACTTCTAGCTAATATGGGGCCATTAACACATCAAAAACACCCCTAAAAGGGAGTTTACGGCCAAGGAATACTCTTGGTCCGTAAACACCAAATAAGGGCACCAAAGTGTGCCTAGGGTCCCCCTTAGCCTTAAACAAATGCCTAGAAATTATCCTACTTGTGTTTGGGACTTGAAAGAATTAAAACACCCATCCCATGAGAGTTTATGGCCGTAAACTCTAAGGGATATGGTCTTTTGGTCGTAAACTCCTCAAAGGAGTATTATCTATGCCCTAAACTACCCAAAGGATTAAACCACCAAGTTAGGCTTATTCTAGAAATCAAATAACACTTCAAAACACACATTACCACCAAGATTGGAGTTCACGGCCGTAAACTCAAGGGTTTACGACCATAAACTCCTTGTGTGGGGTTTATTGGGTAGTAAACTCTTATATAAAGCCCTTTGGTACATTAAACCCCTTTAGCCTTGTCCCATAGCAACTTAGATGCAACCATTAGGACCTATAACACTTATACAAAGTGTTTACATGTTCCTGAGTGTCCCAACTTATTTCATTAAGTTATTATTTGGCTAATTAGTTATATATATGCTCATTATATGATAACTAGGCTCGTGCGTGTGAACAAGTCTCCGTTTGCCACCTAGCATGGTATCCGACACTTCAATCCAATCCACTCACCACAAGTGAGTTCATACCCCTTTAATTAACCTTTGAAATACTTTTAAATGTTTTAAATACTTTATGGGGGGGGGAATACAAGTTAAATGCTTATAGTTATTGCATCAATCACATGTGATTACATTAATCACTTGTGACTAATAACTAGAAAACCAATGATTTTATCACTGTTCAACCTGTTTAACTTGAAAATGTTTTACAAACTCTTTTACTTATCAAATGCTTTTATTAAACTTTGTTTTACTCCTTATAAATTGCATGCCCATATATGTATAGATATATAAGTAATGTTTAAAGGGCTTAGGAAGGCCATCCACCCTATTTCCTTTTTCTCGATTTGGATGTGGTCTGGTGGGATTTCGGGTAACCATCCGAAGGTCGTTTCAATATTAATTATATATCAAATGTACATATATAGACATAAAAGTACTCCTTTATTCATGCGTATCAGTACATCATTAGTAAGTTACCATCGGGGTAACACAGGATCATACTACTACAATTTCTAGATCAATGAGTCAGTTCATTCATGAGTCAATACTTATTACTACGAGTACATATACAACTATACTAGAAAGAGAACTTATACAACTATACTAGAAAGAGAACATATACAACTATACTAGAGGAAGAACATATACAACTATACTAGAGGGAGAACATATACAACTATACTAGAACAGTTCATTACAATACATATACTAGAATACGTTCGTTATTGTGATATGAATCGGAGCATGACTTAAATGCCATGGCCCGAGTTGTAGCCAGAGTCTCTTGGAGGGAAAGCGTGAGTTTGCATATAGATCTATACTGGATTGACTATCCTACACCTTGCTGCTAGCTACAGCCGGACCTGCAGGTCTGCGGGTGCCAAACATCATTCCGTTATTACGACCATTCGTATGTCGTTGTTACCAGTCGATAATATGGTGCAATTAGTCACATGATACCTTAATATAAATCCGGTTTGAGGTAGTTAGTACAGCAGTAGTTCCTATAATACAACACTACAGTACTACAATGATTTACCCATTACATATATTTAGTGATTATTTCACTTAAACATTAATGTACAAACTATATTTTGTTAAATGATAGTTACACTTGGGAAATTACACACTTTTACAACAAACGAGCAAACAAAACAGTTAAGCCTTGGAAGAAGGCTACTTTAATAGAAAATATAGATTTTTCTAAGAGATTCAAACTTTTACAAACACTTACAAACATTCACTTACATTTTACAAACTTACACTTGAGACACGTTCAAACGTTTTGATAACAAACACCGACACTACAATACTTATGAACTCACCAGCTTAATGCTGATAAACTCTTTCAAAGTAACTTGTATTCTCAGGTCATCAGTAGACAGGTACCGAGGCCAGCTTTTGAGAAGATGGAGCGCATTCAAGACTCATCTTATTATTTTGATTTACATTATATTTTTGGTGTCTAAAATTGTACAGAACATGCTTGTATTAAAATTATATATTTAATGCAATGGACAATGTTGTTTGCTTATTTACATTTACTATGTTGTGATACTATACATGACGTCCTCCGCCCTAGAACGTTTCCGCCGTTCTTGGTTTTGGGGTGTGACATCAGTCTCATCTAAATTGGTTATAGCACAAGAGGTTGTCACATCTGAACTTCAAGAACATTTCGAAGATTGCAAGGATGTAAGTGGAATTCCTAAAATGTAATTTATCAAGGATAAGTTATGCTCAGTGTGTGAAAAATTGAAGAAAACCAAGTCTTACTTCAATCCAAATTCATGCTCCTCTATTATCAAACCTCTTCATCTCCTTCACATGGATTTGTTTAGATATGTTCCAGTTAAGTCAAGAGTTGGGAAGAAATACACTTTCATTATTATGGATAAATTTTCAAGGTTTACATGGGTAGTCTTCTTAAGGAAGAAAATCCATGTCATTGATGAACTCATTGCTCTCATCAAACAGTGGGAAGTTCTCTATGATCACAAAGTAAGGTAATTAAGTAGTGATCATGGAACCGAATTCAGAAACTCCTTTCTATAGGACTTTTCCTCAATCTCAGGAACTTCTCAAAAATTTTCTGCAGTTAGAACTCCTAAGCAAAATGGTATTGCAGAAAGAAGAAACAGAACTCTCATGTAAGCTGGAAGAACTATGGTCGTTGAAGTTGGTCTTTCTTCGTTATTTTCGGCTGAAGCCATGAATACAACGTATTATACCCAAAACTGGTCTATTATTGTTAAGCATCATGGGAAAACTGTTTATGAACTATTGAAAGGAAGGAAACCAGACATCTCTTATTTTCACGTGTTTGGATGTGTTTGTTACATCTTGAATCAAAGAGATCAACGTTCGAAGTTTGAAGCTAAAGCTGATGAAGGAGTGTTCCTAGGATACTCTAGCGTATCCAAGGCTTTTAGAGTATTTAATCTTTCAAGGCAATTGTTTATGTAACATTTCATGTTACATTTGATGAGGAATCATATTTTCATGATATATTTAGTCATCCCTCGTCAATTCTGAATGAACTTACTTACATTCCTTCAGACCCTATTCCTGAGCTCTTGTCAAATGATGTTGTTCCCAATGTTGATAAATTAAAAAATTTAACAACCAATCTCTGAAGATCAGCCTATTATCCATAAAGAAGCTGAACCATCCAATCAGGAAGACTCTGCGCAAAGCAATGCAAATGAAAGTTCTTATCCAAGAATCCTTCGAGATCATCCTGAATCCCAAATCATTGGAAATGTCAACAACAACTTTTACATGTTTAAAAACTTCATCTTAATGATTGAAGCAAAAATGTTGTTGATGCCTTGAAAGAAGTTGACTGTATTAAAGCCATGTAGGAGGAGCTGAATGAATTCGAACATCATCGTCTGTGGACTCTTGTTCCCAAACCTCAAGGAAAGACTATCATTGGCACTCGCTGGGTGTTCAGGAACAAAATTGATGAAAATGGAATCGTCATAAAAAAAACAAAGCTAGGCTTGTAGCTTAAGGGTTCTATTAGCTTGAAGGGTTAGACTATGATGAAACGTTTTCTCATGTTGCAAGAATTGAATTAATTCGTCTATTCCTAGATTTTTCCTCCTTCAAGAACTTCAAATTCTACCAAATGGACGTCAAGACTACCTTTCTACATGCATATCTTCAAGAAGAAGTCTTTCTAAAACAACCGCCAGGGTTTGAAAATGAAGAGTTTCTAAATCATGTGTATCATCTTTATAAAGCTATCTCTAGATTAAAGCAGGCTCCTAGAGCATGGTATGACACGTTGGCAAGCTATCTTCTCTAAACTGGATACAAATGAGGAAATATCGATAAAACTCTATTCATAAAGCAATCAGGATCTCAGATCATTCTTGCTCAAGTGTATGTGGACGATATCATCTTCTGATCCATTAATGAAAAGCTAAGTTCAGAATTCGCTGAGTTCATGGCCAAGAATTTTGATATGAGCATGATGGGTGAACTAACTTTCTTTTTGGACTTGCAGGTCAAACAACTAACTTATGGTATTTTTGTTTGTCAAGCTAAATATATTGCATATATGTTGAAGAAGTATGGTTTCTCTGCTTGCAAACCGACAAAGACTCTGATGTATTCATCATCGTCTATTAGAATTAATCCAAGTAGCACTGATGTGAATGCAACTATGTTTCAAGGAATGATAGGCTCATTACTCTATCTTACATCCAGTCTCCCTGACATTATGTTCGCTACCATATTGTGTGCTCGTTATTAAGCCAGTCCTAAGGAATCTCATCTTCACGCTGTCAAAAGGATTTTATGGTACTTAGAGCATACACCCAATCTTGGGTTATGGTATCCTCGTGACTCTGAGTTCAAAAAGGTGGGATACATTGACTCCGATCATGTAGGGTGTGGCATTGATCATAAAAGCACTTCAGGAGGAGCTCAAATGCTTGGAAATAGATTGGTAAGTTGGTCCAGCAAAAAGCAGATATATGTGGCTTGTTGTACCGCTGAGGCTAAATATGTTGCCACTAGAAAGTGTTGTGATAAGATTCTATGGATTTAGAATCAACTCTTGGATTATGGTTTAAACTTGTCGAAGACACCCATCTGCTGTGACAACAACAATGCCATTTAGAGGATACAAAATCAGTGCACCATTCCAAGACCAAGCATATTGACATCCGTCATCATTTCATTAAGTACATGGTTCAAAAGGGAAAAGTTGAGTTATTTTACATCTCATCCATTGATCACTTGGTTGACATTTTCACTATGGTGTTGGACGAGAAGAATTTAAAGAAATTAATTGCAGATCTTGGCATGCTTTAAATGATTTAACTGATTTCTAACTGTTTTGATTGCTTCTGATTGCTTTCTAAAAAAAACACAAAAATATAAAAACAAATGTTATTTTTATTATTTTTACAGACGTTTACAGTAGTTGTTTAAGCTTTGCTTCTAGTATTTACATGTATTCTCTTTTCTCTATTTTCATCTTTCATATCTATCTAAAGCTTGTTTGCATCATTCTTATTCAAAATTTGTAAGATCTTGAAAGATCTCAATACTCTTGTTAATGAGTAAAGGAGTGGCATCATGTCCTCTTATTTCTGGTAAAACCCTTTTTCTCATGTACTCACTGTTATGGATGCAAAGAGAAACCATTGATGTAGTAAGTCTTGTTTTCATCTACTGACTGATAATCTGATAAAACCTCCAATGCTCTCGTGTTGATTTTGAGGACACAATGGTTTTATGGATTCAAGCTAGTTAACTTGTCGGTTACAAAGACTGATCTTTGCTTCTCTTTTATTCTTGATAAATAAGAAGCTTGAATTATCCACAACGTCTCAATGATCAATAGCTTCATCATTCTTGATTGATGTTGAGATGAGTTGTATATTGATGAATTTATCCTCACTTATGTTTTCTTTTATATCCAGTGTAATGCCCGTAGATCAGGGCTAGTCAATTTAGAGACAATAAGCGTCAAAAATGATTTTTTTGATAGAATATTATTTTGAAGGAATATTCTTAACTAAGTTGTAGTAAATGTTACAAGGATTCCGTACATATAAACACGTTGAAATCCGAGTTATAATGAAGAAGTTATGACCTGTCGAAGTTTCACGATAGAACCGAAACGACATTGCGCGACGTAAATATTGAATTTACGATAGAACGATAATTAGCCTTAGTGATCTAAACGAAAGTCATAGATTATGTTAAACCAAGAGAGTCCATAAAAAAAGCCCAAATCTGACTTCATACGAGGAAGTTATGAATTTCCGAAGTTTCAGCTTTGCAGTATGCAGCTCGAAGTTCGGATTTGAGATCGAGTGATTTCTAGCCGAAACAATCTAAATGAGAATCGAAGATCTCCTCGTTAGTAGTCCAACGGTAAAAAGACAGACGAAAACGGACATCAGATGAAGAAGTTATGAATTTCTAACAGAATGTTCCTGTCCCCGCCTACTAAAAATAATATAATAAAAATAAACTCAAAATTAGCCAACGGAGTCTAAATGAGAGTTGTAGAGCATAATCTCACGTACGCGTTGATATAAAGAACATCGAAAACAAAGATCATACGCGAAAGTTATGGGATTTCAAATATTGAAGCACAAACTTCGAGGCTGGCTGAACGGGATTGCCATGCGTTCCTTCAAGGAACACACCACGTTCGGAGCATCATAGCCAGTCCCGTCACTTGTCGAGTCTAAAGTTCGTAAGCAATGACGCAAGTGGGAATGCCCTGCGTTCGTTGAGGGAACGCACCACGTTCGCGGCCAGACTCCAACCCTATAAATAGATCATTTAGGCAGCCGAATTTGGTTGCCCATTTCTTATCTCCCTCCCGTATTTCATCGTTTTATGTGCAATTTATACCCCCGTAGCTCCGGTATCATCCCAAGACCTGAAGCGAGTCCCGAAGCCCCGAAGATCCCGAGAAAAAGAGTTTCCAAACTGAAACTCTGCCCGTGTGAAGCCCGGTTTTGGTGAAAACGTCCCGGTTTTATCGGAAAAGATTATTTTAAGAGACGAGGTGTTGTCCGATCATCGTCTTATCAAGTGAGTGTGTAGTTACTTTCTTCTACCGCATAGATATGAAGTATTTGCTATGAAATACATGCTATGTGTTTATACGTTGTTTGTTAATTGAGATGGTTGTTGAATGAAATAGTTGGTCTATGATGAAAGATTAGTTTGAGAATGAGACGAAAGATGATATAGATCATGAGATGAGGGTGACAGGTGAAAAATGAGTGAAACCTTTACCCAAACGATGGCCCCCGTCATTCAGCAGAGTAGGGATGACAACCATGGACTATTCTAGACAGTCTTGTGGAACACTAGCACGCTCGCAACTTGTAGGTGTTGTGGACTTGATGTTTACCGGTGTCCTCTAAAAACCCATTGATATGTATTGCTAGAGGAGTCTTGGAACCAATACTGTCAATAAACGAGATAAACCCCGGCGACTATGGAGTTAGCGCCTGTTACGTGAACCTTGGTGACTATGGAGTTAGCGCTTGATAGCTATGGATTTAGTACCTGATAGCAATGGACTTTGTGTCAATTCCTTAGGTCAATCCTTAGGAACGAATGAAGGAAGGATAGTCGATTCTTAAGGTAAAAGCTTAAGAAATAAAGAAGATAATGGGGATAGGTAATTGGGTTGATTGTTTGATGATTGGAAATAATAATTATATTATTATTGGTTGAAAACCCTATATGCTCACCAGGATCCCAAGCCTGACCTACTCAGTTTTCTTTGTATTATAGGTAATGACATAAGAGTATAAGTTGGTGGACTTGACGAGAGATTTTGGATTATAGATCAGTAGTTATAAATATATGTTGTAAGGTCTATTTTATAATGTTTATGCTTTTGTTCTGTATCGGAACATGACATCCCGGGATTTTGTTATATAATAAAAATACATTTCTTAAAAGAAATGCTTTGATAAATTCTTATCATATTTTGTTTTGGCAACAAATTCCGCAACTCTTTTAATCAAAGGATTACTCTGATTTTATAAAACAAAACATAAACAAATCGGTCTTTTCTGGCCATGAAAATGGGGATGTCACATCCAGTTTCTAAGAATAGATATCTCGAAGACAGGAAATCAATAAATGAGTAATTATTTTGAAAGATTTGATTCTACGCAAAAGATTTACTGAAACAAAATATATCGAGAACCTCTGAAAAAGGTTGTATATTCTTTTTCCTTGTTTGACTAACTCTTTTGGTGTACTCTTATATTATTATTTTGTACCATTTTATAAAGGAATCCGATGGTGGCAACTTTAAGCCTAGTATGAAACTTTTGACTCATCATCGTCCCTAGAAGTATGTTGCTGTATGTGACAAAATCTCTCTAAGTTTCTCATCAGTGAGACCATCTACTAACAACATTGAGTCACCATCTCACACTGATTGTCTAAACTCTCAAAGTAAGATTGCATGGTCAAAATAAAAAAATATTGATAGAAAGGTTAGGGTGTTTATTCTTAATTGAATCATCTTTACCTGACCCTGTCCCTGCAATGCTTCTCGTATGCATTAAGTCTCATCTCCTGATGAAACATTGAGCAAAACCCAATGGCTTACCATGATTGCATAGTCATCAGCATAAGAGTTAATTGTTTGGTCCTTAAATGACAAAGGGTTCTTCATGTCCATGTCCTCCTAGTTTAAGGTATGACGTGATACCATTATGAAGTAATGGTGAATCTTTTATTGTAGATTGTAACTTACTTTATGATACGAAGCTTAAACCACTTCTTGTTGATGAGTAAAACTGTTAGTGATTCACATTGATTTCACCTTAGCATGATTGAAACAATCCATTCTTTCCTTAACTTCTTAATAAAACTTGAAGATTCATCATGATATGTCACACACTGATAAAATTTTACACTTATGTGCCGATGGTTAGCCTATGTACCGTAGACTCTCACACGAACCAATCCATTCTTGCCATGATATTCTTCTTTAGAATTTTATGATTCTACGTATTATACCAGATGCTGATGAGAATTCGAAAAATCTTTACCGATGGGTACTTTCATTCCGGAATGTATTACACACATCATACCACTTTTTCCCTTTTTTCTTCTAATAGAAGTCATTAGTGATTCAGCGTATGAAAACACATACTGATGAGAGCACACAATACTATGTTAGTGAATGGTAGTTTAAGCCCACACTATTAGGAGACATCACAATCTTACTAGAATACAAGTTGAAACTCTATTCTGGTCGATCTCTACTTCTGCGTTAGCTATTGATATCAAAAAGAGGGAGAGAATCTTGGTAAAACTGAAAATCTCCTGCATAAGTCTCGCTATAGAAATGCACATACTAATGAGGAGTCGAGTCAAGCTGATGCCAACGTTCTCAACCTAGCTCAAGCTCATTAGCTATTCGTCTGCCATTTGCTGCAATTCATAAATGCTTGATAATTCATTCATCTTCTTAGTGGGAGCATTCATTAAAACTACAAGAGTCAAGATCTCATCCTTACTCTCAGGGGGAGCTTGAGCTAAAAGCATTCATTGAAGATTAGTTTTGACATCGTCAGATAGTGAGAGATTGTAAGTTCACACCATACGATATGATGATTCAAACACACGATATGCTGATAGATCAACATTAGCGTCTACTATATCTACGTCGGCAACGTATCAAGCTTATCAGCGTCAACTTATAGTACAGTTATCCGATTGTAATCTTTTGTATATTAGATAATGATATAGATAAGTATAGAATAGATTACAGATCCGGTATCTTTGTGATAAGATCGGTTTTGAATATAGATTAGACGTAATCGCTTTAATCATGGGATATACATGTATAGATTAGTTTTATGTTTATTCTTAATACTTGAAGTGTATCCGATCAATACAAACCTTCAAATGGGCCCCGCCCAATGACACCCAAAATCCTAATAGGGTTCAAATACCTAAATGATGCTCAAAACCCATTATGGGCCCAAATCCAAGCAGGCCCAAAACCTACCAATGGCCCAAATTCAGAAAGACAAGTGGCCCAACGAGGCACAAAACACGAATAGTCCAAAAATCGCCCAAACTCAAAAGTCAACAAAAGTCAACGGTCGTTGGGTACGCTCGACGTACTTAGACTTACGCCCAGCGTATGCCATCTTTGGGCAGTACTTGCGGCGTACGAAATGGGTATGCCCCATCATACTCCACACCCAATCTATATCATCATTAAGTGCTTAATCAATTAAGCCACAACGTGCAATTCTCAGATCTTATCCTAAATGATGTCTTAACACGTGAAGTTGACAACTTTACTCTCTTTCATGTCTTAAGGGGAACCAATACTCAATAAAATCCATAATAAGAGCTCTAACTCATGGATGGTCCACTATAACTCATAAAAATTGCATTTTTATGAACAAGGGAGCTCAAAATTCTAAGATATGTCATCCTTATCTTCTAGAGTAGCTCATACTCTCATGCATGACTTAAAGGACCATATAAAGCACAAAAACAAGCCCTAACTAGATCTAACAAAATAAACCATCAATTAAGAGCTTTATACCTTAAATAGCTTTCTAAGTTGATGATGATTCTGGATCCACAAGCCCTAACCACACCAATGAAACTTCCAAGAGTTCCTCTTCCTTCAAAATCACAAAAAACACCCTCAAAGTTCACTTCTAAGCTCATAACACTAAAAGGGTAATTAGGGTTTTGTTCTTAGAGTTTGTAGAGGTGGAGGTTGGTCATAAGAGAGTTTAGGAGCAACTTAAGGTGTTTAAATACGACACAAACTCTAAAATTAGGGTTTTCCCCAGCCAACAGTACACCCTGCGTATTCCCACGTACGCCCCACGTATGTGGGCTCCTCCACGACCAAACCAATGAGCTAGTACGCCCAGCATACTCAGCTAGGGACCAATTTTTAAAATGAAGGCTAAAAGGAAAAATACCCGAAATGAAAATGTTTCAGATTAAGGCTATGAAAAAGGAACACTGGAAGTGCGAGCGTGTAGTGGGCCAGGTGTCTTCATTCGATTATGATATTCAGGGTTTATTGACTCTTCAGCGGAGGGTGTGGGTCCCATATTGAGGGTGGTGTGCGTTAGGTTTTGATGGAAGAGGAGCACAAGTCAAGGTTCTTTATTCATCATGGAGCAACGAAAATTTATAGAGATCTTCGGCCTGATTATTGGTGGCCCTGCATGAAGCGGGATGTAGCTTGGTACGTGGATATGTGCTTGACTTGCAGTAAAGTCCCGAGCACCAGCAACCTCACGGTAAAACGGAGTCGTAAGGTATTCTCGTTTGGAAATGGGAAGAGATAACGATGGACTTCATTATGAAGTTACCACAGACGGTGCATGGATTGGATTCGACATAGGTCATCGTGGATCGCTTGACCAAGAGTACACATTTTATTCTGATCCAGGAGAGTATCTCGACTGAGAACTTGACCGAAATCTACATTCTGGAGGCTGCAACATGACATTGGGTGCCGGTTTTGGTGGTTTTTGATGTGGATGTTCGGTTTACTTCCAGGTTTTGGAAGAGATTTCATAAGGAGTTGGGTGCTCGCCTGCATTTTAGTACGACTTACCACCCACAGACCGATGGTTAGAGTGAGCAGACTATCCAAACCTAGGAGGACATGCTTCAGGCATGTGTACTGGTTTTTGGCGGGAGTTGGGATACATATCTTCCCTTGGCAGAGTTTTTATATAACAACAGTTATCACGCCAACATTAACCAACCTCTTTTTGAGATGCTCTATGAGAGGAAGTGTAGGATCCCGATATGTTAGGGTGAGGCCGGTCAGCGGGCTATGGGTTACTAAGGTGGTACTTCAGACGAGTAAGTTGATTCAGCAGTTTCATAGTAGGATGCAGACAACACAGATTCGATAGAAGAGCTACGCTGATAGACGCCATTCAGACTTAGAATTCCAGGTCGGGAACATGGTACTACTAAATGTGTCACCTTGGAAAGGTATCATCTTATTCAGGAAGCGGGTTAAGTTAGGCCCTAGGTATATTGGTCCTTTCAGGGTGTTAGCCTGGGTGGGCAGGGTTACGTATCGTTTGGATATTCCAGAAAAGCTCAGTCAGATTCATAGCACTTTCCACGTCTCTTAGCTGCAGAAATGCCTGGTTGATGATTCCGCAGTGGTTCCATTAGAGGACATTCAGGTGGATGATTGCCTGAATTATATGGAGAGACCAATAGCAATCCTCTATAGAAAGACGAAGACTCTGTGAAACAAGGTGGTGGACTTGGTAAAGGTGTAATGGCAACACCAGAAGGGTTCAGAGTGGACTTGGGAGCCTGAGGATGAGATGAGGAAGCATTATCTGAAGTTATTTCCAGCAACAAAATTTGAGGATGAAGTATGATTCAAGTGAGGGAGAATTGTAAAGATCGAGTTTCAAGTACTCTTCTGTATTGAATTTGGATTTAGAAAAAAACTGCATTTTGGTCCCCGAGTACGCTGGGTGTAACATGGAGTACGTTGGGCGTACTCCCTTAAGTGGGTCGTGGGTGTTGATGGCCTATGTTGGACGTACCCATACGTAAGTTAGGCATGCGTAAGCAAACCACAAACCCTAATTTTTAGGTTTGGCCCCGATTTAAATGCCATATGGACCTTGAGGCTGCCCCTTATCAAACTCCTTCCCTTTGAAGACTCCCCACGAAACCCTAACATTTCCTTGTGTGTTCTTGAACCTTAGTTGTAAACTATTTGTGTTTTTGGTGCATTGTGAAGAAGTAGGAGCTTGGTGATCAAGCATTGGTTAGAGTGGAGCTTGAAGATCCAAAATCTTCATCATCTTGCAAAGTCTTAGAAAGTATAAAGTTGCAACCTTGTTGATTTATCTTTTAGATCTAAATAGTTGGAGTATTTGGCATATTTTTGTCCCCGTAGTTGTTATTGTGAGTATAAGCTACTCTAGAAGCTTAGGATGTTAGATGTTAGTATTTTTAAGGTCCCTTATGCATAAAAATGGTAGCTTTACGGGTTTAACTCGACCATGCAAGAGTTGATGTTCATTACATGAGTTTTAAGTGTTAAAGTTGGGTTTTGGGGCTTCTTAAGCGATGCATAAGCTTAAAGCTTCCAACTATATGGATTAAGACCTTGTTTTAGAGTAGATCTGAAGTTTGGACAAAATGGTCTTAAGGGATTAAGCCATCCAAAAAAGGATTGGCTCATAGACCAGTACATTGGGCGTACTTCCATGTACGCTGCGCGTATTGGGTTCGAGCCCCGTAAGTTGGTCAAGGGTGAGTACGCGAGGCATACGAGCTGGTACCCTCAACATACTCCCTACTATGGGCTTAGAGGGTTTTGGTCCATATTAGGCTTCGGTTGCTTTTGGGTTGGGTCTTGGTTTTGGGCCGATTAAGGGAAAGGGTAAAAAGGCCTTTTACCCTATGGAATCGGGTTTAAAGAATTAGGTTTTCGATTATGGTTTCTCAACTAATTACTAATTAGGATATTATTTGATTTATTAATGCGGGGATTCTTCGGTCCAACAGCCTTAGCATCTGTTTGTTTATCAGCAGATCGAGGTGAGTTTGCTCACTATACTGTAGGATACTAGGGTTGTATGTGCTTTTTGTCTTTGTGACTCATGTTGTATGAATGTATGCATGCTTTTGATCTGTATGTGGGGTAAAATAGACCCGGTGGTGAAATAGACCCATTACAACCTTGAGTTGTCATTTGAGTTGAAATAGACTCAGGGGTGAAATAGACCTGGTACAACCTTAAGCTTTCATTTGAGTTGAAATAGCCTTAAGCTTAAATTTATCTATGGTAATTGGTATTTTAGGAAAATTACTAAGCTTTGTGTTTATGGTTTTCATTTTATGTTTCAGGTGCTTTCGGTTCGAAGGGGAAGAGCTCAGGATGGTCACATTGTACACACCATAATTTTCCATTATATATGATTTTGATGTACTTTTGGATGATTATTGACATACTCTAATTCTGTAACACTCGTGTTTCTATCCTAGGCATTTATATTGAGTTGATAGTCTAGGTTAACCTTTGTAACTCATTTTGAAAAAATGAAAAGGAATTATGTGAATATTATGTGAATTATGTGTTTTATGCTTAATTATTAGGGCTTAATTAATTAAGAATAAAAATAAGCGTCAAAACTAAAGTGTGAGATAAACCTGATATCTTTACATAAAGTTGTAGTGGTCGAAACAAGGATTTCAGGGATATAAAGAATACCAAAATCCGAGTTATAACGAAGAAGTTATGACGTGTCGAAGTTTCGCGACAAAACCGGCACGGTGTTGAATGTCGTAAAAAGTGAGTTTTTGATAAACTACTTCTTAGCCTTAGTAATCTAAACGAAAGTTGTAGTATTCGTTAAACCGAGAAGTTCGATAAAAAGAACGCCCAAATCTGACTTCGTATGAGGAAGTTATGATTTTTCGAAGTTTCAGCGTAGCAGTAGACAGCTTAAAAATCAAATTTTAGATCGAGCGATTTTTAGCCGACACAACCTAAATGAGAATTGAAGGTCTCGTCATTAGGAGCACAACGGTAAAAAGTATGACGAAAACGGACGTCGGATGAAGAAGTTATGAATTTTTAACGGATTTCCTGTCCCGGTCTGTTAAAAATAATAATATAAATTTTAAATTCAAAATTAGGTGACGAAGTCTAAACGAAAGTTGTAGATCGTAATTTTAGCTATGTGTGCATATAAAGAACGTCAAAAACGGAGCTCGTATGCGAAAGTTATGAATTTTAGAAGTTTTGGCACGAAAACCGAGAAATTTCGCATAGTCACAATTGCCACGTCACCCTCGCTTAGAATGTGACACGTGTCCTGCTGAGTCACCTGGCTGCTGAGTCACCTGGCTGCTGAGTCATCAGGCTACTGAGTCACCGAGGCTACTGAGTCATGCGAAGCCACGTGCCCTCTTCTGATTCGACCGAGAATACAGACCGCAAACAGTATCAAATGAAAGATACATCTTGCAAGGTCAAAACAGAGAATACAGACCGCAGACAGTATCAAATGAAAGATACATCTTGCAAGGTCAAAACAGAGAATACAGACCGCAGACAGTATCAAATGAAAGATACATCTTGCAAGGTCAAAATAGAGGATATAGACCGCAGACAGTATCAAATGAAAGACACATCTTAAAAGGTCAAAACAGTGTGGCTCCGAAAATGAGTTACCAGCATACAGTGTAAATTGCCGGTGAATACTGTTACCTTAAGGCCATGAATTATAAGGTAACCTGGGATACTCATAACCATACTAACCGACACTAGAGTACCAGACGCCCTACAAGCGTCTATATAATGTGACATTTATCACCCCTTGGCTTGGTGAGCCGTGGACTGCAGCTAGCAGTCAGGGTGCGGGGGTGTCAATTCCATATAGATCTATACACACAATGTCCGCTCTCCCTACAGGAGACTCTGGTTACCAACTAGACGACGGAGAAGGCCGTGTCCCGAAGATGCATCCCGAAGATGCTGACCTAGAGGTAGAGACTCTTAACTGAATTGACTGAAGAAAACCCGTATGTCTATGCTTGTGTACATAATATATAACTAATGAATCAAAAGACCTTCGGATGGACATCCGATCCCACCAGACCACATCTCAACGAAGAAAAGGAAATAGGGCGGACAAGCCTTCCTAAGTCCTTTAATCATTATTTATATGCATCTATACAAGCACAGGCATACATCTAACTACACTTGAGTGTGTATCAAGTGAAATCATATCGTGAAGTACAAGTGTACAGTGTGGAATAACCGACTTGTGAAGTATAAGTGTACAGTGAAATATCCGAGTCGTGAAGTATAAGCGTACAGAGGAACATCCGAGTCGTGAAGTATAAGCGTACAGTGGAACATCCGAGTCGTGAAGTATAAGCGTACAGAGTGGGATAATCGAATCCTGAAGTATAAGTGTACCAAGTGTAAGAGTATCACGAAGTGGAGACGACGATAAGTGAAGTAAGAGCGTCTATCAAGTATAAGAGGCTACAAGTATAAGCGATATAAAGACAAAGATTCGGTATAAGCGTATCATGAAGAAAATGCGTTATCAAGTAGGAGTTTTAAATAAGTAAAAGCGAAGCAGCAGTAACAAACAAGTAAAAGTATACGTTGTGAAAGAGAACTTTGATTAAAATCTTTTAAAACCTTTATAAACCAGTTTAAAGTGAGTTTTCAATAAAGCAGTATAAATAAGAGTCTTGAAACAAACGAAAACCTTTTTGAAAACCATTATAGTGTCCTACTCGGTAAAACAGTGTACAGTGTGGTAAAATCTTGAGCATGCGGGTTATCAATCACATGTGATTGATATGATAACTGGCATGTTTAAATTGTATTCCCCCCTATAAAACATGTAAAAACATTAAAAGGTTCATTCAGGGGTATGAACTCACCTGGTGTAAGTAGGTCTGACGAAGGTGCCGGTTGGGCGTTCGGTGTCACGTAGGGACTCGAACACACTCAATGACCTATTTAACATATGATAACATATGTTCACATACAATTAGTATATTTAAAACTAATTAAACACGTATACGTGCTCCAAGGAGCGGAAAACACTTTGGTTAAGTGTTTGGGTGTCCCGGGTAGCGTCTAAAGGTGTGTATGGCTTAGGAATGGAGTTTATTATCCGAGAGTAAACTCTAATTACCTAGTTTATGGCCTAGGGACTACTCACCGTGAGTTTACGGCCGTAAACTCATGGTGATGGGTTCTAGGTGTTGGAATAGTGTCTAAGGCTACAACTATATTAGACAAGTGATTGACCCGGTTGTGCATGGTCCTTTTGGGTTGCCTTCACCATAGCAACTTGATAGGATGATTTATTAAGAGAGAGTAAATATTATTAATATATTATGAGAATAATATAATGAATAATATATTTGTTATTTGATTAATATAAGTCATAAAATTAATTAGAGTTAATTTGGTGACTTAAAGAGATTAATTAAATAAAGGGGTATAAACTGTCAATTGTTTGATAGTTAAAATTTAGACTGTAAATCCATTTGGATATGGTATGGACGAATTCTAAGAGATTTAGGATAGCTAAAATTGTCCATATGAGTTATCTAGGAATGGATTTGGA
Organism: Lactuca sativa; assembly: GCF_002870075.4. NCBI lineage: Eukaryota > Viridiplantae > Streptophyta > Magnoliopsida > Asterales > Asteraceae > Lactuca > Lactuca sativa. The sequence continues at coordinate 31,166,668 of NC_056625.2, read as the reverse complement.
TAGCCTTAAGAGAAGATTATCTGATAGGGACTTATCTGTAATCCTTAAGGAGTCTACAAGTATAAATAGACCCTATGGTTGATGGAATTCGACACCTGACCTAAAGTAAGGAACCTCTGGTCAAAATTCCTTCCCTCTCCTCTCTCCCAAATCATCCTCCTTGCTTTGGTGTTTGTAAGCCATTAGAGGAGTGACATTTGTGACTCTAGAAGCTCCAAGACCTCAAGATCAACAAGGAACTCAAAGGTATGATTCTAGATCTGTTTCAATGTTGTTATTTAACCTAATTAGTCATTAGAAGACTTGGATTCAAAGCATGTTTATTAGAAAGCCTAGATCCGAGCATTAGGGTTTTGCATGCGCACATAGGAAAGTTCTTATGGCTAAAACCCATCAGTGGTATCAGAGCCTAGCTTGGTTTTCTTTAAATTGTTGCTTGATTAACTGAAACAAACCTGCAAAATTCAATTTTTAGGTTTCTGAGTCACTGACTCGGCGAGTCCCAAGGTGGACTCGGCGAGTAGGCCTGACTCGGCGAGTCCCCTTGTGCACTCGGCGAGTCCAGGCGTCAGGAATGACCAGATTCGGGATTTCTTTGTGGTTATCTTATGGAAACTTACCTTAATCATAATAGATCAACCTAAATCCGATTTTATGATATATATGACTATTATCTTGATCTAGCAAAAGGTATTTATCAACTAATTAAATATTTAATTTCCTTATATGATAATTAATTAATTATTTTAATTATTTTGGTAATTATCTTTCAAAGAAATCTTGAATAAATCAAATATAGATAATTAGGATATTAATTGTTAATTGGAATTATTTGTTATTTGATCCTCCATGTTTTAAATGTTTAAAACTTGTCCTCAAGTTTTGAAATTTATATTTGTGATTCAAAGTTTTAATTTAGACAACTTAAATTTCAAACCCTAGATTTTAAAAGTTTTAAAATACAACCCTATACTAATATGATATTATTAGAATAATATATATATATATATATATATATGTATAACTAAATGCTAGTCTTACCGTTAGTAGGCCTCATTCACGAAGTCAATCTATAAGGTGGGTATAAGGTTGCAGCCTATAAAATGGCGCTTAATGGGTGTACACTCACACCCACCGCTTGCTTGATTGGTGGAGGGTCGTTAGCCGAACGGGTAGGATAGGGCAACCTCATCCTCTCATTAAAAGTATAATAAGAAATACAAAGTAACTACACATTTTTTTAAAATTTCCCAATCCTAGTTACTTTAGGAAAAGTGAATTGATGCAATCCCATGAAATTACACTTTGCACCTTGCTAAGAAGTTAGTGGAGCGTGTGTGGTTTACCGGCACACTAATTGGTTCTAAGAGAAGGTGGAAAAGGGTGATTCATTGTTTATCATAGTTCGATGGAGCGTGTGTGGTTTACCGGCACATCGAATAGGTGATCGTTACAATGAAGGCACCATGTCAATTTGCATGGTAATTCACACCCGCTTTGTGATCCTCGACATCCCAGTCACAAACGAGAGGGGCATATCGAGATGTAAACATGCCATTGAATAGTTTCAATGAATCTCATCCGAACCTAGGAATTCTCAAAAACACTTAGGACTAATAGTTTAGGTTTTTGTGATGGAGAATTAGTGAATCGTCATTCACTTACCTTCAATTTATTTGCATGTTAGATTACGGCATCCCTTTTCTAATATGTAAATGTTATTGTTGGATCCTAGCCCTAATTTTCTTATTGGGTGATAATTAGGAATTCTTATTCTAATCTATCTTTGTCCTTTTCTAATTGTAGATGTCGAACACAAACAACGCTGCTGCTAGTTCTTTCACATTGATGAGCCTTTGCTAAAAGGTCACCTTCGATGGAACGAACTTTAGCGAATGGATAAGATACATTCGCACCATTGCTCGCTATGAGGACAAGGAGTATGTCCTTGATGAGAAGCTCGAGAAAATCAACACCGAAATCGCTACTCCCGCCGAAATCACCGCCTTTGAAACTCATGAGCGAGATGCAACGAAGGTACATTGCATCATGATCGCCACCATGAACTCCGAATTCCAAAAGTCCTACGAGGACATGTACCCGTACGAGATGCACCAAGACTTATTGGAGAGATACCATCAGAACGCGAGACAAGAGCGTAATGAGATTTTCACCAACATGATTTCCGCGAAGATGGGTCATGGAGAATCTCTTTCCGTGCACCTGCAAAAGATGCAAAGGTATGTCGACCGCCTTCGCATGTTAAATGTTGACTTCGGTGAGGACTTGGCGATCGACATGGTGCTTCACTCTTTGCCTCCGATGGACAACCAATTTAGGATGACCTACCACATGAACAAAGAAGAGGTCACCCTAAGCAAACTCTAAGGTCTCGTGAGGGTCGCTGAGAGCAACTTCAAGGACAAGTCTGTTGCACCTACTCCCAATCCGTCCGCTGCTCCTGTCTTGGCTATTGGTCAAGGAAAGGGAAAGAAGAGGAAAGCTTCATCGAAGAACTATCGCAAGGTGAAAGCCCGAGATGGTGCCTCTTCTAGTGGGACCAAAGTTGATCCCGCTAAGCCCTGTTCTAACCCGAAGGAGGCAGAGTGTCACCACTGCCACAAGATAGGACATTGGAAGAGAAGCTGCCCAGATTACCTGCAAGCAATCAAAGAGGGAAAGATCAAGCCATCTTTCGCAGGTATATACACAATCAAATCTAACGATTCTAATCATGCTATTTCTTGGGTTCTTGATACCGGTTGTGGTTATCACATTTGTTCTAATGTGCAGGGACTAAGAAGAAGTAGGGATGTGGAGCAAGGAAGGATCAATCTAATCATGGGGAACAGAAGATCGTCGCCTGTAACCAAGATTGGAGTGTATTCTTTAGTGCTTAGGAATAGTTTGGTTTTAGATTTGAACAATTGTTGCTATTCGCCAGAAATGGCTAGAAACATCATTTCATTTCATGGTTTATATAGACAAGGATTTAGATTTTCTTTTAATAATGAGAATGGTTCTATTTTGGCTTATCTAAATGGTGTCTTTTACTTTGAAGCTATACCATGTAATGGAATATATGAAACCGTTATGATTGTTGATAACTTAGGAAATGATGTTTTGAATATTGATTCTTCCACTAGTATGGATAAGACATCCTTGTGGCATTGTCGTCTTGGACATGTCAACAAGAAACACATAGCCCAACTCCAAAAGGATGGAGTGTTGGAGTCATTCGACCTTAGGGAAGATGACACATGCGAGTCTTGTTTACTTGGAAAGATGACTAAGTCACCATTCACGAGTACATGTGAAAGGGGCGAGGGTCTATTGGACCTAATACATACCGATGTATGTGGACCGTTTAGATCAACCACGAAGGATGGGAACCACTTCTATGTGACTTTTACCGATGACTATAGTAGATATGGGTATATCTACTTAATCAAGCAAAAGTCAGACACCTTTGAAAAGTTCAAAGAGTTCAAGAATGAAGTGGAGAATCAATTGGGCAGGAAAATCAAGATGCTTCGATCCGATCGAGGAGGAGAGTACCTAAGTCTTGAATTCCACGATTATCCAAGGAGTGTGGAATAGTTTCACAATTGACGCCTCCTAGGACACCGCAGTTGAATGGTGTGGCAGAAAGGCGTAATCGAACCTTATTGGATATGGTTCGCTCTATGATGAGTCGTGCTTCACTACCAATCTCTTTTTGGGGGTATGCCTTAGAGACTGCCGCCCATATCCTTAACCGAGTCCCTACTAAGAAGGTTGCCAAAACACCTCACGAGATGTGGACAGGGAAAGCTCCCTCGTTGGCACATATCAAGGTTTGGGGTTGCGAGGCTTTCGTAAGACGAGATACTCACGACAAGCTTGAACCTCGAAGTGAGCGATGTATTTTCATCGGCTACCCGCAGACATCCTTTGGATATCTCTTCTATAGACCGAAGGACAATGTTGTCTTCGTTGCGAGGAGAGGAGTTTTCCGAGAGCGAGAACTCATAAGCCAAGGAGACAGTGGGAGGCAAATCGAACTTGAAGAGATTCAAGAGTCGATAGATGAAGGAACCTCTATCGCTGGCATTCAACCCGAGGAGGAAACTCTGATTGAACTGATTGACGAATCCTTACCTCTTAGACGTTCCGATAGAGTTAGAGTTCATCCCCAGTTTTATGGCTTTCATATTACTACCGAAGGGGACACGTATATTAGTGATGGTAGACTAGTAAATCTTGATGAACCTAATAGCTATAAGGAAGCCATGGCAGGCCCGGAGTCTGTAAAGTGGAAAGAGGCAATGGATAGCGAGATCCAATCCATGTATGATAACCAAGTTTGGAATTTGGTTGATTACGTGCCCGGACGTAAGACTGTCGGGTGCAAATGGATCTTCAAGAAGAAGACCAACGTGGATGGAAACGTGCACACATATAAAGCGCGATTGGTCGCGAAGGGCTTTACTCAAACTCCCGGAGTTGACTATGATGAGACCTTCTCACCAGTTGCGAATATTAAATCTATTAGAGTGATGCTAGCAATTGCCGCATTTCATGATTATGAGATTTGGCAAATGGATGTCAAGACCGCTTTCCTTAACGGAAAGTTGGCTAAGGATGTTTACATGGCTCAGCCAGAGGGGTTTGTGGATCCGAAGCATCCGGATAGAGTGTGTAAGCTTGAGAAGTCCATTTATGGACTTAAGCAAGCGTCTCGCAGATGGAATCTTTGCTTCGATGAGAAAGTCAAAGAGTTTGGATTTGTACGAAGCGAAGACGAATCTTGTGTATATGTCAAAGCCAGTGGGAGTATAGTAAGCCTCCTCGTTCTATATGTCGATGACATATTACTCATAGGAAACGACATCCCGACTCTGCAGGAGGTTATGTCCTGGCTCGGGAAGTGCTTCGCTATGAAGGACCTCGGAGAGGCTTCTTACATTTTGGGAATAAGGATAGTGAGAGAAAGAAGTAAGAGACTAATTGGACTTAGTCAGAATACTTACTTAGAGAAGGTACTAAAACGTTTTAGTATGGAAAACTCAAAGAAGGGAGAACTACCAATACAAAGTAATGCCAAATTGAGTAAGACTCAAAGTCCGAGTACCGAAGCTGAGATAGCGGAAATGAGCCGAGTACCATACGCTTCCGTAGTTGGCTCAATCATGTACGCTATGACTTGTACTCGCCCTGATGTAGCCTTCGCTTTGAGCATGGTTAGTAGATATCAAGGGAATCCTGGCAAAGCACATTGGATTGCGGTGAAAAAAATCCTTAAGTACCTTCGGAGGACGAAGGAATGGTTCTTAGTCCTCGGAGGGAGTGATGACTTGAAGGTGCGAGGGTATAGTGACGCCAGCTTTCAGACCGACAGGGACAACTACCGTTCGCAGTCGGGCTGGGTCTTTACCCTAAATGGAGGAGCAATGACATGGAAGAGTTCCAAGTAGGAAACCGTAGCTGATTCAACGTGCGAATCAGAGTACAATGCAGCAAGCGAAGCGTCGAAGGAGGCAATATGGCTAAAGAACTTCATCGGTGATCTTGGAGTTGTACCTGCCATAAAGGAGCCCATGGAGATTTTCTGTGATAACGAAGGAGCGGTTGCCTTGACCAAGGAATCGAGGGATCATGGTAGATCAAGACATATCGACAAAAAGTATCACTTCATTAGACATCGTGTAGAAGAAGGACAACTCGTAGTGAAGAGGATATCATCAGAAGATAACCCAGCAGATCCGCTTACGAAGGGACTGAGTAGGGTTAAGCACTTGCAGCATGCTAGGAGCATTGGGCTGAAGGATGATATTAGCATAGATTAGATAGTATTAGAAACGTATAATAGATAAATGTAATTAACATTTGATGATTAAATAAAGGAGTTTTATTTATGAGTAATGTTACTATCTTATGTTAATTGTTTAGCTATTGTTTCACTTTGCATGTTTTGACTTCCAGAATAATTGAGTTTATTAGGAATAATCGAATTATTCAAATGGTCCACAATCGTTCATATGTTGGGAGTAGATATGAATGAAGATTGTCATGAATTGGTGTGTAGAATGTCTAAATGGTGTTAGACATAGCAAAAGATTGCTGCAACGTTCATGAGTACTTATGAACTAGTTTTGAGCATTGGAATAAACCCGCGCTTGCTGGAATCACCTTATAGAATACGATATAAAAGGTGATCGCAAGTCGATAATATCATATAGTCTTAAAACCTAGATATATGGTTTATTATTTGTTAATTGATTGTACATTGATAATATGAAAACGCATTAGTAACTTGGTGTTATAAAATGTATTGTTGTGTATAGTTGGTTAATGAATAAGTAAATGCATATAAGTCGAAGTTTATCTGTAACTTTTCTCTAAGAGGGTAAAAGCGATATCTCGGCCGCTCGATGATTTGATTTGACTTATGTGCCGGGCCCGGTCAGAACTGAATTGATGTGTTTGATTAAGTTCTATGTCAAATAAATCAGAGATCGAGAAACCTAAATGCTTGACTAACCATTCCATGGGATTGTCAGCATGATATCTAACAGAGGACTGTACGTTCCCTTATCTAAAGGACAAGATTGATTAGTTTAGAGTTCACAGCGTCTTTGAGAGCTACGATTGCAAACCGAATTGTACTTGTGAATATAGTTACTAGACTTATCCAAGTGGGAGACTGTTGGAATAGTGTCTAAGGCTACAACTATATTAGACAAGTGATTGACCCGGTTGTGCATGGTCCTTTTGGGTTGCCTTCACCATAGCAACTTGATAGGATGATTTATTAAGAGAGAGTAAATATTATTAATATATTATGAGAATAATATATTTGTTATTTGATTAATATAAGTCATAAAATTAATTAGAGTTAATTTGGTGACTTAAAGAGATTAATTAAATAAAGGGGTATAAACTGTCAATTGTTTGATAGTTAAACTTTAGACTGTAAATCCATTTGGATATGGTATGGATGAATTCTAAGAGATTTAGGATAGCTAAAATCGTCCATATGAGTTATCTAGGAATGGATTTGGATAGCCTTAAGAGAAGATTATCTGATAGGGACTTATCCGTAATCCTTAAGGAGTCTACAAGTATAAATAGACCCTATGGCTGATGGAATTCGACACCTGACCTAAAGTAAGGAACCTCTGGTCGAAATTCCTTCCCTCTACTCTCTCCCAAATCATCCTCCTTGCTTTGGTGTTTGTAAGCCATTAGAGGAGTGACATTTGTGACTCTAGAAGCTCCAAGACCTCAAGATCAACAAGGAACTCAAAGGTATGATTCTAGATCTGTTTCAATGTTGTTATTTAACCTAATTAGTCATTAGAAGACTTGGATTCAAAGCATGTTTATTAGAAAGCCTAGATCCGAGCATTAGGGTTTTGCATGCGCACATAGGAAAGTACTTATGGCTAAAACCCATCACTAGGGTGTTTTAAGGCTTCTACTTGCTCATGGAATTATTCTAAGTCCAAAACCATAAGGTGTGAATGAGTTTAAAGCATGAAATGGCCCCTTTGAGGAGTTTACGACCATAAGCAAGGGAGCTTACGGTCGTAAGCTCCTATACCGTCTTTCTTTTGGTGTTTTTAAAGGCTTAAGTGGTAGAGGGTAATTTCATAAGCATTTTGGTAATAGTCTAAGGCCATTTGGGGGACAAAATTAATGTTTTGGGCATGTTTAAGTGTGTTTACGGCCCTGGTACATGCCTGGGCAGTAAACTCCTTTTGACCCTTCATTTTGTTGTGTTTAATTGGTCCAAACCCCAAATAATAAGTCCCTAAATTATGTAAGAAGCCTAAGGGTGTTTTAGGAGTGTGTTAGGGCACTTTTGCATGTTTGTGAGATGTTTACGGCCTTGGCAAAAGCCTGGGCCGTAAACTCCATTTTACACCCTCAATCTTTATGTTTAAGTGATCTAAACCCAAGAGGATAAGCCCCCAATTTATGTGTTAAGCCCTAGGGTGATTTTGGAGTGTTTTTGGGGCATTTTGACATGGTTTAGAGGGGTTTACGGCCTAAGCATGTGCTTGGGCCGTAAACTCTCTTTTATTCCCTAAAACTTTATGTTTTGATGTCTAAACACTCCTAGGCTAAATCCCTAATTAGTTTCCAAGCTTAAGGGTGAGTTTAAAGGCAAGTTTGGCATCATTTTAGGGGTTTACGACCCTAGAGTGTTCTTGGGCCGTAAACTCCTTACTCCTTGTCTTCTTGGACGATTTTTGGGGTATAACTACAGTTAGTAAGGTTTAGAAGAAGCTAGGGTAAGCGGACTTACAATTTGGAAGCGTTTGGTTGCGGATTCGGGGCGAAAATGAGTCTAGAGAGAGAGTATAAAGAGAGAGGGTGGAAAGAGCTCAAATGGAGTTTACTCCCCTTTAGATATGGGTGGGAGTTGGAGCTCAGTAGAATTCTACCCGATACTGCCGTCATACGGGGCTTTTGGTCGCACCAGATTCAGTGGTCGTAATAATAAAACTTAACATTTTCCAATTAAATGGAAATGTGTGTTATGTGTTTTTATTCCCATTTATCACGACTTAACGGCATATTAAATGTAAACAAATGAAATGTTTATTAAATTGACGACCTCTAATTAACGGAACTTTTATAAACTGGAACATTTCGTTAACAGTAACGGGGAAATGTAACGGAACAACTTGGGTTGTCACATCATCCCCTCGTTAGAGGGAATTTCCTCCCGAAATTCAGGTCTAGGCAAGGAAGTAGGTATGAATGGCCAAGTAGAGGTAAGAGAGTACTTCCTATACGGTTGTCCTTGCATTCCCAAGTGATCTCTGGTCTGTGTTTGTCATCCCAACAGACCTTCACGTACGCGATGTGGATTCCGTCTCGTGTAGCTAGTGGGTTCAAACTGGTGTATTTACATGGTTAGGGTTCTCAATGGATTCTATCAAGATGAGTGAGGCACGAAGAGTGATGTCAGGAAATCACATATCAATTCTAAGAAGTGGATCGATCGGGTGTGAATCTTGTAGTATATCCGAAGGTAGTAGTAGTCTGACGAAGGTTGGACCAAATCTCCTTGAGAATTCTCATATGGTCCTAAGCTCTCGGAGTGGTAGAGCTTTTCAGTACTCAGAAACATAGTATACTTCTATGGCAAGATCATCACTGGCATGATCGCCATTCCGAAGTTCCTAACGTTCTCACTCGTACTGTGCGTGTAGTCCTTCAGGTTGGTTCTTAGGAATCTCGAGTGGTCTTTGGTTTCGTGTTTTCTGTCAACTAGCTGATAGAGACTTTCTAGATCGTCGAGTGGGTTGCGTGACTATGGTTATCGGTTTGCTGTAGAGTGTCTATCTCAAGCTTGTGCAAAAGGAATTTGCACTAACGAAGCTTGAGATGCGGAAACCCTGGAGGTCAGGAATATAAGGTTTCACCAGACGAGTGTTGGACTATCTCGGGAGGTGGTTCTACTATCTCTGCGTGAGATGGTATTCGTGGAACACCTAATAGTCCCATGAATCTCTAAGACTTTGGTTTGATCTAGTGCGGAAAGCGCATGTTCCTGCATAAACCTTCGACTAACACTAAGGCTGGTTTCAAGTCTATAACCTCTTCGGGATTTGGGTCATAAGGCTCAACGCAACTACTATCGCACTTTGATCAGGGGTTCTTGGTTGCGAAGGTTATCCTGTTGTTCTCGGTATCCTAGTGTTCACTTCGGAAAGTGTATTTCATCGTCTACAGGGCGACGACGATTTCCTCCTTGCGAGAGGGTGAAGGATGATAAGCACCACTTGTCTATAACTGGGTGGACGAGGTGCCTGAGTAGTGCGAGCACCTACTGCAACTACTCTTCCGAAGGTTCTGAGTTTTCTCGGTCTAGGTCAAATCTAGTGGGTATAGGGTCTCATCACTCGAAACTTTAATAGCTTAACCCTCGGTGATTCTCTTGACTCAGGTTCCTATGTTATGGAATAGGGTGAAGGGCTTTTCTAAGAGGTTCGTGGTAGAGCTCACACTTTGCTTAACCACCAATACTTGGTGTATGCCAACAGTATACAATTGAGGTCGGCAGGATGTTCAGCTGTGCGACTCCACCCCAAACCCACAACCCAACGAGGAACAGGGAATAGGGAGGAAACACACACCTTAAATCTTTTTAATCTTAATTATATGTCACCTTTATGCATATACCTAGTTATAGTGGTCAGTCTCATGAGTTCTGTTCTCTAGGTTCACGAACGTGATGTGCGAGGTGCGAGGGGTCTTTCTGGGGAATCTACGAAGTATGCTTCGGATGGTTGTCGTCTTCTGAAGTATCTGCAGTGTCATTCACTTCGGTGTCCATCTGACTGCGAGGGGTCGGTCAACAGCGCGGGGTACCCTCCCTTGGGTACTTCGGAAGGTTTGAGATAATAGAGACGATTGACGGATCACATTAGGTTTGATTATTTGTGTTAGGTTTAGGTTCGGGAGAACCTTTATTTTCTGACATGGCTACGGAGAAAGTTCTTTTTACACAGCACTAAGAATGTACACATGGTTGCACGAAGTCAAACCATGATCAATAGAGTCGCCGGAGTTGGCACACTCCGACATGATATATAATGAAGATCAATAGAGTCATGTGCCGAACAGGCACACAAGTTCTAGGCGTCTCAGGTTTCGTCCTATGTATCACTACCGCGGATACTTGGACCAATAGAGTCGACGCGGAACTATAGAGAGTCCTAAGTGTTTCTGAGTAGAGTATCTTTTCATGAATGGATTCTCACAAGGCATTTCTATAATCGCCTCACATATACTATTCATGTATATTTAGGGTGGGGAGGACAGTTGACTGAGCGACCCCACCCTAAATCCACAACCAAACAAGGAACAGGAAATGAGGCGGCATTCGCTCACTCTAGGTCTGTCCATCTTAAATATACATGGCCGTAACGTATATGTTTAGCCATTATAGTTTTACCTAATGAATTAAATTTTTTTTATAACAATGCTGCGACTTTTGCCTTACTAGGAAGAATTTACATTTGAATTAGACTTTTATTGTTCTTATTTTAGTTATCCGAGGTCGAGAGACGTACCAAAATCTAACGAGTTCCTTGCCGCTTCTCCCTAAGCAGTAGTGTCAGGCTCCTTCTGTGTCTTTGTCTTTCCTTTTGGTTGGGCAGTCCTTCTTGAAGTGTCCCCTTTCACCACATATGTGGCAAACTGTGCGGGTCGCCACATTGGTGGTTGATGTAATGAACTCAACCGGGGTTCTGCAGACGCGAGTAGTATGCCCCAACATGTGGCACCTAGCACAATACAACTCTCGACAGACACCATGATAATGGTAGCTGCACTTGCTGCAGTGGGGAAGGTCTCCTAGGTATGGTCTTCTTGAGGTCGGGAGGGAAGGATTGACAGGGGTATAGACTGCCTCAGCTCGTTGCCCTTCAGAAGGTCCTTGAGCCGAGGTACTTCCCTCCTCTATCTTGAGTTTTGTCTTTAGTGGGTTTGAGTGAGGTTCTTGGGTGGCTGAGTATGGAAGTGTTGGTTGCTGCTGTCCATCGCCAGGATTGGAAATCCCGACAGGGCCCTTACTAACTTTGGCAGTGTTAGCATTCAGGTGAGCCATGACAGCTGCTACGGCTGCTGAGACTGCAGCTTGGAACGTAGCTTCATCGAATAAGAGAGCAGGTTTCTTGCTTGCGGATTGGTTACGCTTCTTCGGTGGCATGGTTTTCCTACACGGAAAGGAATACAAGGTGATGAGAGACGATGGTTAACCCTGGACATTTCTGTCCTGAACATATTAGGCATAAATTTTCCCGTGCCTTGAGTACTGGTCGTCTGAGTGTCGACCTACATCCCTATGATGTAGTCCTGGTAATCGAAGTGGGGGTATGAGTATCGGAAAAAGGCCATAAGATGCGAGTCGTTCCTACTAAGTTACCTTTATACTGGGAAAGTTTTCACTCTCCGGCTTGGAGAGATTTGAGAACGGTTCGGAACAAAACTGCGGAAAGAAAGGCTCACAAGGGCAAATGGCTAAAATTCTCTCAAATAGAGATGCGGGGATCTGCCCTAATCGTGTATCTGGCAACGGGAAACGATGATTTTTCCTAACACATAGCGTGAGTAGTGTAACCACTAACTCGCTAAATTGTATTATTTTATGGGTGTATTAGCGTGACGAACACGAGGAAAAGGCAATTCCCGGGTTCCATGTACTGGCTCCCTCGGTCTTCCTCGTATCTTTGACTGGAATTGGCGTTGGTTTCCTTCGGGTAGTTTCCTAGGGTTCTCTCCTCGTATGGATGTATTGAATTTCTACTCCGCCTTCCTTCTGATTCCAACTCTGGGTGTCATCACTTCATGATGGATGACTGGGAATCTCCGAAGTTTAGGAGGATTCCTCACCGATGCCCCTAACAGATATAGGCACTTTGTGAGGTCAATAGTCTCGACCCAGTTCATTTATTTCCGAACAGGAAATCTTCTCAATGAACCTTCTCTGGGTCTGAATCAACTCATCTGCCGAGCACTGAAGTGGATAGGGTTGTCTACAGGGTTCGCGCGAGAATGGAAATGTCTAAAGAATCCTAAAAGATTATTAACATTTCACTGTATGATCCATATCGAGTCCTGCTACGATTACACAGGGTATACAAATCATATATAGCTTAGATCCGATAGGCCTTCGAATGTGTGATACTACTCTAGAACCACATCCCAACGAGGAAAAGGAAATAGAGCGAAACCACACATTCTTAGCCTATGGGATCCTTATTATATATAACCTTGGGAGTACACTCTCTGTAGTTGTAGGTATATCAATAAGGAGCTTTTTAGTTATTCACGCAAGGTTGTTAATGGATTCTAAAATACCCCTATGGTATTTTAGTTCTTGTTTGATTCTCATCTTCTGATTATGATTCTGGGATTAGTGTGGATCTTTTAGTGTTCTAAAATACTCCTATAGTATTTTACTTTATGTTTGACTCTAGCATTCCTAGTTGGTAAGTTTCAGACCTGTTGTACACCACTATCACTCCCAAGCACACGTTCATCGCATCTCGGATAAATGTAGTTGATCAGGTTACATTTATCCCAGCTTACGATTACATAACTGCCCAGGTTTGACTGTAGTGCTCAACATCCGAAGACTTTTATTATTGTTCTTCTTGTGATACTTTTGTTCGAGTGTTTAGATTATAGATGTTATTATACTTTGGTAAAATATGGTTATATTTTAAAGTATAATTCTTGGTCAGAGTGTTTTATCCCTTTGTGTTTATAGGTTGTATATCTTTTATGAATTGATATACTTAGCTCACTATAAACAATGCTCTGATACCAATCTGTCACACCCGAAAACCGGAACGGCGGAAACGTTCTGGGGTGGATGACGTCATGTCAAGTATCACAACACATGCATTATAGTAATCAAAGTTCAAAAAAACATTGCATTAATAGTAATAGTTTTACATGGTTACTTTACAATACATCAAAGTAATACAAGTAAATATAATAAGTACAGCATGGTACTAAGCTATCTTCATCAACAGCTCCGGGGATGTACATGTCTAATGCTGACCTGAGAATACAAGTTATTTGAAAAGCGAGTATCAGCATTTTTACAAATGCTGGTGAGTTCATAAGCATTTAGTGACATTTTATTCAAATAACCTTATAATGAAGTAGTTTAAGAGATTTCAGTGTATTAGAGTTCTTTCCAGAAAATCCTATATTTTCTTTAATAAAAGCAGCCTTCTACCAAGACTGGACAGAGTTATGTGGTAAAAGTAGTTTTCCCTTAATCGCTATCATTATCAAAATATTGAATTTGATTATTCAAGAAAGCAAGAGAAGTCAGGGAAATAACATATGCCTCAGCAGTGATGACTGCTGACTAAGGCAAAAGAATCATAGACTCCAGGAGGGTATCGAATGAACGACACGCCTGGTTCAGTCTAACAAAATAAGACACATGCCCCAGAAGGTACCAAATGAAAGGTACAACTAGTAAGGTCTAAAACAGTGATTACAGACCGCAGACAGTATCAAATGAAAGATACATCTTGTAAGGTCAAAACAGAGAATATAGACCACAGACAGTATCAAATGAAAGATACATCTTGCAAGGTCAAAACAGAGAATACAGACCGCAGACAGTATCAAATGAAAGATACATCTTGCAAGGTCAAAACAGAGAATACAGACCGCAGACAGTATCAAATGAAAGATACATCTTGCAAGGTCAAAATAGAGGATACAGACCGCAGACAGTATCAAATGAAAGATACATCTTAAAAGGTCAAAACAGTGTGACTCCGAAAATGAGTTACCAGCATACAGTGTAAATTGCCGGTGAATAATGTTACCTTAAGGCCATGAATTATAAGGTAACCCGGGATACTCATAACCATACTAACCGACACTAGAGTACCAGACGCCCTACAAGCGTCTATATAATGTGACATTTATCACCCCTTGGCTTGGTGAGCCGTGGACTGTAGCTAGCAGTCAGGGTGCGGGGGTGTCAATTCCATATAGATCTATACACACAATGTCCGCTCTCCCTACAGGAGACTCTGGTTACCAACTAGACGACGGAGAAGGCCGTGTCCCGAAGATGCATCCCGAAGATGCTGACCTAGAGGTAGAGACTCTTAACTGAATTGACTGAAGAAAACCCGTATGTCTATGCTTGTGTACATAATATATAACTAATGAATCAAAAGACCTTCGGATGGACATCCGATCCCACCAGACCACATCTCAACGAAGAAAAGGAAATAGGGCAGACAAGCCTTCCTAAGTCCTTTAATCATTATTTATATGCATCTATACAAGCACAGGCATACATCTAACTACACTTGAGTGTGTATCAAGTGAAATCATATCGTGAAGTACAAGTGTACAGTGTGGAATAACCGACTTGTGAAGTATAAGTGTACAGTGAAATATCCGAGTCGTGAAGTATAAGCGTACAGAGGAACATCCGAGTCGTGAAGTATAAGCGTACAGTGGAACATCCGAGTCGTGAAGTATAAGCGTACAGAGTGGGATAATCGAATCCTGAAGTATAAGTGTACCAAGTGTAAGAGTATCACGAAGTGGAGACGACGATAAGTGAAGTAAGAGCGTCTATCAAGTATAAGAGGCTACAAGTATAAGCGATATAAAGACAAAGATTCGGTATAAGCGTATCATGAAGAAAATGCGTTATCAAGTAGGAGTTTTAAATAAGTAAAAGCGAAGCAGCAGTAACAAACAAGTAAAAGTATACGTTGTGAAAGAGAACTTTGATTAAAATCTTTTAAAACCTTTATAAACCAGTTTAAAGTGAGTTTTCAATAAAGCAGTATAAATAAGAGTCTTGAAACAAACGAAAACCTTTTTGAAAACCATTATAGTGTCCTACTCGGTAAAACAGTGTACAGTGTGGTAAAATCTTGAGCATGCGGGTTATCAATCACATGTGATTGATATGATAACTGGCATGTTTAAATTGTATTCCCCCCTATAAAACATGTAAAAACATTAAAAGGTTCATTCAGGGGTATGAACTCACCTGGTGTAAGTAGGTCTGACGAAGGTGCCGGTTGGGCGTTCGGTGTCACGTAGGGACTCGAACACACTCAATGACCTATTTAACATATGATAACATATGTTCACATACAATTAGTATATTTAAAACTAATTAAACACGTATACGTGCTCCAAGGAGCGGAAAACACTTTGGTTAAGTGTTTGGGTGTCCCGGGTAGCGTCTAAAGGTGTGTATGGCTTAGGAATGGAGTTTATTATCCGAGAGTAAACTCTAATTACCTAGTTTATGGCCTAGGGACTACTCACCGTGAGTTTACGGCCGTAAACTCATGGTGATGGGTTCTAGGTGTTGGAATAGTGTCTAAGGCTACAACTATATTAGACAAGTGATTGACCCGGTTGTGCATGGTCCTTTTGGGTTGCCTTCACCATAGCAACTTGATAGGATGATTTATTAAGAGAGAGTAAATATTATTAATATATTATGAGAATAATATAATGAATAATATATTTGTTATTTGATTAATATAAGTCATAAAATTAATTAGAGTTAATTTGGTGACTTAAAGAGATTAATTAAATAAAGGGGTATAAACTGTCAATTGTTTGATAGTTAAAATTTAGACTGTAAATCCATTTGGATATGGTATGGACGAATTCTAAGAGATTTAGGATAGCTAAAATTGTCCATATGAGTTATCTAGGAATGGATTTGGATAGCCTTAAGAGAAGATTATCTGATAGGGACTTATCTGTAATCCTTAAGGAGTCTACAAGTATAAATAGACCCTATGGTTGATGGAATTCGACACCTGACCTAAAGTAAGGAACCTCTGGTCAAAATTCCTTCCCTCTCCTCTCTCCCAAATCATCCTCCTTGCTTTGGTGTTTGTAAGCCATTAGAGGAGTGACATTTGTGACTCTAGAAGCTCCAAGACCTCAAGATCAACAAGGAACTCAAAGGTATGATTCTAGATCTGTTTCAATGTTGTTATTTAACCTAATTAGTCATTAGAAGACTTGGATTCAAAGCATGTTTATTAGAAAGCCTAGATCCGAGCATTAGGGTTTTGCATGCGCACATAGGAAAGTTCTTATGGCTAAAACCCATCAGTGGTATCAGAGCCTAGCTTGGTTTTCTTTAAATTGTTGCTTGATTAACTGAAACAAACCTGCAAAATTCAATTTTTAGGTTTCTGAGTCACTGACTCGGCGAGTCCCAAGGTGGACTCGGCGAGTAGGCCTGACTCGGCGAGTCCCCTTGTGCACTCGGCGAGTCCAGGCGTCAGGAATGACCAGATTCGGGATTTCTTTGTGGTTATCTTATGGAAACTTACCTTAATCATAATAGATCAACCTAAATCCGATTTTATGATATATATGACTATTATCTTGATCTAGCAAAAGGTATTTATCAACTAATTAAATATTTAATTTCCTTATATGATAATTAATTAATTATTTTAATTATTTTGGTAATTATCTTTCAAAGAAATCTTGAATAAATCAAATATAGATAATTAGGATATTAATTGTTAATTGGAATTATTTGTTATTTGATCCTCCATGTTTTAAATGTTTAAAACTTGTCCTCAAGTTTTCAAATTTATATTTGTGATTCAAAGTTTTAATTTAGACAACTTAAATTTCAAACCCTAGATTTTAAAAGTTTTAAAATACAACCCTATACTAATATGATATTATTAGAATAATATATATATATATATATATGTATAACTAAATGCTAGTCTTACCGTTAGTAGGCCTCATTCACGAAGTCAATCTATAAGGTGGGTATAAGGTTGCAGCCTATAAAATGGCGCTTAATGGGTGTACACTCACACCCACCGCTTGCTTGATTGGTGGAGGGTCGTTAGCCGAACGGGTAGGATAGGGCAACCTCATCCTCTCATTAAAAGTATAATAAGAAATACAAAGTAACTACACATTTTTTTAAAATTTCCCAATCCTAGTTACTTTAGGAAAAGTGAATTGATGCAATCCCATGAAATTACACTTTGCACCTTGCTAAGAAGTTAGTGGAGCGTGTGTGGTTTACCGGCACACTAATTGGTTCTAAGAGAAGGTGGAAAAGGGTGATTCATTGTTTATCATAGTTCGATGGAGCGTGTGTGGTTTACCGGCACATCGAATAGGTGATCGTTACAATGAAGGCACCATGTCAATTTGCATGGTAATTCACACCCGCTTTGTGATCCTCGACATCCCAGTCACAAACGAGAGGGGCATATCGAGATGTAAACATGCCATTGAATAGTTTCAATGAATCTCATCCGAACCTAGGAATTCTCAAAAACACTTAGGACTAATAGTTTAGGTTTTTGTGATGGAGAATTAGTGAATCGTCATTCACTTACCTTCAATTTATTTGCATGTTAGATTACGGCATCCCTTTTCTAATATGTAAATGTTATTGTTGGATCCTAGCCCTAATTTTCTTATTGGGTGATAATTAGGAATTCTTATTCTAATCTATCTTTGTCCTTTTCTAATTGTAGATGTCGAACACAAACAACGCTGCTGCTAGTTCTTTCACATTGATGAGCCTTTGCTAAAAGGTCACCTTCGATGGAACGAACTTTAGCGAATGGATAAGATACATTCGCACCATTGCTCGCTATGAGGACAAGGAGTATGTCCTTGATGAGAAGCTCGAGAAAATCAACACCGAAATCGCTACTCCCGCCGAAATCACCGCCTTTGAAACTCATGAGCGAGATGCAACGAAGGTACATTGCATCATGATCGCCACCATGAACTCCGAATTCCAAAAGTCCTACGAGGACATGTACCCGTACGAGATGCACCAAGACTTATTGGAGAGATACCATCAGAACGCGAGACAAGAGCGTAATGAGATTTTCACCAACATGATTTCCGCGAAGATGGGTCATGGAGAATCTCTTTCCGTGCACCTGCAAAAGATGCAAAGGTATGTCGACCGCCTTCGCATGTTAAATGTTGACTTCGGTGAGGACTTGGCGATCGACATGGTGCTTCACTCTTTGCCTCCGATGGACAACCAATTTAGGATGACCTACCACATGAACAAAGAAGAGGTCACCCTAAGCAAACTCTAAGGTCTCGTGAGGGTCGCTGAGAGCAACTTCAAGGACAAGTCTGTTGCACCTACTCCCAATCCGTCCGCTGCTCCTGTCTTGGCTATTGGTCAAGGAAAGGGAAAGAAGAGGAAAGCTTCATCGAAGAACTATCGCAAGGTGAAAGCCCGAGATGGTGCCTCTTCTAGTGGGACCAAAGTTGATCCCGCTAAGCCCTGTTCTAACCCGAAGGAGGCAGAGTGTCACCACTGCCACAAGATAGGACATTGGAAGAGAAGCTGCCCAGATTACCTGCAAGCAATCAAAGAGGGAAAGATCAAGCCATCTTTCGCAGGTATATACACAATCAAATCTAACGATTCTAATCATGCTATTTCTTGGGTTCTTGATACCGGTTGTGGTTATCACATTTGTTCTAATGTGCAGGGACTAAGAAGAAGTAGGGATGTGGAGCAAGGAAGGATCAATCTAATCATGGGGAACAGAAGATCGTCGCCTGTAACCAAGATTGGAGTGTATTCTTTAGTGCTTAGGAATAGTTTGGTTTTAGATTTGAACAATTGTTGCTATTCGCCAAAAATGGCTAGAAACATCATTTCATTTCATGGTTTATATAGACAAGGATTTAGATTTTCTTTTAATAATGAGAATGGTTCTATTTTGGCTTATCTAAATGGTGTCTTTTACTTTGAAGCTATACCATGTAATGGAATATATGAAACCGTTATGATTGTTGATAACTTAGGAAATGATGTTTTGAATATTGATTCTTCCACTAGTATGGATAAGACATCCTTGTGGCATTGTCGTCTTGGACATGTCAACAAGAAACACATAGCCCAACTCCAAAAGGATGGAGTGTTGGAGTCATTCGACCTTAGGGAAGATGACACATGCGAGTCTTGTTTACTTGGAAAGATGACTAAGTCACCATTCACGAGTACATGTGAAAGGGGCGAGGGTCTATTGGACCTAATACATACCGATGTATGTGGACCGTTTAGATCAACCACGAAGGATGGGAACCACTTCTATGTGACTTTTACCGATGACTATAGTAGATATGGGTATATCTACTTAATCAAGCAAAAGTCAGACACCTTTGAAAAGTTCAAAGAGTTCAAGAATGAAGTGGAGAATCAATTGGGCAGGAAAATCAAGATGCTTCGATCCGATTGAGGAGGAGAGTACCTAAGTCTTGAATTCCACGATTATCCAAGGAGTGTGGAATAGTTTCACAATTGACGCCTCCTAGGACACCGCAGTTGAATGGTGTGGCAGAAAGGCGTAATCGAACCTTATTGGATATGGTTCGCTCTATGATGAGTCGTGCTTCACTACCAATCTCTTTTTGGGGGTATGCCTTAGAGACTGCCGCCCATATCCTTAACCGAGTCCCTACTAAGAAGGTTGCCAAAACACCTCACGAGATGTGGACAGGGAAAGCTCCCTCGTTGGCACATATCAAGGTTTGGGGTTGCGAGGCTTTCGTAAGACGAGATACTCACGACAAGCTTGAACCTCGAAGTGAGCGATGTATTTTCATCGGCTACCCGCAGACATCCTTTGGATATCTCTTCTATAGACCGAAGGACAATGTTGTCTTCGTTGCGAGGAGAGGAGTTTTCCGAGAGCGAGAACTCATAAGCCAAGGAGACAGTGGGAGGCAAATCGAACTTGAAGAGATTCAAGAGTCGATAGATGAAGGAACCTCTATCGCTGGCATTCAACCCGAGGAGGAAACTCTGATTGAACTGATTGACGAATCCTTACCTCTTAGACGTTCCGATAGAGTTAGAGTTCATCCCCAGTTTTATGGCTTTCATATTACTACCGAAGGGGACACGTATATTAGTGATGGTAGACTAGTAAATCTTGATGAACCTAATAGCTATAAGGAAGCCATGGCAGGCCCGGAGTCTGTAAAGTGGAAAGAGGCAATGGATAGCGAGATCCAATCCATGTATGATAACCAAGTTTGGAATTTGGTTGATTACGTGCCCGGACGTAAGACTGTCGGGTGCAAATGGATCTTCAAGAAGAAGACCAACGTGGATGGAAACGTGCACACATATAAAGCGCGATTGGTCGCGAAGGGCTTTACTCAAACTCCCGGAGTTGACTATGATGAGACCTTCTCACCAGTTGCGAATATTAAATCTATTAGAGTGATGCTAGCAATTGCCGCATTTCATGATTATGAGATTTGGCAAATGGATGTCAAGACCGCTTTCCTTAACGGAAAGTTGGCTAAGGATGTTTACATGGCTCAGCCAGAGGGGTTTGTGGATCCGAAGCATCCGGATAGAGTGTGTAAGCTTGAGAAGTCCATTTATGGACTTAAGCAAGCGTCTCGCAGATGGAATCTTTGCTTCGATGAGAAAGTCAAAGAGTTTGGATTTGTACGAAGCGAAGACGAATCTTGTGTATATGTCAAAGCCAGTGGGAGTATAGTAAGCCTCCTCGTTCTATATGTCGATGACATATTACTCATAGGAAACGACATCCCGACTCTGCAGGAGGTTATGTCCTGGCTCGGGAAGTGCTTCGCTATGAAGGACCTCGGAGAGGCTTCTTACATTTTGGGAATAAGGATAGTGAGAGAAAGAAGTAAGAGACTAATTGGACTTAGTCAGAATACTTACTTAGAGAAGGTACTAAAACGTTTTAGTATGGAAAACTCAAAGAAGGGAGAACTACCAATACAAAGTAATGCCAAATTGAGTAAGACTCAAAGTCCGAGTACCGAAGCTGAGATAGCGGAAATGAGCCGAGTACCATACGCTTCCGTAGTTGGCTCAATCATGTACGCTATGACTTGTACTCGCCCTGATGTAGCCTTCGCTTTGAGCATGGTTAGTAGATATCAAGGGAATCCTGGCAAAGCACATTGGATTGCGGTGAAAAAAATCCTTAAGTACCTTCGGAGGACGAAGGAATGGTTCTTAGTCCTCGGAGGGAGTGATGACTTGAAGGTGCGAGGGTATAGTGACGCCAGCTTTCAGACCGACAGGGACAACTACCGTTCGCAGTCGGGCTGGGTCTTTACCCTAAATGGAGGAGCAATGACATGGAAGAGTTCCAAGTAGGAAACCGTAGCTGATTCAACGTGCGAATCAGAGTACAATGCAGCAAGCGAAGCGTCGAAGGAGGCAATATGGCTAAAGAACTTCATCGGTGATCTTGGAGTTGTACCTGCCATAAAGGAGCCCATGGAGATTTTCTGTGATAACGAAGGAGCGGTTGCCTTGACCAAGGAATCGAGGGATCATGGTAGATCAAGACATATCGACAAAAAGTATCACTTCATTAGACATCGTGTAGAAGAAGGACAACTCGTAGTGAAGAGGATATCATCAGAAGATAACCCAGCAGATCCGCTTACGAAGGGACTGAGTAGGGTTAAGCACTTGCAGCATGCTAGGAGCATTGGGCTGAAGGATGATATTAGCATAGATTAGATAGTATTAGAAACGTATAATAGATAAATGTAATTAACATTTGATGATTAAATAAAGGAGTTTTATTTATGAGTAATGTTACTATCTTATGTTAATTGTTTAGCTATTGTTTCACTTTGCATGTTTTGACTTCCAGAATAATTGAGTTTATTAGGAATAATCGAATTATTCAAATGGTCCACAATCGTTCATATATTGGGAGTAGATATGAATGAAGATTGTCATGAATTGGTGTGTAGAATGTCTAAATGGTGTTAGACATAGCAAAAGATTGCTGCAACGTTCATGAGTACTTATGAACTAGTTTTGAGCATTGGAATAAACCCGCGCTTGCTGGAATCACCTTATAGAATACGATATAAAAGGTGATCGCAAGTCGATAATATCATATAGTCTTAAAACCTAGATATATGGTTTATTATTTGTTAATTGATTGTACATTGATAATATGAAAACGCATTAGTAACTTGGTGTTATAAAACGTATTGTTGTGTATAGTTGGTTAATGAATAAGTAAATGCATATAAGTCGAAGTTTATCTGTAACTTTTCTCTAAGAGGGTAAAAGCGATATCTCGGCCGCTCGATGATTTGATTTGACTTATGTGCCGGGCCCGGTCAGAACTGAATTGATGTGTTTGATTAAGTTCTATGTCAAATAAATCAGAGATCGAGAAACCTAAATGCTTGACTAACCATTCCATAGGATTGTCAGCATGATATCTAACAGAGGACTGTACGTTCCCTTATCTAAAGGACAAGATTGATTAGTTTAGAGTTCACAGCGTCTTTGAGAGCTACGATTGCAAACCGAATTGTACTTGTGAATATAGTTACTAGACTTATCCAAGTGGGAGACTGTTGGAATAGTGTCTAAGGCTACAACTATATTAGACAAGTGATTGACCCGGTTGTGCATGGTCCTTTTGGGTTGCCTTCACCATAGCAACTTGATAGGATGATTTATTAAGAGAGAGTAAATATTATTAATATATTATGAGAATAATATATTTGTTATTTGATTAATATAAGTCATAAAATTAATTAGAGTTAATTTGGTGACTTAAAGAGATTAATTAAATAAAGGGGTATAAACTGTCAATTGTTTGATAGTTAAACTTTAGACTGTAAATCCATTTGGATATGGTATGGATGAATTCTAAGAGATTTAGGATAGCTAAAATCGTCCATATGAGTTATCTAGGAATGGATTTGGATAGCCTTAAGAGAAGATTATCTGATAGGGACTTATCCGTAATCCTTAAGGAGTCTACAAGTATAAATAGACCCTATGGCTGATGGAATTCGACACCTGACCTAAAGTAAGGAACCTCTGGTCGAAATTCCTTCCCTCTACTCTCTCCCAAATCATCCTCCTTGCTTTGGTGTTTGTAAGCCATTAGAGGAGTGACATTTGTGACTCTAGAAGCTCCAAGACCTCAAGATCAACAAGGAACTCAAAGGTATGATTCTAGATCTGTTTCAATGTTGTTATTTAACCTAATTAGTCATTAGAAGACTTGGATTCAAAGCATGTTTATTAGAAAGCCTAGATCCGAGCATTAGGGTTTTGCATGCGCACATAGGAAAGTACTTATGGCTAAAACCCATCACTAGGGTGTTTTAAGGCTTCTACTTGCTCATGGAATTATTCTAAGTCCAAAACCATAAGGTGTGAATGAGTTTAAAGCATGAAATGGCCCCTTTGAGGAGTTTACGACCATAAGCAAGGGAGCTTACGGTCGTAAGCTCCTATACCGTCTTTCTTTTGGTGTTTTTAAAGGCTTAAGTGGTAGAGGGTAATTTCCTAAGCATTTTGGTAATAGTCTAAGGCCATTTGGGGGACAAAATTAATGTTTTGGGCATGTTTAAGTGTGTTTACGGCCCTGGTACATGCCTGGGCAGTAAACTCCTTTTGACCCTTCATTTTGTTGTGTTTAATTGGTCCAAACCCCAAATAATAAGTCCCTAAATTATGTAAGAAGCCTAAGGGTGTTTTAGGAGTGTGTTAGGGCACTTTTGCATGTTTGTGAGATGTTTACGGCCTTGGCAAAAGCCTGGGCCGTAAACTCCATTTTACACCCTCAATCTTTATGTTTAAGTGATCTAAACCCAAGAGGATAAGCCCCCAATTTATGTGTTAAGCCCTAGGGTGATTTTGGAGTGTTTTTGGGGCATTTTGACATGGTTTAGAGGGGTTTACGGCCTAAGCATGTGCTTGGGCCGTAAACTCTCTTTTATTCCCTAAAACTTTATGTTTTGATGTCTAAACACTCCTAGGCTAAATCCCTAATTAGTTTCCAAGCTTAAGGGTGAGTTTAAAGGCAAGTTTGGCATCATTTTAGGGGTTTACGACCCTAGAGTGTTCTTGGGCCGTAAACTCCTTACTCCTTGTCTTCTTGGACGATTTTTGGGGTATAACTACAGTTAGTAAGGTTTAGAAGAAGCTAGGGTAAGCGGACTTACAATTTGGAAGCGTTTGGTTGCGGATTCGGGGCGAAAATGAGTCTAGAGAGAGAGTATAAAGAGAGAGGGTGGAAAGAGCTCAAATGGAGTTTACTCCCCTTTAGATATGGGTGGGAGTTGGAGCTCAGTAGAATTCTACCCGATACTGCCGTCATACGGGGCTTTTGGTCGCACCAGATTCAGTGGTCGTAATAATAAAACTTAACATTTTCCAATTAAATGGAAATGTGTGTTATGTGTTTTTATTCCCATTTATCACGACTTAACGGCATATTAAATGTAAACAAATGAAATGTTTATTAAATTGACGACCTCTAATTAACGGAACTTTTATAAACTGGAACATTTCGTTAACAGTAACGGGGAAATGTAACGGAACAACTTGGGTTGTCACATGAGGTGACTGTTGAATTGATGTTTTATACAAGTTTTAAACTGTATATGCTTTTTATCTACAAAATATGTTGGGTAGAACATGGGTAGATGAAATAGTGGGTATGATGAAAGGTGAGTTGGATAAAGGAGATGATCAATAATATTGATCATGAGTTGAGGGTGAGTGGTGAAAATTTGAGAGAATCACTTACCCAAATTGTTGGCCCCCGTCATTCAGCAGAGTATGGATGACAACCATGGACTATTCTAGACAGTCTATGGAACACTAGCAGGCCCGCAACCTGTACGTGTAATGAGCTATATGTTCATTTGATGTACTCTAAAACCCATTGACATGTATTGCAGGAGAGAACACCTGTAAATAATATTGTCGATAAATGAGAGTTATGGACTTAGCACATGTTGAATAAACTTTGGCGGCTATGAATTAGTGCCCGTTGTATAAACCCCGGTCACGAGGTGACTTTGTGTCTATTCCTTAGGATGAATCCTTACGAAGGAGTGATAGTTGATTCTTAGGGTAAACCCTTAAGAAATAAATAATGGGGTTTGGGGTAGTTGGGTTGATTGATTGATGTTTAAACATAATAAATTTATGTATTGTGTCTTGAAAACCCTATATGCTCACCAGGCTTCCAAGCCTGACCCACTCAGCTGTTTATAATACAGGTAGAGGACCCCGAGCATAGTCGGATGATGATGATGAGTGAATTTTGGATTATAGGCCAGTAGTTACAAATAATTGTCATAAGGCTTATAATGTCTTGTTTATGCTTTTGATCTGTATTGGAACATGACATCCCGAGGTTTTGATATAAAAAGAAATGATATATTTCTTAAAGAAAGGTTTTGACAAACTTTTATCATATTTTGTTTTGGGGACCAACTCCGCAACATCTTTTATAAAGATTTCTCTGATTTGATTTTTAAAAAGCATAAATTAAATCGGTCTTTTTTGGCTGAGAAATTAGGAGATGTCACAGTTAGTATCAGAGCATTAGTTTAAGCAAACTAAGAAATTAATTTCTAGACTTGAACTTAGAATGCTAAGTGATGATTGTGAGATGAGTGTCTACCATATTTTAGACACGAGCACTAGTTTATTTTAGGGAAGATGCCTAAAATGCCCTTATGTGTTAAATGTTTTGTGTTATAGCTATAATGATGCTATTATTTGTTCAGATCTATGGTCTGTTGCCGACCGGATCTGGAAACCTTATGTGTGTAGGATTCTAAACGTATGACTACGATATTGGAACTAACATATAAACGTTTCGAAGACTTAACATCTAACAAAAAAATGAAGATCTAAATTCACCTACGATTGGTGTATATATCTTGAAATGCCGAGTACTCAAAGTGGGTTCGGAAGTGATAATCCATAGCCTGAGCCAATCACGATGACTGGAGTGCAGGCAATGGTACGTACGATGTTAGGTGAACAGATGGAAGAAACAAAACGTTTACTTCAACAAAGTAAGGATGAAGTTATTATGCCAAAAGGTCAGACATCTGTTCTTGAGGCAACTATTAGGGCTGCTAAGTCTATTGAGGAAATGATCAATGACACAACCGCCAACAAAGTTGAAGTTGGCAAGAAGAGGAAATTTGAGGGGTCTTCAAGGCCCAACAAGAGCAACATATCCTCAAAGTTTGGCAAAAGAAGAGATAAAGGAAAATGGTGCGGGAAGTGCAAAAATAAACACTCTGGGAATTGTGACGGGAAGGTGAAGTGCTTTAAGTGTGGAGAAATAGGGCATTATGCCAAGAAGTGTACGATTCCCAAGGAGGTGTGCTACGGATGTAAAGAAGAAGGCCATATTTCTAAGAATTGTCGGAAGAACAATGAAGTAACAAGGCCAAGTGAACCATCAATGCCAAAGGAATTTCAGGATATCCTTGAAGAAGCGATTAATAACACTAGGAAGTAGAAGTCAAGACTTGATACCCGAAGATCAAGTTACGAAGTAGTAATGTGAATAGTAACAAGTAGTTTAGCCTATGAGAGGCATGGTATAGGGTAAACTTGAACCTTTGTGTAATCGTTTCAAGGAAATAAAATAAACCCTGGTTTTGTCGTCTGATGAATAGAATGGCTGGTGTAATTTTTGAAGTTGTCCCAATCATCTGGAATTTCCATCACCAACCAAGTTGAAGTAGAGTTGATCATTGAAGATACGCGTGAAAGAAGTCCTAGTAGACTCTAGGAAAATTTTATGATTAATTGGACACATTTGTATGTGTTAAATTGTTTTGTGGTTTTAGGACTTGGGGACTACGAGACAGTACTTGGGACAAGTATGAGTAGGTGTGAATAGTAGTAGATATCTATACTACTGGAAGCACATGACTCGCACTTGGATCAGGGAAAGTCACAAGGTTACCAAGAAGCTATTATTTGATTCCGTCTTGTTCTAGTCTATCGTTACCATCGTTTCGGTAATGACTAAGAAGATGATTGTTATTCCGACCTTAGAGGTCATATCAAATTGAGTTCGACTACGATGAGTTTCTTATGTGGTTCAGAGAACCAAGTTCGATGTAACATTTGACTTAAGCCAGAAGATTGAAATGAAAGATGATCAAAGCGATCAATAGAAGTATCGCACTCATTGTTAAAGAAGTTGGTAGTTAGAAATGATACATTTTGAACGGTGATTGTATCACATTAGAACATGAAGGAAGGTATAATTTGTTCTGAAATTTGTCCCTAGGAGATCTGAGTCTAAGTAGTGCAGTATACAATGAGAGATCATTAGAACATGACCCATCGGTCTGTTACAATAAATACTTATTCCAAGAAGAAGGAGGAGTCTTCAATAAGGATTTATTTTGTAACTCGAAGGTTACAATTGAAAGTCCTATGGAGATCTGAAGCTTTTTAGGATTAGCTGGATATTATCGCTGATTTATCCAAGGCTTTTCTTCGATCGCGACTCCATTGACAGCTTTGACCGAAAAAGGAGCTGTCTATACTTGGAATGAGAAGCATTGGAAGCTTTGAGAAGTCGAAGAAGAAGTTGTGTAAAACACCGATTCTTTCATTACCCAAAGGAGTTGATGAATTCACAGTTTATAGTGATGCCTCTGGAGTTGGGTTAGGATGTGTTCTGACCCAAATGGATAAGGTGATAGCATATTCATCGAGGCAATTGAAAGAGCATGAAAAGAACTACCCCACTCACGATTTGGAGTTGGCAGCGGTAGTATTCTCCCTAAAGATATGGAGGCATTATCTTTATGGCACAAAGTGTAAACTTTTCACTGATCATAAGAGTCTTCAATATCTCTTTAATCAGAAGGAATTGAACATGAGGCAACAACGCTGGCCAGAGTTACTCAAGGATTACGACTGCGAGATACTTTACCACCCTGGTAAAGCAAATGTGGTTGCTGATGCTCTCAGTCGGAAGGTAAACCTTGAAAAGTAAAGGCCAAGAGCGTTGAGAATTGAAGTTGTCTCGACAATTGTAGAAAGTATAAAGAAAGCTCAAGATGAAGCTTTAGAGAAAAGTGACCGAAAGGAAGCACGTTTGGGAAAAACGTTAGTGTTCGATACAAACAACCAAGGGTTGAAGGTATTCCAAGATAGAATTTGGGTACCTAAGACAGGCGGAATAAGGGATCTTCTGATGGAAGAAGCTCACAAGACCATGTACTCGATTCATCCCGGCAGTATAAAAATGTATAGGGATCTAAAACCGTATTATTGGTGGCCGACGATGAAACTCGATGTTGCTAAGTATGTGGCCGAGTGTGTAACTTGTGCTAGGGTTAAGGCACAACATCAGAAACCGTATGGGAGTTTAGAACCTTTACCCGTACCCATGGGTAAATGGGAAGACGTCACCATGGATTTCATGACTAAACTGCCCAGAACAAGGAACGGTCACGACATGATTTGGGTGGTCGTTGATCGCTTCACTAAGAGTGCGCATTTCATAGCGGCCAAAGAGAAATGGTCTATGGATAAACTTGCGAATTCTTACGTGAAGGAAATTGTGAGGCTTCACGGTGTTCCGTTAACGATTGTGTTCGATCGTGATAGCCGTTTTACCTCAAGGTTTTGGAGGAGTCTACAAGAGGAATTGGGTACCAAGTTGTGTTTGAGTACAGCTTAGCATCCGCAAACCGATGGTCAAAGCGAGCGAACGATTCAAACATTGGAGGATATGCTAAGAGCATGTACCCTAGAATTCCAAGGTAACTGGGATGAACACTTACCTTTACTAGAATTCTCCTATAATAATAGTTTCCACTCAAGCATTAAGATGGCACCTTATCACGCTTTGTATGGGGAAAAGTGTCGAACGCCATCATGTTGGCTGGAAGCTGGGGAAAAGCAGTTTATGGGACCTGAAATAGTCCATGAGACTGCTGAAAAGTTGAAAGTGATAAGGGAAAGGATGTTAGCTGCTCAAGATCGACAAAAGAGTTATGCTGACAAGAAAACACAACCGATATCCTTTGATGTTGGAGATTCGGTTTTACTTAAAGTCTCGCTATGGAAGGGACTTATAAGATTTGGGAAACGAGGGAAGTTGAGTCCAAGGTTTATTGGACCATTTAAAGTTCTTCAGAGGAACGGGAATCAAGCTTACAAGCTAGAATTACCGGAAGAATTGGAAGGTATTCATAACACCTTTCATGTTTGTTACTTGAGAAAGTTCACAGGAGATGTGCCCGACAGAATTCCGATTTCTGAGTTAAGGTTGGATGAAAACAAGAGGTTGATCGAGGAACCTGAGGCAATCGTTGACCGTAAGACTATGAAGTTACGACGCAAGATGGTCGATTTAGTGCTTGTGCACTGGAAACATACGAATGGACCAAATCTCACTTGGGAAACAGAGAGTGACATGATGAGTCGCTACCCGCAGTTGTTTGGTGATATGTGATTCTGGGGACGAAATCATCCTAAGGGGGAGAGAATTGTAACACTCGTGTATCTAGCCTAGGCATTTATATTGAGTTGATAGTCTAGGTTAACCTTTGTAACTCATTTTGAAAAAATGAAAAGGAATTATGTGAATATTATGTGAATTATGTGTTTTATGCTTAATTATTAGGGCTTAATTAATTAAGAATAAAAATAAGTGTCAAAATTAAAGTGTGAGATAAGCCCGATATCTTTACATAAAATTGTAGTGGTCGAAACAAGGATTTCGGGGATATAAAGAATACCAAAATCCGAGTTATAACGAAGAAGTTATGACCTGTCGAAGTTTCGCGACAAAACCGGCACGGTGCTGAATGTCGTAAAAAGTGAGTTTTTGATAAACTACTTTTTAGCCTTAGTAATCTAAACAAAATCTGTAGTATTCGTTAAACCGAGAAGTTCGATAAAAAGAACGCCCAAATCTGACTTCGTATGAGGAAGTTATGATTTTTCGAAGTTTCAGCGTAGCAGTAGACAGCTAAAAACTCGAATTTTAGATCGAATGATTTTTAGCCAACACAACCTAAACGATAATTCAAGGTCTCATCATTAGGAGCACAACGGTAAAAAGTCTGACGAAAACGGACGTCGGATGAAGAAGTTATGAATTTTTAACGGATTTCCTGTCCCAGTCTGTTAAAAATAATAATATAGAATTTAAATTCAAAAATAGCTGACGAAGTCTAAACAAAAGTTGTAGATCGTAATTTTAGCTACGCGTGCATATAAAGAACGTCAAAAACGGAGCTCGTATGCGAAAGTTATGAATTTTAGAAGTTTTGGCACAAAAACCGAGAAATTTCGCATAGTCACAATTGCCACGTCACCCTCGCTTAGAATGTGACACGTGTCCTGCTGAGTCACCTGGCTGCTGAGTCATCAGGCTGCTGAGTCACCGAGGCTACTGAGTCATGCGAAGCCACGTGCCCTCTTCTGATTCGACCGAGGAGGAGGCCCAATCCGAAGCAGCCAGCTCCCCAGCCGAAGCTTCGCCCAGCTGCCGCGTGTGTCCGAGCCTCGCATAGCCTAGCTCCGAGCCTCGTAGGTGCGCCAGTAAGCCGCGGTCCACTTAGAAGCCGCCAGCGAGCCCTCGCAGGTGCGAGTCATGTGCGAGCCATGCGAGCCTTCGCCTGCGAGCCTTCTCAGCCGTTGGATCAGAAGCTTCCCCCTATAAATAGAAGGCTACGAGCCTTCTCGGATACTTTTAAGAAATTGCCACTTTTTGCCCCTTTCTCCATATTTCTTTCATTTTAACATCCCGCAAAGCCCCGGTATCGATTGTAAAGCCCGGAATACACCACGAAGTGCCCGAGAAGCCCGGAAAATTTATCTTTTCGGTTTCGAAGCCTGAATTTTGCAGAGCCCGGTTTCTCAATAAAACACCCGGTTTTATTAGAAACGATCGTTTTAGCAAACGAATTGCTACCCAATTTTCACCAAAATACGTGAGTGTGTAGTTACTTTCAATTTACACATAGATATGAAGTATTTACCTTGAAATACGTGTTATGTGTAAATATATTAATTGTTTGATTGAGGTGACTGTTGAATTGATGTTTTATACAAGTTTTAAACTGTATATGCTTTTTATCTACAAAATATTGTGGGTAGAACATGGGTAGATGAAATAGTGGGTATGATGAAAGGTGAGTTGGATAAAGGAGATGATCAATAATATTGATCATGAGTTGAGGGTGAGTGGTGAAAATTTGAGAGAATCACTTACCCAAATTGTTGGCCCCCGTCATTCAGCAGAGTATGGATGACAACCATGGACTATTCTAGACAGTCTATGGAACACTAGCAGGCCCGCAACCTGTAGGTGTAATGAACTATATGTTCATTTGTTGTACTCTAAAACCCATTGACATGTATTGCAGGAGAGAACACCTGTAAATAATACTGTCGATAAATGAGAGCTATGGACTTAGCACATGTTGAATAAACTTTGGCAGCTATGAAGATCTTCATTTCCGTGTAGAAGCAAACTCTCCCAATTTAGGACCTCCTTCAGTGATCTTACAACGAACAAGATTCCATTGAAAATTCGTACGGAGCAATCAACGAATTCCGGCAAAATAGAAGAAGATGTGACCCAATTTTCCTATCCTTAAAAGAAGATCTCTCCGGTTGCTTCCTTCTCCCTGCTAAACTAGACCAAACGTGCTCACAAGGCGCACAATAAGAATAAGACCAATAGAGACTTCATAAGGGACCATTTGAGCTGCAGATCGTAATGCTCCTAGAAAGGCATATTTCGAATATAGAGGAGTGAAAGTTCCCAACAATCAATGACTTTTTAATTTCCTTATATGAACCGTACGAGCACGTCCTTTGTCACCCCCACCGCGCTTACGGCTCTATACCCCAACCCAACTTGCTCTGGCCCCGGGTCTTAGTGCCAGTTGTATAAACCCCGGTCACGAGGTGACTTTGTGTCTATTCCTTAGG
Source organism: Lactuca sativa (assembly GCF_002870075.4). Lineage (NCBI taxonomy): Eukaryota > Viridiplantae > Streptophyta > Magnoliopsida > Asterales > Asteraceae > Lactuca > Lactuca sativa. The sequence goes on along the minus strand of NC_056625.2, from coordinate 31,134,348 downwards.
ATGAATCCTTAGGAAGGAGTGATAGTTGATTCTTAGGGTAAACCCTTAAGAAATAAATAAAATAATGGGGTTTGGGGTAGTTAGGTTGATTGATTGATGTTTAAACATAATAAATTTATGTATTGTGGGTTGAAAACCCTATATGCTCACCAGGCTTCCAAGCCTGACCCACTCAGTTGTTTATATTACAGGTAGAGGACCCCGAGCATAGTCGGATGATGATGATGAGTGAATTTTGGATTATAGGCCAGTAGTTACAAATAATTGTCGTAAGGCTTATAATGTCTTGTTTATGCTTTTGATGTGTATTGGAACACGACATCCCGAGGTTTTGATATAAAAAGAAATGATATATTTCTTAAAGAAAGGTTTTGACAAACTTTTATCATATTTTGTTTTGGGGACCAACTCCGCAACAACTTTTATAAAGATTTCTCTGATTTGATTTTTAAAAAGCATAAACTAAATCGGTCTTTTCTGGCCGAGAAATTAGGGGATGTCACAAATTCCCCTCATTATTTTATAAATGTGTTTGGTTAATGTTGTTATTAAAACAAAAATGAAATTTTTGGTCATAATTTTTGCGACGTTACAGCAACGCGATCAAGCCGAGTCCTTCCCTTTGGAGCCAGAAGTACCTGAAACATTTAAATATAAAACCGTAAGCACAAAACTTAGTGAGTTTCCAAAAATACCACATAATCATATGTGCCCCGCTTATAAACATAACGGTCCCCATCCAGCTCACATATTGGGCCCCGCCAAAGTCACATCACGGCCCCCCAACATATATGTAAGAGTCAAAAAGACAGCTATCATCCTACATAGTATAGTGAGAAGACTCACCTCACACTCGAAGTCGAACAGACTACAGTTCCTACAGTTGGAAGGCTGGCACTATACACCACCTAAAGAACCATATAAGTATAACCCTTGGTCTACTTTTCCAAATTACCAATTTGACCCATAAGTCAACGAGGTCAAAATCAACGATCAACAATCATCACTGGTCACATCGTAGATATCCAACTCAGTCGCGGCCAGCTCAACCACAATGTCGTGGCAAACATGCCACCACGACCTGACAACAAACCAACAAAATAGTCGCGATACCTTCCTTCACCACGTCGTGGCGAGCTTCACGCCACGTTGTGGTTTTGGTGTGAAGACAACTTAATTGATTAAGCTCTTAATGCATAAAGTTGTTTGCTCAAACTTCACAGAAGACATCATTGTTTCATAATGGACCATATAAATCATTAATTTATGGACATGCATGTATATTGCATGTCAATCACTTATCTAGGTTAAAATGGGAGACGTGGGGTCACAACCCCATGCATGAATTCAAAATCTCATAACAATTCAGATCTGAAGCACCTAACCATTTTGGGACCTCAAGGATCAATAAAGTTGCAAACTTTATTGAATCCTTACACTCAAATCATCAAAACCTAGATCTAGAAAGAAGGGACCAACAGACGGAAACTTAAGGACTTACAAAGAGTTTAGAAGATGCACAAGAGAATGGGGATGAGTTGCTGGTTGGATTCTTGCACTAGAAACTCTCTCTTCTTCCTTCATGATCACAAAAACACCAAAAATGAGTTAAAAAAAACTTGCAAGGAGGCTAGGGTTTGATCAAGTGCACTTTGGAGGTGATGGAGGCTAAGGGTGAAGGAAACCCTAGCCATCACTTCCTTTAAATAGGGCTCAAGGCGTGGAAATCTAGGGTTTTGCATTCTTCCATCACCACAACGTGGCGATTACATGTCCACGTCATGGCGACTTAAATGATGCGCAATCGTAAAGATGTCTACCACACCGTGGTGATCCTTATCATCACGCCGTGGCCACCCATAATTCACAAAATTAGAGTTTAAAATTAATACCTGAGACATAATAGAATAATTTCTTGCATGAACCGTTCGAGAAAGGTGATACACTTAGAGTATGTCATTCCAGAAAAATCGTGATTAGTGAATGTGAATTTGATATCATGATTGTACGAGAATGGATTCCAAAGAAAAACACATTTAAACTAGAGTATACAGTTCATTGGGGTTTGGCATCGATGTTGACATTATCGGATCGTTGGTTGCTCATTGACTTCAATTGAAGAAAACGAGTTTGAAACCTTGGTTTTTTTCATTTTTGGTCACTCAGATGAGAAAGAACGAAGACAAGTGTAGTTTTATTTTATTTAATGTGATGTACTTGACTTGATTTACTTACATGGATTTAATAATGTTTATATCGAATTATTGTAATGTCATATTAGGAATACAACCAATTGTTCCCTTTGCCCAGTGCATAATGGTTCAATTAGAAGGTAATTCCTTACTTTAAAAATTAATTGTGCAAAAAAACTTGAATGACTAAATAGGTAAAATGACCAAACATCCTTGTGCTAAGTAGTATATTCCCAGTAATTTATGATCAATACAAGTTTTAAAAAAATGGGGTTTTAATACGGCAATGTTTTTTTAATTGTTAATATATCAAATTGATTGATCAAATAAAAATCTAATGAACAAATAAATAAAATAAAATAAAAATATATACTGCTTTTAAAAAGTTAACGAAAAAAGTACATTCTTTTTGAAACGAACTAATATCAAATAAAAATGAGATGCAACATGTGATTCCAATCTAGACAATCACATGCATTTTGTTTTCAATTATGTTCGGATCACATGTATTGATTTGTTAGGAACATGATCATCTTCACGCCATAGACATTTGTTGGAAATTTGTGATTTTTAAAATACTATAATTTGATGGGTGGTGAACCAAATCTATGTTACGCACATGTGCATGGGTTTTGTGTCCATAGATATTACTTGTAAACATCGTATGTACATGCTCATTCATTGTTAAAATAATAGATTATGATTTCATATAGAAAAATATTATCTAGTTGTAATTTCGTAATCTTTTGTGGGATTATTTTTATTATTATTATTTTTTTTTTTTGGAATCGGCAAGATTTAGACTAGTCGGCAGGGGACCAAAAACGGTGTGGAGGGCGAATGTGTCACCTCCATAACGTCGTCGTAACATCTGAAACACCACACTTCATTCCTGTTATGATAAGGCTCGTTGTAACAACGACGGGGGGCAACGCCCCGTTTTTTCTTTCTTCTTTCTTCTATTTTTTTTGTTTTGTTTTTCTTCTTCTTCAACGTCTTTTCAATATAATGAACATCATCCCCTCTAGATGTTGTGAAGAGAAGATGGTGATGTGGCAGCCTTGTAGGTGGGTATGGGTCACCATCCTTTCATAAAAGGCAGTTAAGCAAAACGTAAAACTAAGGAAAAAATAAAAACAATTAAAAAAAATGTTAAAAGGGTTAAAACACCAATAAGCAAAATACAATTTCTAGATTCACCCTTATATATTATCCACCCAAAACCAAGGTTATCACATGATTTGCTATTTTTGGAGGGCTTGAAGGAATTTTATTAAAGACCTTGTCATTTCTCGCCTTCTAGATACACCATAAAGCACCATAAACAATAGCAAGTACGATATTTTCTTTGGACAATTCCCCCAACAAGCCACAAACTTTATAATGTCTGCCACACTTGAGAAGTTTTAAAAACTAATACCACACTAATTAAATAACAACTTAAGGGTTTCTTGGGAGAAAGGGCATGCAATGAGCAGATGATCAGCATCTCTACAACATCGTTGCACAAAGAACAATCTAAAGAACCAACATTTGCACCTTATGGTAAAGAGCCGAGGCAGTAGGAATTCGGCCTAAGTAAGCTCTCTAGGAAAATACCAAAATTTTGAGGGGGGCGACATTCACCCACACGGAATTTTTTATCGACGAAGAGGATACAAATATGTCAATGTGGTTTTGAAGAATCTCGACACAAAAACGACCATCAAGACCAGGACATTTCCACACATCGCTAGAATATGAGAAGTTATACAAAATAATAAGAGCTTGTAGTTGACAATGCTCATCTAATTCGATGGGAGGAGTATTTGGGATTTTTTCCAATCACCAGTATGTAACACTTCGTTTTCACTTTTCAAGATAAAAAGATATAAACTTTTATTTATAAAATTCAAAGTGAAATATATTACTTTTAAGCCAAATCAATCTAATTGAATGTTGTAGTAGACGTCAATAGAAACGCGTGGATATAAATGTAACATCCTGTTTCTTGTCATTTCATATTTCAGGGTCGTAGGCCGGAATTCGATTTTGTAAAGGCTTTGGGCCTTAAGGAGATAATGCCTAGACCTTTGGATGGTGGAAATGATGGATGCGAGATCTTAACCTTTGAATTGTGTTTTGGGCTGAAGAGTAGAAAAGGGAAAGTCATAGGTCAGGGTCTTGCATGAAATATGGATTTTTGTTTGAGAAGTTTTTAGTCCAAGATAACTAGATAATATTGTGGGGCTCTTCCATACCTTTCTGTAGATATAAAGATCGTCGAAAACGAAGTTGAAACGAAGAAGTTATGCTTGTTAAAAGTTAGGAAAGTTTTTAGGTTAAGTCGAGTACGTTGAGCATAGGGAGTGTACATTGGGCGTACTAGGCAAGGCTGATCACGGAGGATCAACATGTTATACTGGTCCTACCAAGAGTACGCTAGGCATACGTGATCATAACCAAACTGTAATTTCGGGGTTTTGAGCCCTATTTAAGCTCCTTAACTCCCCCAAAACCTTACCATTCTCATCCTCCACCTCTCCAACATCCTCCCTTGAAACCCTAACCTTAGTTTGAGCCTTGTGACCTAACGAAGGTGGTTTTGAGTGCTTTGGAGTGTTCTTGGTGCATCTTAGAGAAGAAGGAGCTCATTGGAGTAGTGTTTATTGCATTGGAACTTGTAGATCCATACCTTGTTTACCTTGTTTACCTTGATCTTTCTTCTGGAGGTACAAAGCTTGAATCTTGATGATGTATTTGTTAGATCTAGATAGTTTTGAGTGTTATGAGCTTTTTGTCTCCTTAATGCATAAAATTTATATCTTCAATGTTTGTGACCATGTTATGGATAAAGTTGGAAACTTTATCCATCTAAACATCATATTGATTAAGATATGAAGGTTTAAGACTTGGATTTAATGGATTAAGTTTATAAAGTTGTACTTTTGGTCCCTTTGATACTTAAAGACTAGATCTTGGTTGTTTGAACCATCTTAATGGGTTAAGTTGGAAATTTATCCATTATGGAGCTATTAGGAATCATAAAAATGTGATATTGGTCCTTCTATTCCTTCCATGAAAGAGTTGTAATGTCTTAATGGATTAATAAGTTGGGGTTTTCGCTTTTGGACCTTTTCTAGCCATGGAAAGTCATAAAGGTGGAAACTTTATGACTTAAGTTGATGCTTTGAGTCTAGATTTAAGATCTAAACAAAAACCCTTAAGGGATTAAGTGCTTAATGAAGGAGTGAGATCAGGCCACGTAGGTTGGGCATACGTTGAGTACGATGGGCGTATTCAACAGCCCTGGACTGTGACTTTCATTAACCGTTGACTTTTGACCAAGTTTGAACTTGGGTAAAACTTGAAGATTTTGGGATATAAATTCAGATTCTATCTGGTTCTGGTGTTTGTAGATTCGTGGGTGCAATTAGTACAGAAACGGGATCGTATCGCAATGTTTCAAAGCTCTTCGATTCTGGTGAGTTTTTGCTCACTGTACATGTGGGTCGAAGGCACCAATGCTGGCCCACTAGGTTATGTATCCTGGTATACAGGATGTTGTTATGATATGGTGATTTATTAGATCTGTATCCTGGTATATAGGATGTTGTTGTGTTATAGTGATATGCTAGATATGTGTATATATCCTTATATAATAGGATGATGTAGTATTGGTATAGTGGTTATCATCTAGTGGAGTTCCCTAGGGGTTGTATGTAGTCATGTAGGATAGCTTGAAAACTCTTGATCTAGGCTTTCTTGCATGTTCCTTGTTTGGTTGTTGCTCTAGAGTAGGATCATCTATTCAGGTGGCTATGTCACATTTGGTTACTTATGGTTACGCATTTCATGGAGGTTAGTTGGTGGTGCGGCAATGTTTTGTGAGAGGACTAGTAGGCGGTAGTGAACTGTATGATTGATGTTTTCCTGTATTATGTGCCTACTTGATCCTTGATTGTTATATGTCGACATATGATGGTAGTGGGTTAAGGCGGTCATGCTTTGTACGGAAGCCAACAAACTTGGGAGCAAGCCAAAAATAAGTTGTGGGCCCAAAAGGCAAGCCAGACTTATGTTGTTGGCTCGGGAGCAAACCGGACATATGTTGTGGGCCCTAAAGGCAAAACATATTTATGATGTGGGCTTGGGAATAAGCTACACATGATTTGTGGGCCGGCAGGCAACCCAGACTCGTGTTGAGGACTCAAGGGTAATCCAACATGTTAGTTGTGGACCTTGTATGCATGTTGTTACATGTTTGTATGGTGGTATTTTGGAGAAACTCACTGACCGTTGTGCTTACCCAGTTGTTTATGTTTTTCCAGTTTTATCAGTGATGGGAAGGGGAATTCGGGACTGTACACACTCATCAGCAACATTGAGGATTCCACATTTCTTATATTACTCTGATTTTTAATAAATGCATTTTGGAATAAACGGTTTTCTTAATAATGGATTTATAATTTGGAAGTTTTACTCTAACAAAAATGAAAATTTTTGGTTGTGAAAGTTGAACGTTGAAAGTTGGTATCAGAACCCTGATTTGAGCGAACTGGAGGAACACTTGTGTGAATCCAGTCTCAAACTAGGTTCCGAGAATTTTCACAAAAATGTTTTTTTAAGTAAATTATAATAAAAAGGTTGGGTTACGGACATGGGCTCGGTATCTTTTCATGTTCTTGTTTGATTTTTGCTTGGGACTAGGAGCATGGACCTTGACGTAACTTTGGTTTTATAGAAAGCTGTGATGTGTACAGTCAGCCAGAGCCCGAGCGGGAGAGCGGTTCCCAAAACACCCATACTTGTTATATGTGTTGAGTTTTGACTATGTTGATATGCGAAATGTTAGAAAAGCATTCTAATGGATAATCTAGGGTTCCTATAGGGATCATTGGATAGAAGTGTCTGATTTCGATGATGCCTTATGATATATGGAATTGCTTGCTATATGTTACTTGATTGTGTGATTGTTGAGTGTATGTTGATTAGTTGTATATGGTCAGGATTAAATAACCTTAGAATGATCGACTTAGCCTTAATTCATATTCCTTGTTTGGTTGTGGACTTAGGGAAGTGTTGATTAAATCGACAGTATATTTGACCTCATATTGTGTACAACAAGCATACACAAAACCAACTAGTGATGCGGGAGCGAGGATAATCCTAAAAAGAGTGCCTAGGAAGTTAGTTTTAGCTTGTAGGAGAAGTAGGTGTTAGCGTGCCTGTAACATCCATAAAAATCTAGCCAAATTTTTACTTTTTAAAACATTTAGAAACCAACAGTTATTACAAATTTGTTTTCAAAATAATTCCATATCAGAGTATCCCAGAAACATAGTCATAAAATGTGAGGAGTTGTACGATCAAACATTTGCCTTCCTGCGATCATCTGAGGTACTTAAAACCAAAACTGAAACTGTAAGCCCGAAGCTTAGTGAGCTCCCCCAATATACCGATACATAACAAACAGTACACATAATAACAACATGTAATGGGTCCATAACTCTACAGACTGGATTACCCTTTGGGCCCACAGTGTGAGTCTGGCTTCCCTTCCGGGCCCACAGCTCACAACTGGTTTCCTTCTGAGCCCACAACATAAGTCTAGTTTGCTTTCGATCCCATAGCTTATGACTGGCTTGCCCCCTTCAGTCCTAAAAGTGAAACATAACTGATCTGCCCTCAGTACGAGTCTAGCATACCACTTGCTCCTCAACTCGTATCTGGTATGCTAATGAGTCCTTAGTATGAGTCTGGTATGCTTTCTCGGCCCTCAACTCAAATCTGGCATACTCCAGGGTTCGTTGGTCACTACACGAGACAGTATGTAATGACCCAAATTTCACGCCCAAAAATTTTATTTTTAAAATCAATACTTTGGGAAACATTTGTAAATAAAACATTGTCTGATCAAGCCATTTCATAACATACATCGTCTAAAAACAAAAATATGAAACAACCCCATATCAGAGTACAAATCCAAGAACAAGTTCGTAAAACGGAAAACAGTGTGTGTGTATGATGTGTCGCTACTATACCAGCTCCTTCCCCTTCGATGAAGAGGTACCTGAAACCAAAACTAAAAACTGTAAGCACGAAGTTTAGTGAGTTCCCACATCGTACCACATACCATACAACCACATAACATACATATATTATCAGGCATATCTGGGTGCCCGATCTACCCCTTCGGTCCTCTCGACCGGATACTGGCTAGCATATCTGGGTGTTGGCCTCCCCTTCGGTCCTCTCGACCGGATGCTGACTAGCATATCTGGGTGTTGGTCTCCCCTTTGGTCCTCTCGACCAGATATTGGGGATTATTTCACCCCTACTACCATCGCATTACACATATCACATAATCTATCTAGCATGACTGGGCATGGCTACCCCTTCGGCCCTATCAACCGGAAATCTAGGGACTATCTCCCCTACTGTCACTAGCACATAGCATCATATCATATTAGCACGTAAACATATCAGGTAGTAGCAAACCTAGATGGATATCACATAGAAAATCATCTAATCATACAACTCCTACTAATGGGCCAGCATTGTGGTCGTAGACCCACCGCTACTGGAGGGTAACTCACCTCGAAGTAGCTGCTGATCTGCGCAGGAATTGTCTATCTGCTATTGCGGCTTCGGAAATCCTTCTGCTGTAATTCCCAGAAAACAGTCCATCAAACACTGCTAATTGACCTTAGGGTAAAATGACTACTTTACCCCCGACCAAGTCAAAGTCAAAGTCAACTACCAGTTGACCTGACTCGTCCGCCGAGTCCCTATCCTTCCATTTGCTCTTACACTCGTCTCTACTCGTCGAGTTAGGCGATGACTCGACAAGTTTTCCTACTGATGGACATCGACTGAATCTTCATCCGACTCGCCGATTTGTATGAACAACTCGTCGAGTTCATCTTCAACTGATAAACAGGTCCTGGTCTTGACACACCGAGTTGTATGAACAACTCGTCGAGTTCATCTTCATCCGCAAGAAGATTTCCATGGACTTGCCGAGTCTGCTCATGCACTCGCCAAGTCCAATCTTGACCAATTCCATACAGTCGATTTCAGTGAGATCTAACACACCAAAACCATAGATCTGGCCTCCTAATGTTCACTTTATATGTAAAGTTCCAAACTTGATGCACATGCATGGGGTTTTCAGCTCAAAAATCCATATAAAGTGTCCTACAATGTGCATGGGAGCTCTCATGGCCCTAAAGTTGGCACCTTTATGCCATGAGACCCCTCTTAAGGTCCAGATCTGGATTCAAAACCCACTCAACACTTCCAAATCCGAACTATGACTTAGAAATCCAAAGAGATCCCAAGTTAAATGTAACACCGTAAATTTTCATAATAATTTTTCTTTTTCAAAATCACATAATGTATCACATCACAAATCAAGATCCATGATCAATACTGTTTTCAAAAACAAATCCCAAGATCTCTACACATAATAAACTCCATCGGTGTGTGTGCGTACGTGTCAAGCCGTCGCCTTCCCACGGTCCTCGCTGGTACCTGAGACATCAAACACAACAACTGTAAGCATAAATGCTTAGTGAGTTCCCCAAAATACCACATACCACAAATATGCCACTCAAGGCTAAATCCGACCCTCTGGTCTAGATGTCTCGGCGGGACCCTCCAGTCCCGCAGCTCGTCGGACCCTCCGGTCCAGTCACAGCTCATTGGGCCCTCTGGCCCGGTCAGAATCGTTGGGCCCTCCGGCCCGGTCAAAATAATCATACATCATACAAATAACACATAGCATAAAATCTCTAAGACAACACATAATCTCGTAGCACATAAGACCCTCTGGTCAACTCGAAATACCACTCAAGGTAATGTATAGTGAGAAGACTTACCTCGTATGTCTCGGTAACTCGTAAATCTCTTAACCACTAGTGCTCAATCTCCCTAGCTATCGTCCTCCTTAGATGTGATGTTCTGGACCTCAAATCTTCAAGAATCCACCCCTCTCTTGCTTCCTCTTGGCTAGATCTCCTCTTTCCTTGCTAGACAACAACTCCAAGATCAATAATGGCTCCTTCCCTCACTTGAATCACTCAATTGCTCTAGGGTTTCACTCTGGGGACTGATGAGTGCAAATGACGGCCATAAGGCCCTTTAAATATGCCTCAAACCCGAGAAATTAGGGTTTCATTAAACAGCGTGGACTCACCGAGTCCGGACGCGAACCCGCGTCCAAATCCGTGATCATACTCGGCGAGTCTAGGCTCCAACTCGCCGAGTCTCCTCACAAATTACCAAAATAAATAAATGAACAATACCTGGGAATCCGGGTTGTTACAATTCTCCTCCACTAGAACTAGACTTCGCCCTCGAAGTCTCGCTCTGCAAATAACTTCGGATGCTGCTCACGCATCTCACGCTCCGGTTCCCAAGTCATCTCGGACCCCTTCCGATGTTGCCACTGAACCAAAACCAAGGGCACCTCCTTGTTCTGCAGAACCTTGATCTTTCGATCCACAATCGCAACTGGTCTCTCCGCGTAGTTCAGGCTCGCATCCACTTGAATGTCCTCTAACGGCACTACCGCCGACTCGTCGGCTATACACTTCCTCAACTGAGAGACATGGAAGGTATTATGAATCCGCTCCAATTCCGCGGGTAGCTCCAAGCGATATGCTACCCTGCCCACCCTCGCGATCACCCGAAACGGTCCAATATACCGGGGTCCTAGGTTGCCCCTCTTCCTGAATCGGATCACTCCTTTCCAAGGAGATACCTTCAGGAGAACATAATCACCGACCTGGAACTCGAGCTCGGCTCGACGTCTATCTGCATAACTCTTCTGGCGACTCTGAGCGGTCAAAAACCTCTGCCTGACCTGCTGGATCTGCTCTATCGTCTGAAGCACTATCTCCGCACTACCCATCACGCGTTGCCCTACCTCACCCCATCAAATAGGGGTACGACATCTCCTCCCATACAACAGCTCAAAGGGTGGCATACCGATGCTCGAATGATGGCTGTTGTTGTAGGAAAACTCCGCCAAGGGAAAATACGCGTCCCAGCTCCTGCCGAAGTCCAACACACATGCTCGAAGCATGTCCTCGAGCGTCTGAATCGTCCGCTCACTCTGCCCATCGGTATGTGGGTGGTATGCGGTACTAAAATGCAACCTCGTACCCAACTCCTCTTGAAATTTCTTCCAGAATCTGGAAGTGAAACGCACATCTCGATCTGACACAATCGAGATGGGTACGCCATGCCGCGATACCACCTCCCTCACGTACAGCTCTGCCAACCTCTCCGCAGAACAACTCTCCCTAATAGCGAGAAAGTGGGTGCTCTTCGTCAATCGGTCCACTATCACCCAGATCGCATCGACACCCCTTGCCGTTCTCGGCAATTTGGTGATGAAATCCATGGATATCTGCTCCCACTTCCACTCCGGAATCTCAAGTGGTTGCAACCTACCATGCAGCTTCTGGTGCTCGGCCTTAACCCTACGACAGGTTAGGCATCTCTCAACGAACCACGCCACATCTCTCTTCATGCAGAGCCACCAATACTCCCTCTTCAGATCCAGATACATCTTTGTGGCCCCAGGATGGATCGAAAACTTCGATCTGTGCGCCTCTTCCATCAAGATAGTACGCGTCCCACCCAAAAACGGTACCCAAATCCGTCCCTGGAAGGTCATAAGCCCACGGCTATCGGTAACAAACTCTGACACCTGCCCGATAACTCGCTCTCTATTACGGTTCTTCGGTCTCACCGCCTCGGCCTGGGCCCCTCTGATGGTATCCAATACCGGAGTCATTACCGTCAACCTCATACAGATATCTCGCATCGGGGCACCCTCTGCCCTACGACTCAGGGCGTCAGTTACCACATTAGCCTTGCCCGAGTGGTATAGGATCTCGCAATCATAATCCTTTACCACATCCAGCCATCTCCTCTGCCGCATGTTCAGGTTGGGCTGATCCATCAAGTACTTCAAACTCTTGTGGTCCGTGTAAATCGTACACCGAACCCCATACAGATAGTGATGCCAGATCTTGAGGGCGAACACCACAGCCCCCAACTCTAGATCGTGGGTGGGATATCTCGTCTCATGAGGCTTTAACTGCCTCGATGCATACGCGATCACATGCCCTCTCTGCATCAACACCGCTCCCAACCCCGATATCGATGCATCACAGTACACCACGAAATCCTCCATCCCTTCCGGTAATGCGAGTACAGGAGCTTCGCACAACCTCTGACGAAGGGTCTCAAACGAGGTCTGCTGCTCTGGACCCCATGAGAAAGTAACACCCTTCCGGGTCAACTTGGTAAGTGGCATGGCGATCTTGGAGAAATCTCTGATAAATCTCCGATAGTAGCCTGCCAGCCCTAAGAAGCTCCTGATTTCCGTAGGTGACCTCGGCACCTCCCAACTCATCACAGCCTCGATCTTGGCCGGGTCAACCAAAATCCCATTCTAGTTAACGAGATGCCCTAAGAACTGGACCTCCCGTAACCAAAAATCGCACTTGGGGAATTTGGCGAAAAGTCTCTCCGCCCTTAGAACTCCGAGGAGCTCCCTCAAATGTTCCTCATGCTGCTCTCTGGTCCTCGAATACACCAGGATGTCATCAATGAATACAATGACTGAACGATCCAACATCAGCCTACACACCCTGTTCATGAGATCCATGAATGCCGCTGGTGCATTGGTGAGCCCGAATGGCATCAACATGAACTCGTAATGCCCGTAACGAGTCCTAAACTCCGTCTTCGGGATATCCTCATCTCGAACTCTCATCTGATGATACCCCGACCTCAGGTCTATCTTGGAGAACCAAGACGCCCACTGCAACTGATCTAATAGATCGTCGATCCTCGGTAATGGATAACGGTTCTTGACCGTCAACTTGTTCAACTCCCGGTAATCAATGCACATCCGGTGTGAACCATCCTTTTTCTTGACAAAAAGGATCGGCGCTCCCCAAGGAGAGCTACTGGGACGGATGAACCCTTTCCCCAACAGCTCTTGCAGCTATGAGGATAACTCCTGCATCTTTGGCGGTGCTAGGCGATATGGCGCCTTAGCGATAGGCGTAGCCCCGGGAATCAAATCGATACGAAACTCCACCTGCCTTTCAAGAGGCACACCCGGCAACTCCTCAGGGAACACGTCCGGGAACTCACGCACTATCGGCACATCATCCACTGAACGTGGCCTCCCAACGGCCTCTCGCATATCCGTCACATAGGCTACGAACCCCTTGCAGCCCTACTGCAAACTCCGCCTCGCTCTCGCAGCCAAACAGAATACTGAACCACCACGAGTCCCCTCGCCATAAACTGTCAGCACTCCCCCACTAGGATCTCGGATCGTCACCAATTGATACTCGTAATCTATGACAGCCCCGAAACGGCTCAACCAATCCATGCCTACTATAACACAAACATCCTTCATGGCAATCGGTACCAAATCAATCAGGAACTCCACCCCGAAGATCTCCAGTACGCACCCACGTATCACCTCGGTAGCACACACCTCACGCTCATTGGCTATAGAAACCTGTAGAGGCCGACTCAACTCCTCCCTCGGAATACTAATGTGCCGACTAAAAGTCACAGATACGAACGATCGACTCGCACCCGAGTCGAACAACACTAATGCAGGCACAGAACTCACAAGAAAAGTACCTACGCATAACATATAGCAATTACCATAGCATAAACTCAACATAAAATAGATATAGAATACATACCCGCCACAACGTCAGGCGCTGCGCGGACCTCCTCCGCAGTCAACTGGAAGGCTCTTCCCCTAGCCTTCAGTGCTTCGGCCTTCGCTGGCCGGGTCTCAGTAGCTCGACTCGCAGGTGCAGATCCCTGCGCTGACCTCTGAAGCTGGGGGCACTCGGCCTTCCGATGGCCGGTCTGGTTGCAATGGAAGCAAACCGAGAACCCCTTAGGACAATCCCTCGCGAAATGTCCTTTTTTCCCACACTTGTAGCATACCCCAGTATTGCATGACCCATCATGACTCTTGCCGCACTTCCCACAAGTACGGCCCCTCGAACTACTCGTCCTCGAAGCAGCGGGCTTTGCCCGCTTGGCGGCCGGCTGCGACTGCGTCGGTCGCCGATCACCCCTTTGAGACTCGGTCTCCTCCCTCGCCTGTGTCTCAAGCTCAATCTCCCTCTTCCGAGCATTTGCCTGGAGCTCGGCAAATGTCTGGTAAGTCGAGTTCGCCACGAACTCACAGATGTCCCTCCTCGGTATACTTAGATAACGGCTCATGCGAGCCTGCTCAGTGGTCACCAGTTCCGGGCAAAACAACGCCCGCTCATGAAACATCCTCGTAATCACTGTCACCGAATCAGTCCCCTACTTGAGGGTTAGAAACTCTTGGGCTAAATGTTCCCTCTCCACCTGGGGAGCATACTCGTCACGAAACATCGCAGTAAACCTCTCCCAGGTCACTGCAGTCAGCTCAGCTGTCGAATAGCTCGCGGTTGCAAACTTCCACCAGTCCTTCGCCCCCAAGCGAAGCTGGTTGAGTGCAAACCGCACCCTCAAGTGCTCCAGACACGAGCACGTATAGAAACACCCCTCTATGTCTGAGATCCACCTCATAGCGGCGATCGGATCATGTGTACCATCGAACTCTGGTGGTTTCGTGTTGCTGAACTCTCGGTACAGCAACGAATCACCACCCTGGGGTCTCGCAGCAGCAACAGCTGCGGTGGCTGCAGCAACAGCAGCATCAGTCAAAGCAGTGTAACGCTCGTCAAACGTCTCGATCAGTGTGGTCTTAATAGACCCAAACATCTCCGGTATCTCGGCTCTGATGGCAGCAGCCACCTCCTCATGGATGATCCGACGGATCTCCTCATCACTCACCCCACTGCTCCCGGTGGTCTGGCGTGTCCCGACCATGATCAACCTCTGAAATACAACATAAGGAATATCAGGGAAATTCTCGAGTATACTCACACTCGATAACTCAATCATCCTCAACTTCTGGTACCCCAAGGATTCTTACTTGGACTGCGCACCAATTCGGTGTCTTCAATAGTACGGGCCCAATACTATCGTCCACACCGAATCGATATACAACCCAAGTCCTCCTACTAGGATCCCAAATCGCAAATACTCTACTCTCGCTATGCACTGGCTACCCTCAATAGCCCTCTCTTGAGCTCCTCACTGCTACCTACTCACTCTCAAAGTATCTCATAGCAGCAACGATCTCCTAAGCAAAGGCATCACAAATCAGGCCCACTCTAGTCCTAATAGGAATACCTAGCCTCTCTAACATGCACAACATAATATCTCATAACTCATAACATATAATGTAAGGGTATTTTGGGGATTCACCGTTCGGGCGCTGGCTGACCGTACACACCTTCCACTCTGCTCGTTTCCAAAACCTCTTTTTCTTTTTAGAAAATTTTAGTTTTATTTGAAAATTTCTCAAATCCTCGGTTTGAGTTCAAATACGCCCGAAGGTGCATCCGAATCCCTCAAACCAAGGCTCTGATACCAACTTGTAACATCGTAAATTTTCATAATAATTTTTCTTTTTCAAAATCACATAATGTATCACATCACAAATCAAGATCCATGATCAATATTGTTTTCAAAAACAAGTCCCAAGATCTCTACACATAATAAACTCCATCGGTGTGTGTGTGTACGTGTCAAGCCGTCGCCTTCCCACGGTCCTCGCTGGTACCTGAGACATCAAACATAACAACTGTAAGCATAAATGCTTAGTGAGTTCCCCAAAATACCACATACCACAAATACGCCACTCAAGGCTAAATCTGACCCTCTGGTCTAGATGTCTCGGCAGGACCCTCCAGTCCCGCAGCTCGTCGGACCCTCCGGTCCAGTCACAGCTCATTGGGCCCTCTGGCCCGGTCAAAATCGTTGGGCCCTCCGGCCCAGTCAAAATCGTTGGGCCCTCCGACCCGGTCAAAATAACCATACAGCATACAAATAACACATAGCACAAAATCTCTAAGACAACACATAATCTCATAGCACATAAGACCCTCTGGTCAACTCGAAATACCACTCAAGGTAATGTATAGTGAGAAGACTCACCTCGCATGTCTCGGTAACTCGTAAATCTCTTAACCACTAGTGCTCAATCTCCCGAGCTATCGTCCTCCTTAGATGTGATGTTCTGGACCTCAAATCTTCAAGAATTCACCCCTCTCTTGCTTCCTCTTTGCTAGATCTCCTCTTTCCTTGCTAGACAACTACTCCAAGATCAATAATGGCTCCTTCCCTCACTTGAATCACTCAATTGCTCTAGGGTTTCACTCTGGGGACTGATGAGTGCAAATGACGGCCATAAGGCCCTTTAAATATGCCTCAAACCCGAGAAATTAGGGTTTCATTAAACAGCGTGGACTCGCTGAGTCCACTCTTGGACTCGCCGAGTCCGGACGCGAACCCGCATTTAAATCCGCGATCATACTCGACGAGTCTAGGCTCCAACTCGCCGAGTCTCCTCACAAATTACCAAAATAAATAAATGAATAATACCTGGGAATCCGGGCTGTTACATTAAAGATGAATAAACACATGGATGAGTCAAGACAGGGGCATTATACCTTGAAGCTGTTGAAAATGAAGTAAAATCCCTGGATCTACTGGTCCCAACTCAAGTTCCAAGCTCCTTCCTTCCTTCCAAGCTTAACAACCACACAAGAACACCAAAAATGGCCTCAACAAAGCAGAAACGGCTAGGGTTTCAATGAGAAGTGTTTTGGGGAGCATAAGGGACAATATGGCCATCATAACATTGCTTAAATAGGGTGCAAACCTGCGGATTAGGGTTTTTGTCCGAACAGTATATACTCGTCGAGTCCGGGACCCGAATCGCCGAGTCCATCACTTAAGTCTCGCGTATTATCCCGCTTCTACTCGGCGAGTGGTCCTTCAACTCGCCAAGTCCAAGGCCAAAAATGCAAATATTTAAAGAGTTAATTACAAAGAATACGTACCAAGAACCAGGTGCTACACAGTACAACCTCAACTCTACCCACACAACATGTCTACATATACAGCTAATTGCACATACAGATAATCAAACAGTAACACAGGCAGTCCTACAAATCTACCTAACTGGCATAGCAAACTAGCAAGCATAATCATCTTATACTTAGCACGTAATCAACTACTGGGATATCAAATTAGATGGGTCGGCCTTGTTGCCTTAGACCCCTTAGTATAGTAAGGATAACTCACCTAGTACTGCTTAAGTCATGCGTATAAAACTCTAGCTACTGGTTGAAAGCTTCCCAAACTGCCAACATCAAACAATACCCAATTAATAATTGAGTTTCAAGCCCAAGGTCCAACTCACACTCCAAAGGCCCAAAAGTCAAGTAATGGGCCAAAGCCCAACATATGGCTCAATTTTCCAAATTGGGACCAGACCTATACATGGTCTTTCCTTAAGGCCCATCCAATTATTCTAATCAAAACTCTTGGTATTCCCATGGCCCAATATCACATAATCATAAAGGCCCAACTATGGCCCATCTATGGTCCAATTTTCCAAATTGGGCCCAAGTCTTTCACATGGGCCTTATCCTAAAGCTAATCCAATTATTTTGGTCCATTTACTTGTTCTTGGATAGCCCATCAATAGTCCGATCGCCAAAGCCCAATGGAAAGGCCCATCTCAAGGCCCAAGTGAAATTAGGCTTTTCACATGAAATGACGATTAAGGTTAAGTGTTTGATATGGACATATTTAGTTATAAAATTCATGCATGATCTTAATACTTTATGTTAATTTTATCTCAAATAATGAACCAAAGGTGATTAATTAGCTTAAATATTTCATTTTCAGTAACAAAGACATGCTCGAAAGGAAAATGAAGCGGAATTGGCGATTGGAAGCTTGGATATTGGATTTTGAAGAAAGAAGGATGTTGCTGGACAGCTTAACCCATCGTCAGTGTTTTGGCCACATCTCATGAACCGTAACTCCGATTGAAAAGATTCAAAATGTTCTAAAAATTAGACACAATTTCGGACGACTTTCGTGTTTTGAGAAAATGCTGATTCCAAATGGACTCGGCGAGTAGGCCATCAACTCGACGAGTTGGTCAGAAGTTTCGCAATTCTTGACTTTGCCTTGCCGCACACGGGATTTTAAGCGATGGACTCGGCGAGTAAGTCACTGGACTCGCCGAGTAGCCCTTGTTTTCATAATATATATAGAAATTCTTCTCATTCGAACCCTAACGAATGGGGGAAGTTTAGGACGCTTTTTGGAGGCCAGAAGGGCTCTTAGAAGCTGTGGTTTTCGAGATTTCAACCTAGATATCAACTTGGAAGAAGATCAAAGGCAATAACACACTACTTTTATCTTAATATTTTGCATAAACCATGTTTCAATCATTAGATTATGTTTTTAGTTTGTTATTTGCTATAGATATGAGCTAAAAACTCATAACTTCTGTTTGGGATAGATAATTTTGTGATTATGGTTTGATTTATGGTAGGATTGATTTAATATTGGTGATTTTGTCGATTATAGCTTGTTAAAGAACCTTATGTGTGAATGATAACTATTTTTCTGTTAATAGGAAGATAATTGAGCTGCATGAACATCTTTTAATTGTCAACCTCATATGTTTATGTGACCACTTTATCATATGTAAGTCCCAAAAATTGCTTGTGTATCAATCAGATCCAATTGATGGTGCGGAATCCCAATCAATTGGATGATGTCAGATCAAAATAGAAGAGAATGGGGAGAAGAAGATGATGAATCTATGACGTATTGAATGAATATGATTGATGCTCCTTACAATAGATTCTCTCTCACACACTCTTCTTCTCTTTAACTTTCTCTCTCTCTTCTCTAGCCTTCTCTCTTCTTAACCGTACACTCCCACATGCACTCGTCTATTTATATGGACCTCCAGCCATACACATGTGTACAGCCGCACACCCTGTGTACGGCCGTACACACAAACCGCAAACACACACAACATTACATAAAAATATATTTTCCTAGAAAAGCAAAGTATAAACCAATAATTATGACCCAACAATCTCCCCCTTGGTTTATAGCTTTCTTTTCTAAATGACCCAACAAGCTCCCCCTAAAAAGTAGCTGGCTTTTCTTGTCAATCTTCAATGGGAGCTTTAGCTTCAGCTTTAATCTTTGATTTCTTCACAGCTTCAAGATGAACTTGATGAATCTTCATGAATGACTTCATCTCGAGCGGTTGGACTTTTCTTCAAGATTTGACTCTGAACGCACATTGGGTGAGGAGGCTTGATGAAAAGATTCTTGAAAGATAGCACTTTCAGCTTAAGAATCTTCAGAGAGAACAACGGAGAGAAATAATCTTCTGGATCACTTCAGCAGGTTCATAGATAGCAGCAAATTGATTGAGGAGGCTTCAATGCAATCTGTCACATAATCTTCAAATACAGCTTCACCATGCTTCTGGGGTTGAGAAATTGAATGTCGAAAGAATAATCTTCATTTCTTGCTCCTTCAAATGAGAATTCTTCGATGCTCATGGATGAAGGCTTGGCTTAGAAGATCTTCAATACAGTCTCCACGAGTCTCATCTACGCCTGAAATCACTTTTCAAGACAAAACAAAACTAAAAGAAAAATTAGCACACAAAAAAATATTTTTGGATTTTTTTTTATGTTTTCTGGAAAAATAAAAACAGAAACAAATTTTTTTTTTGGATATTCTGATTTTTCTGAACAAGAAATAACACTATTTTTGGATTTTTAATTTTCTGATTTTTGTTTGATTTTTGAATTATTTTTAATTCTCCTCCTAAAATTTAAATTAGAAGAAACTATGAACAAATAAAATGATATCTAACTTTAAGAATGATTTGGGATCAATGTTTTTAGACAACCTTTATCCACTTGTCGGTACCTTCCATCTTCACGTCTTTGTCTGGTCGATCGTCGGTATTGTTGTCCACTTAAACACGAAAAATTGTGACAAAATTAGGACATACTATAAGTGACAAGACAATGTGATCCTGAGTTCCTAGATATTATATCTAATCTAAGTTTCTAGATACTATATCTTAAGGACCATTCAGCTGACGACGACCAGGGATATTGTTGTCCACCTAAATTGAGCAGCGAGATCTATAGACGATCCGTATGTGTTCAATTTTAAGTGTACTAGAACGTGTTTCCCGCTTCCTGATATGCGCCAGCCATCAAGAACTTCCAGAGTACTCCTTACATCGGGTGAGCAGACAACCATTCAGAGAGTGGACAGATTCAAAATTCTATTACTTATTATTTCAGAGGGGTTGAGAAGTAGAAGGTTGCATATGTTGTGTACCAGGTCGGATTAGAAGTCACGCAAAGGAGACAACATATGGCTAACATATAAGAAGTATTTCACATATATAACATGCAGAGAAATAGAGTTGCATATGTTGTGTACCAAGTCGGATTAGATGTCACGCAAAGGAGACAACATATGACTATTAGACGGAAAGAACGAAAATGATATTCTACAGACCTAATTTATCGGAATTTACCAGTCGGCCCATCCAACCGGAATTAAGGACAGAATCCGCACATCGAGGAAAAGTTAAACCACAGTTCCAAGTACGGGTTCAATTAATGTGACGAGTAGATTCCCATATATATCTCCTTGCTCAACCTATCCAAGCGTCGTATTGTCAGGCTAAACGGAACTAACTAGGTCAAGATTTGTCAAGTCTATAGATTCCTTAAGTTCATCTGCACCTAGTCATGTCCATTTAGAATCTTTCGTGCCTACCGACGCATCAAACCAGAGCATAAACCCTTCAACTTTGGGTACGTTACGCAGACTCAGGTTGCATGTTATCACATAATCATATCACTTCCCAAAACATATCCCTCAAGCATATTCTATAACCAACATATTATATTATTTTTTTAATTTATTTTTTATTTTTTAAAATTTTCTAATTTTTGTTTTGTTTTTATTTCTCCTCCTAAATTTGTGCATTGGAGAGAAACGAAAGTAAATGCACAAATTTAAACAATCCTAAAAAAATTGTCTTTAAAGCGAATCAGCTTAAGAAAAACTCAGGAGTATAGAGAAGAAAACTCAAACCGTAAGTCACCGATTGAATTTGCATCCAGAACGTCTGAGAACAGCACGCGTAATCTCAGAATAGATCCGAAAATTCTTCATGTCATTAGGCACAAACCCCATGTGATCCCTTCCTTTCTTCCCTTCCCACAAAGGACACATACTCTCAAACTAAATTCCGAGTGTTGCACAGTTGAGAGATGCCTCCTATCAAGTGTCTGGAACAACTACTATCAACAAACCGAAGTCTGATGATATGCCTCCATAGCTGCTCCGACACAGAGCGGGATCAGTTGGTCTTTGGAACCCAGTCCATTTTGAAACTAGGTCGACCTTTGTCATCTTTGCACTATACTCTCTCCCATGACATGTCCTGCTTATCACAAACAGAAGATGTAAAAATATTAGAAGCGTTAGAAGATTTGGGAGAGTGAGCCTTTGGAACCCATTTGTAGTTGGGTTTAACCCATTTCTTTTTCGATCTGATGGGTGGCTCAGTACTTGCTTTGGAACTTGATGTCAGTCGTTGAGATGACTTTGATTTTGGCTTCAAGGAAGCATCTCTTGGATTGGACTTCTTGGCCGGCATTCCCTTCTTGTTCTTGGGATTCAAATTCTTGGCCTTGTGGGTTTGATTCTTGGGCTTTTGCGCATTCCAGTCACCATTGTTTGAACGTGACCTTGAGGGGTTTCTTTTGGAAGGTCCCCCTCTTGGCACATTCTGCCATCCATATGCGTAGTAGGGAACGTATGCGCAATTTGGACAATTTCTGGCAATGTGTCCAGGTTTTCCACGGTGAAAACATGTCTTTTTCTTCACTGGGAAGTTGTTTCTTCCTGCCCCTGGTGGCGTATCTATGCCTTCTCTCTTGTTGTTCCCACATGCACACTTGCAACAAGAACTCTGTTGCGTTGGAATTGGTGGCCTGTATTTCTCAACAACAGGTTGATCAGAAACAGTTGAGTTCGAAGCAACAGATTTAGAGTTCAAGGAGATGTTGGTTTGTTTAATGGTGTTCTCCTTGTTCTCATCCTCTGCTACTTTACCTGCACATAAAGTAGAAGCATTAGTATCTTCAACTTGAATACCTCTTGACACAAATCCAGCTGGTTTGCCATATCGAAGATGTGCCTCCCTATCAATTTCGTCATGTGTCATAGGGATGGATGTGTAGTTATGATTGAAAGGTGGAGGACCACTATCATACCCTAGACCCTTGTTTTGATTTTCTTTGAATTTTAATTGGGTTTCATATAAGGACTCGACTGTCTTACTTGACGCAGTGTAATTTTTGAAACTAACATCTGTTTTTCCACACTTAATTTTCAAAGCGTCAAGTTCTTCAGTTACAGCAGCAAGTTTGCGTTTAATGTGATCATAATTTTCACACTTGTTGTTGTAATCTTCTTGTAATTTCCTAAAGTCCTTGGTTTTTGCTTCTAGTTGTGCTTTTAACGGTTTCTGACCTTTCCTTAGAGTATAGCCTTCATATTTAAGGTCCTCATTTTCCCTTTTTAGCAAATCAATTTGTTCGCGGAGAAATTTAATCATAGCTTTACAAGATGGAGTACATGAAACTTCATTTACCGGAATTGATGTGGAACTCATTTTCCTTTTTTTATTTTTTTTTATATATTTTTAATTGCCCTTTGACTTAAAAACGAGAAAGTCAACCTTAAAAGTCAAACTTAAAAGTCAAATTTAAAAAGTCAAACCGAAAAACCAAATTTGAAAAATTAAAAGTCAAACAAGAAAGTCAAAGTTTAAAGTCAAAGGTCAAACTTGAAAGTCTAAGTCAAAATTTTAAAGTCAAAAGTCAAAAATTAAAATAAAAAATTTTGGGTTGAAAAAGGATTTTAAAAAATAAAATTTGAATTTTTGGGGTTTAAAATGTCAAAATTCGAAAGTTGGAACCGAGAAGACTAGCTTATGTTTTAAAAAACCGAAGGATTGTCACAAAAGAATGGTTGGATGAGACGGCAAGGCGCGCAGACTTCAATCTAGAGTTTCCGGGTTCGATCCCCAGCACCTTTAAACCCATTTCCCTTTTTTATAAAGGTGCTGCTGTGCGAGGTTGCTGCTTGCGAAGCGAGGGTGATGACGCAATGCGAGGACGTGTGAGGCTGCTGACCCAAAACCGAACACCTAGCCGCACACTCCGAGCCGTAATCCGAGACCGCACACCGGGGCCGCACTCCGAGCCGCACACACCGAGGTTGCTGAGCCGCACACCTTCAAGTGGCCGCACTCCTTCAACAGATTCACGAAAAAACGACGTTTTTCACCCTTTTTTGCTCCAAAACTCGATCAAAAACTCGTTTTTATGAAAAATGCAAAGAAGTAACCCCCCTTATTTTTGCGAGATCTATCCAAAAACGCTATTCTCTTTTCAAAATAAGATCAAATAAGCTCCAGATCTGACAAAATTGATTGATACAACCAAAACTCTGAGACCAATTGTAAGTCCCTAAAATTGCTTGTCTATCAATCAGATCCAATTGATGGTGCGGAATCCCAATCAATTGGATGATGTCAGATCAAAATAAAAGAGAATGGGGAGAAGAAGATGATGAATCTATGATGTATTGAATGAATATGATTGATGCTCCTTACAATAGATTCTCTCTCACACACTCTTCTTCTCTCTAACTTTCTCTCTCTTCTCTAGCCTTCTCTCTTCTTAACCGTACACTCCCACATGCACTCGTCTATTTATATGGACCTCCAGCCATACACATGTGTACAGCCGCACACCCTGTGTACGACCGTACACACAAACCGCAAACACATACAACATTACATAAAAATATATTTTCCTAGAAAAGCAAAGTATAAACCAATAATTATTACCCAACATCATATGTCTAGGATTAATGAACATGAAACTAGAATTAATAAGAAAAATAGGTAAATTCATGTGTGAGCTTATGTGATGACCATCAACAAGAGGTTAACTAAAGGACCCAATTAGTTAACCATTACAAGTCTAAATTATCCCGAATAAATTACCTAGTGAATTGAATTAAATTAGACAACTGACCACTGTTTGAGTTAGTTTGTTCTCTAAGGATTAGTGCAGCGAACGTGAATCTAATCACTTGAATCGGTAGCCAATAAAAGAATTAATCCATTGCACTATTACCATAATATCAAACATAGGATCAATTGAGTTGAAATAAACAGAAGTTCCCTTCGTTATTGAATTTAGTTGAATCTTTGTTTATCTAGTTCTTAGTTTCTTAGTTTAAATTTTAGTTAATTGTTTAAGTTTCTAGTCTTGCAAAACTAGAGAAAACCCATTTTCTATTACTTGTTTTATTTAGATAATATTAGCATTTATTTTAATTGTTTATCGTTCCGTGTGTTCGATACCCTACTTGCTTGAACTATATTACTAATCGATAGGTACACTGCCTTTCGTGTGTTTATTTTGTGTCTAAGTTAGTAGGATTAAAACTACTTTGTTTCACACACATCAGTGTTCCTACTTAACCCATTAAGGACATAATCCATTAAGTCCAATATTGCTTTAGGTTAATTTGCAAATGATTATTAATTAACATTTTTAGTTTAGTAATTAATTCAAGTGCGGGTCCCGATAAATCCCCAAAAATAGGCTTTCAAGACATTAGGCTTTCCAACCCAATACTAGCCCACTAGTAACATGATTGGGCTTTTAGGTCAATTAGGGCTTCATAGGGCCTATTAGGGTTTTATTAGGCCCATTCTGTCCAAGCATCCCAAACGAGTCAAAACGCAAACTAGGCACACCGCCACCCAACATGGTGGCTGGTGGCGGCAGCCACCACCTTACGGTGGTGGTTTAGAGTTTCCTTATTATCATTCCGATACTGATTACAATTTACAACACAATCCCGATAACACACACACACACACACATAAAATAAAACACTCACACACATACAGCCGCCCTGTGGCGGCAGACGGTGGTTGGAGGTGGCAGCCACCACCTTACGGTGGTGGTGGTGGCTTTTCTCATGAAATCTGGCCAAGAATACCACACACACATGCTCTTCTATTTGTAAACAAGTCCAGCCACCCACCTGGTGGCATACGGCGGTGATGGTGACACAATAAGGCGGGCAACAGCTGTAACAGCTTCGTCTTCGGCGGCTGCCACCATGGCCAAATGCCATGGTGGTTCTTCATGGCTTTTTACTCAACCGAAAACCCACACACACAAACATTTGCATCACAAACCACGAACTCAACCACCATTTCACGGTGGCAGGCAGCTGATAGAGGGCGTCGGCGGGATATAGCGACTTTCTGAACAACAGCAATGAGGTAACCACCGGAAGAGAAATGGAGAAAGGAGAAGGTTGTCCGAGACCCATCAAGTACAACGACAGCAGTCTCGGTCTTCGACTTCAATCTCCCGACAGGCGCGACTTCAGTCTTTGTGCTCACTTCATCGGCTGAGCAAAGTGTGGTGGTTCATGACAGCAGAGAGGTGTGAGGTTGGCTTCGTCGGTGGAGGATACAATAGCTAAGGGAAACAAAGACGACCTAAGGTTGGCCTCTTCCGATCGTCAAATGCCATGACTCCCAAAGGAAGCCCTCATCTTCAGAGGCGGCGACGTAGCGGTGGGGATTTGGTGGTGTGAGGTGACGATGAAGGAGCTGGAGGAGGCGGCCGGATGGAGGGGGTATAAGGGTGGTGAAGTTGGCGGCTGGGAATAATGCATCTAGGGTTAGGGTTTACAGCGGAGGTGGACGTTATATATGTGACATCCCCTAATTTCTCAGCCAGAAAAGACCGATTTAATTTATGCTTTTTAAAATAAAATCAGAGAAATCTTTTTAAAAGATGTTGCGGAATTTGTTCCCAAAACAAAACATGATAAAAGTTTATCAAAACTTTCTTTAAGAAATGTATAGTTTCATTTCATATCAAAACCTCGGGATGTCATGTTCCGATACAGATCAAAAGCATAAACAAGACATTATAAGCCTTTCAACAGTTATTTACAACTACTGGCCTATAATCCAAAAATCCCTCATTGTTCTCCGACTATGCTCGGGGTCCACTACCTATAACATTAAAAGCTGAGTGGGTCAGGCTTGGGAGCCTAGTGAGCATATAGGGTTTTCAACCCACAATAATAATAAACTTACTAAGTTCATCAATCAACAATAACCCTGATTACCCGTTCCCGTTATCCTTACTTTATGTCCCTAAACACTTATCACAAGGGTCCTAGCCTAAAGAATATCATAGGGATGGACACTATTGCTAAGGGGTTTTGAAAGACCCAAACTTTCGTATTTTTTAAAGACTCAAACTTTCATACTTCACAATATTATTACTCCAAAACATGCTACTTGCATATTCATAAAAGCAATATATTACATTAATAAAGAGGTTACAGACTACTGGATACAAACCGACTATTAAAAAGTATTATATAATACATAACTACCCAGGATATTGTAATTTATACAAACATAAACTGAAGTACAAAAGTATTATTACAAACTATAATAAATCTTTCAACAGTATATGATCATACTGGTTACTTATCACCTGAAATTGTTAAACATTGATAGGGTAAGCGGTGACGCTTAGTGAGTACAATAATAGATACCCAGGATATTGTAATACATAACTACCCAGGATATTGTAATTTATACAAACATAAACTGAAGTACAAAAGTATTATTACAAACTATAATAAATCTTTCAACAGTATATGATCATACTGGTTACTTATCACCTGAAATTGTTAAACATTGATAGGGTAAGCGGTGACGCTTAGTGAGTACAATAATAGATACCCAGGATATTGTAATACATAACTACCCAGGATATTGTAATTTATACAAACATAAACTGAAGTACAAAAGTATTATTACAAACTATAATAAATCTTTCAACAGTATATGATCATACTGGTTACTTATCACCTGAAATTGTTAAACATTGATAGGGTAACCGGTGACGCTTAGTGAGTACAATAATAGATACAATATAACGTTATGCCATATATATACTTAAATATGGCAGAAGCAAAGAGAAACAAGGAACAACAAAGGCATATGAGAATCATGTGTTAAGCTTTTCGTATCATGCGATGACTTGATTCAAAGATATACAATCAATGAGACATAACAATTTCCATACTTGATATACTTCAATAAAACTTTGGCCCAAATGGCATAGAAGACATACAATTTCTGATTAACATCTTGTTAGATTTCTGGCTTATAGTCCTGTCTAACCTTTTTGCCAATACCAGAGAATAGAAGTCATTCTCTTACGGAGACATGCTCTACATGGCCAGAGACTACGTACCAGTACCAAAGTGAATCTAAGTCCTTTCACTAATCACATGGTCAAATGTATTACTTTTGCTATAAAAATAGCGAATAAAATAACACGGGAAAATAACTCGGAATAATAACACTGAAAAGCACATAGCACATATAACACATAACATACAATTGTTCCTATATATTGAACTCACCTTGAATTAACCGGGGGTCAAAATAGTAATTTGGGCAGCACTTCGGCTTTAAATATGACTTTTGGTGACGAAACCGGGATTCTTAGTTGAAAACCGGACTTTACTCGGGCAGAGTTTCGACTTAAAATATAATTTTCTCGGGATCTTCGAGGCGCCGGGACTTGCTTCGGGTGTCGGGATTGATACCGGGACTTCGAGGGGTTAAAAGTGGGATAAATATAGAGTATAGGGTGTAAAAGAGTGAAAGTTTCCAAACAAAACCGGGCTGCCTCGTGTCCCTTTTATAGTTGGCCGAAGCCTCGGAGTACGTTGGGCGTACGCGAGGTGTCACCAGCTCGGAATTTGGGCCTCAGACGTGGCTTCTATGTGGCGACCATGTGAAGACGGTAGACGTGGCTGACTCCGGATCAGATACGTGCGAGGTACGCTAGGCGTAGCCTCGTGTACGCGGGGCGTATGGCCTCGGATAAGATTTTGATTTTTCATTTATTTTTATTTAATAATTTCAAAAATTCCTATCTTTCACATATGAACTCTGTTTTTGACGTTCTTTATATGCACGCGTAGCTAAAATTATGCTCTACAACTTTCGTTTAGACTTCGTCAGCTAATTTTGAATTTATTTTTATTATTATATTTTTAACAGACCGGGACAGGAAAATCCGTTAAAAATTCATAACTTCTTCATCCGGCATCCGTTTTCGTCAGACTTTTTACCGTTGTACTACTAATGACGAGATCTTCAATTCTCGTTTAGGTTGTGTCGGCTAAAAATCACTCGATCTAAAATTCGAGTTTTTAGCTGTCTACTACTAAGCTGAAGCTTCGAAAAATCATAACTTCCTCATACGAAGTCAGACTTGGTGTTCTTTTTATCGAATTTCTCGGTTTAACGAATACTACGACTTTCATTTAGATCACTAAGGCTAAAAAGTAGTTTATCAAAAACTCACTTTTTACGTCATTCGGCGTCGTGTCGGTATTGTCGCGAATCTTCGATTGGTCATAACTTCTTCGTTATAACTTGGATTTCGACGAGGTTTTCACCTACAAGATTCTAACGAGATTATTTACAACTTTCAATAATAAAATTTTACTTATTTCAAATTTTATATTTTCGCTAAATTTCACTATTTGGCTTTTAATTGGAATCTCATAAGACTTCCAATATTTTATGAGTTATTCTAAACATAGTTTTACTTCATTTCTAGTAAAAACTATCTGTTAGAACTCAACACTCAATTTCTCATAGTATTTCACAATTTATTTATTACAAAAGCATGATTTCAAAACGTGTATGTTACAAATACCTCCTCCTTTTGAGGATTTCGTCCCCGAAATTACATCGATTAAAATAAATGGGGATATTTCGCTTTTATCTCATTCTTATTCTCCCAAGTATAGTTTGGGCCTCGATGGTGTTTCCACTTGACAAGCACCAATTCTACTTCTTTATTGCGTAGCTTAGTTGTTCTTTCATTCACGATCTCTTCAGGCTCTTCAACATATCTTAACTTATTATCCAATTTCACCTCGGATAATGGAACTGTCTCATCGTAGATGCTCAAGAATTTGCGCAGATAACTCACATGAAACACATCATGAATACCTGCCAAATCTTCAGGCAATTCTAAGCAGTATGCTTGCTTTCCAATTCTCTGGATGATTTTGAAAGGACCAACAAATCTAGGACTCAACTTTCCTTTCTTCCCAAACTCATAAGGCCTTTCCATGGGGATACCTTCAGCATCACGAAATCACCCACTTGGAATTCTATAGGTCGTCTTCTCTTTTCTGTATAGGATTTCTGTCGATCTTGGGTTGCTTTCATTCTTTCTCGTACTATTTGAATCTTGTCGGTGGTGTCTTGAATCATTTCAGGGCCTCCAGGATCTTCTGTCCTACATCACGCCAACATAATGGTGTACGACATTTGCGACCATATAATGCTTCATATGGTGGCATTTTGATTGAAGTGTGGTAACTGTTATTATATGAAAATTCGACAAGAGGCAAGTATTTATCCCAGTTACCACCAAAATCCAAGACACATGCACGAAGCATATCTTCTACTGTTTGGATTGTTCTCTCTGTCTGAACGTCTGTCTAGGGATGATAAGCTGTGCTAAGGGCAACTCGAGATCCTAATTCACGTTGCATACTCGCCCAAAAATTAGAAGTGAAACGAGTATCACGATCGGAAATGATCTTTAGTGGTACACCATGTCTTGCAACAATTTCATCCAAGTATACTTGTGCGTATTTCTCCATTGGAGCCGTTTCACGCATGGTGAGAAAATGTACACTCTTAGTCAGGCGGTCGACGATTACCCAAATGCTATCATGTTGTCTAGCAGTCTTTGGCAATTTGGTAATAAAATCCATGGACAACTCTTCCCACTTCCATATAGGAACACTAAGGCTTTCTGGAGTTCCGTAAGGCTTTTGGTGTTCTGTTTTGACTTGTAAGCATACTAAGCATTCCTGCACGTATCGCCCAATATCTCTCTTTAATCCAGGCCACCAATAATCAGCTCTTACATCATAGTACATTTTACTTGTACCAGGATGTATTGACAGCTTAGACTTATCAGCTTCATCTAAAATCTTCTGTCTTAATCCACCAATCTTTGGAATCCATAGCCGATTCTTAAATACTTTTAATCCTCGTGGATCATCAAGTGAAACATCAGCATAATGTACCATTCCTTCCTTCTTCACATTTTCTAGCTTTAAGGCCTCAACTTGCCACTTCTCTAGTTCCTCAAGAATAGTGAAGTTCACTATAGTGTGAGTAATAGTATAACACATACTATTACGATAAACCTTCCTGCTAAGTGCATCTGCAACCACATTAGCCTTTCCAGGATGGTACAGTATTTCGCAGTCATAGTCTTTGATCAGCTCCATGGCTCATTGTTATCTCATATTCAGAGTTTGCTGATTGAATATATACTTGAGACTCTTGTGGTCGGTAAACAATTGGCATTTCGTACCAAAAATATAATGTCTCCAAAGTTTTAGGGCAAATACCACTGCAGCGAGTTCGAGATCATGGGTGGGATAATTCTTTTCATAATCTTTCAGTTGTCTTGAGGCATAGGCTATCACTTTACCATGTTGCATCATGTGACAATCCAAAATTTCCATTTGTACGAACATTATCTATTCAATAGAAGCTAGTCCAGTTTCAGTGATTTTCATACTTTTCCGAACAAGTTTGTGTACATTAGGGTTTACGTTTAAGGAGATATCAGGAGAGTGGATGCTCCTGGTTTTGTGAAATTTGAACATTCCAAGTTTCATATTGTTGCAGTCCTATTTCCAGAATAAAAATATTTTCTGCCAAAATATTTCAGGACTATAAATAGATTTCTGAATTAATTAATTCATTATTCACAATTCCAACTGGAGAAAAGCCATTTTCTCTCTGACGGATCTTCAGGTTTTTATCCCAGATTGTGAGTCCACTTTACTAGATATGTTTTATTACTTTTTATATGCTTTATAACATTAATTACATGTTTAAACTACAAGATCCGGGAGTTTACCTCCCAAGAACGTTCTTGGGGAGTAAACTCCAAAACGAGGCGTATAAGCTTCCTAGTCCCATTTCCTTGTTAGGCAACTAGTTAAGGACTTAATATATAATCATTTGAGGCTTGAAATCATCAAAGAACCACAAGATATAAGAGTTTACGGCCAAGGACATTTCTTGGGCCGTAAACCCCTTTTTAAGGGCTAAATGTGCCCTAAACCACCCCTAAAGCTTAAGGACATTAACCCTCAAGGGCTTGTAACCATTTTAGACATCAAAACACTCCAAAATCATTAAGTTTTAGGAGTTTACAGCCAAGATATGCTCTTGGGCCGTAAACCCCTTTTCCAAGGGTTAAATGCACCTAAACACCCCTAAGGCCTTAAGATAATTACCCTTGAACACATAGGACTTGAATGGGGAGTAAAAGACATCAAAACCATCCCTTAAAGGGAGTTTACGGCCAAGGAACATTACTTGGGCTGTAAACTCCAAGTGAAGGCACAAATGTGCGCCTCTTGTCCCCTTTAGCCTTAGATAAAAACATGGAAGCTATCCTACATGTGCAAGGGCCTCAAATGAATTAAAAACCAACACCCCATAGGAGTTTACGGCCATAAACTCTAGGGGATATGGTCATTAGGCCGTAAACTCCCCTATGGAGCATTCTAGGGCCTTAAACTACTTCAAGTATTATTCCAACAAAGCTAGGAGTATTCTAGGATCAAGTTAGCACCTTAAAACACCCAAAACCACCAAGTGAGGAGTTCACGGCCGTAAACCCATGATTTTACGGTTATAAACTCCAAAGGTGGGGTTTTTTGGGTGGTGAACTCTTATACAAGGTCTTTGGTGCTTCCAAACCCTTTTGCCTTGTCCCGTATCAACTTAGATGCAACCATTAGGACCTTTAACACTTATGCAAAGTGTTTTACATGTTCCTAAGTGTCTTAACTTATTTGTTAAGTTATTATTTGGCTAATTATTTATATATATGCTTATTATATGATAACTAGGGTCGTGCGTGTAAACAAGTCTCCGTTTGCCACCTAGCACGGTATCCGACATTGCAATTCAAACAGCTCACCACAGGTGAGTTCATACCCATTTAATCAACCTTTGAAATGATTTTAAATGTTTTAAATACTTTATGGGGGGGATACAAGTCAAACACTTATAGTTATTGCTTCAATCACATGTGATTGCATTTAATCACATGTGATTAATAACTAGGAAAACAATGATTTTTACCACTGTTCAAACTGTTTATCAAACTGCTTTACTTTGAAATGTTTTACAAACTCTTTTTGTAACATCCCAAAAATACAGTCTGAAAATTTCGTTTTAAAGTAGTAATAAAACCCTGTTCATCAATCGTCGTATAAGAATCATAAAGAATGTATCTCAAAATATCTTAACAATTGTCAAATATATCAGAGTATAAACATCCCAGGCTGAACAAATGGTGTGTGCACTGCAATCTTCCCAAGCTCCTCTTTTAAAACCTGAGTACCTGAAACCAAAACTGAAAACCGTAAGCACGAAGCTTAGTGAGCTCCCCCAAACTACCACATACCATACAATAACATATAAAGCATCTACTGGGCCTTGCCCACTGCATCGGACCGAAGTCCGGAAACTAACCAGGGCCTTGCCCTCTGCATCGGACCGAAGTCCGGAAACTGCATCGGACCGGAGTCCGGAACTAACCAGGGCCTTGCCCTCTGCATCGGACCGAAGTCCGGAACTGATTGGGACCTTGTCCCCTGCATCGGACCGAAGTCCGGAACTGACTGAACATAACATAGCATAAACATATCACTAGCATGAAGACATATACTGCATACTGCATCGGAACAGAGTCCGGAACACATAACACAAAACATGCTTGAATCACAAAGACATCAAGCACTCTAACTACTGTATCGGACCGAGGTCCAAAACTAACTGAACATAGCATAACATAATCATAGCATATAATCTAAACACATATACCGCATACTGCATTGGACCATAGTCAGGAACACATAACTCATACCCTGTCTGTATCACAAAGACACCAAGCATACTGAACTACTGCATCAGACTGAAGTCCGGAACTACTACTGCTAACTAAACGGGCCGACATTGTGGCCGTAGACCCGTTCCTACTGGAAGGAAACTCACCTCACACTGCTGAAGTCCTATAGACACAATCCCACACTGCTGAAGTCCCGCAGACTCCACCCCAGCTACTGGTTGACAGGTTCCCAAACTGTCAACACCAAATAACACCCAATTAATAATTGGGTTCTAATGCATAACTATAAATACATGCTTTGGATAATTACTACATTACCCCTAGCTTGGCTTACCCAAGCCCAAGGCCCAATCCATAGGCCCAAAGTCAACTAGGGATCAAAGCCCAACATATGGCCCAATTTTCCAAATTGGGCCCAAACCTCTACATGGACTTCCCTTAAGGCCCAAATGTCCAGTCTAGTCCAACATGTCCCATTCTAAGGGCCCAATATCATACAATCCTCTCGGCCCCAACTATGGACCATCTATGGCCCGATTTTCCAAATTGGGCCCAATCCTCATATGGGCCTTACCTTAAAGCCCAACTAATTACTCTAGTCCATTTGATTATTCTCGGATGGCCCAACACAAAGCCCAAGTGAAATTAGGGTTTCACATCAAATGATAACTAGGGTTAAGTGTTGCTTGCTTAACCCGCTAAGGACTTAACACACTAGGGACTTAATCCATTAAGTCCATTATTGCTTAGATTAATTTCTGCCAATGATTATTATTTAATACTCACTTATTAAATAATTCTCGTGTGCGTGCTGACAATCTCTCAAATATTAGTATTTTCTCAGTTAGCTCATTAAGGACTTAGTCCATTAAGTTCTTTACTCTACTAGATAAATGAGATGGAGTGATTGGGCTTAATACATAATCCCATCTCAATGGCCCAAAAGTGGGCCCAATAAGTCTAAGGCCCAATTACTCACAATTAGGGTTTTCACTCAAACATGGCCCAATAGCCCCAAACCAATCTCTAAGCCCATTAGGGTTTGCTAGTGGGGCACCACCCACTACCACCTCGGGTAGTGGTGGTCGATGGCGGCTCACGGTGATGGCCACCACCTTACGGTGATGGTTTCTATTATTTTTATTATTAACCAATTTAATTACAGTTACAATGTTTGATCAAAACATAACCACACACGCTAACACACTAACTAATACACACACACTGCCACACCATGGTGGCCGGCGGTGGCGCTGGGCGGCAGCCACCACCTCACGGTGGTGGTAGTGGCTTCCTTGCTATATCCGGCTAGACTAAACACCCAAACACCACTAAACTGCAATGAACACACACACACATACAATTTCTGCTTGCAAAACGAACTCAGCCACCTCCCCTTGGTGGCATACGGCGGTCCGACAGCAGCAGTAACCTCCAACAGCAACAATAATGGCACATCGACATTAGAAAGCGGTGGAAGGAGGCGGAGAGGGGCGCTGCAGATCGACTGGAACAAAGATCAGCAACAACAACGGATAGCGGCCCTATGGCGGCGGATGGGTTCACCATCGATCTTCTGATTACTCACGCCTCTTGCAGCAGCAAAACCCCACTCGGTCGTCGGTCTTGGCGGCTATCACGACGAACACGTCGTTACCGGCAGCGGGGCTGCGACAGCGGCAACCCATGACGAAGCAGCGATTGAAGTCATTCCCATGGGTGCGGCGGCTGGGGACCTTTGCTCCGACTTGGTCTCCAACAAAGCTCTCGGTCAGAAAGGTGGGCAAGGCTGCTGGCTTCGTTGGTCTTACTCGTCGGCGACTGATCGGAGAAACAAGGGGGAAGGGTCGGTGATGGCGGCTGGAGGAGGGGTGATAAGGTGGGCGGCCGCTTCCATCATTTAGGGTTCAAGATGCAATGTGGGGGGGAAGGGATACGGGTATATACCCCGTGTCTCTTTCAAACTTATGCACAATATACACTTCTGGTCCCTCCTTCCCGATTTCTTTTCAATATTAGGCTACAATTTACCTTTTAAACCCTGATCCCATAAATTCCTTTCATATCAGGTCCCTAAATTGCAAATCAACCCCTTAAGCCTTCAAATATCTTCAATTTAAGTCCATAAATTACCAAACGCACCCTGACTTCTATAATTATGACTTTTAACTCCTCGAAACTAACACCTCGCTCAAATATTATTATTTTTTTTTAGTGCTTCTATACATTTATTTATTTATTTTATAAACGGGGTGTTACACTTTTACTTTCCAAACTTATTTACAAACTGTGATTCAAACATATGTTCCTTATACTTAAACTGTTTATCAACTTATGCCTTCAAATTGTTTTAGAGATTGACATCAAGTCGATCTTTTCTTGAAATTATATTTATGCTTCAAATGTCTTATGAAAACTTATTTATGCCTCTATATTATCAATTGCATGCCCATATATGTATAGATGTATAAATAATGTTTAAAGGGCTTAGGAAGGCCATCCGTCCTATTTCCTTTTCCTCGATTTGGATGTGGTCTGGTGGGATTTCGGATGACCATCCGAAGGTCGTTTCAATATTAATTATATGTCAAATATACACATATAGACATAAAAGTACTTCCATATACATGCGTTCTAGACACATCATTAGTTAGTTACCATCGGGGTAACACGGGATCGTACATATAGAGCTATACTAGAAACATGAACATATACAGCTATACAAGAAACATGAACATATACGGCTATACTAGAAACATGAACATATACAGCTATACTAGAAACAGGACATATACATCTATACTAGAAGCAGAACATATACAACTATACTAGAACGAGAAATATTACATATACATGAATACGTTAACAATTGTGATCCACTGTGTCGGAGCATGCCTTAAATGTCATGACCCGAGTTGTAGCCAGAATTCTCTTGGAGGGAGAGCATGAGTTTGCGTATAGATCTATACTAGATTGACTATCCTACACCTTGCTGCTAGCTACAGCCGGACCTGCAGGTCTACGGGTGCCAAACGTCATTTTCTTTATTACGACCATTCATTATGTCGTTGTGAACAGTCGATAGCATGGTGCAATTTATCACATTATACCTTAATATAAATCCGGTTTAAGGTAGTTAGTACAGCAGTAGTTCCTATTATACAAAACTACAATACTACAATGGTTTACCCATTACATACATTAGTGATAACCTCACTTAAGCATTTATGTACAAACTATATTTTATTAAATCATAGTTACACTTGGGAAATTACACACTTTTACAATAAACGAGTATACAAAACAGTTAAGCCTTGGTAGAAGGTTACTTTAATAGAAAATATAGGTTTTTCTGAGAGATTCAAACTTTTACAAACACGTTCAAACACTTACTTAAATTTTTACAAACTTATACATTGAGACAGGTTCAAACGTTTTTGACAACAAACATTGACACTAAAATACTTATGAACTCACCAGCTTAATGCTGATAAACTCTTTCAAAATAACTTGTATTCTCAGGTCATCAGTAGACAGGTACCGACGCCAGCTTTTGAGAAGATGGAGCGTATTCAAGACTCATCTTATTATTTTGACTTACATTATTTTGGTGTCTATAACTGTACAGAACACGCTTGTATTAAAATTATGTATTTAATGCAATGGATGATGTTGTTTGCTTATTTACATTTACTGTGTTGTGATACTATACATGACGTCCTCCGCCCCAGAACGTTTCCGCTGTTCTTGGTTTTGGGGTGTGACACATCAACACACAACCGAGTCCCAACCTTGAAGCATCGCTATACACGGAGAAATCATCATCACCTTCTAGGAGTGATAAGATTGGAGCATGAGTCAAAAGATCTTTTAGAGTTGAGAAAGCTTTTTCTTGGGCTTCACTCCATTCGAACTTCACTTCCTTCCATGTAAGACTCGTGAGAGGTACGACTATACGAGAAAAGTCTTTAATGAATCTCCGGTAATATCCCGCGAGACCCAAGAAACTTCGAATTTCGGAAGCATTACGGGGCACTTCCCAATTTTGAATTGCTTCGATTTTGATAGGATCTACGGATACACCGTCACTAGAAATAACATGGCCGAGAAATTGAACTTGGCGAAGCAAAAATTCACATTTCGAGAATTTAGCATAAAGTTTCTCCTTTCGAAGAAGTTCTAAGATTTCACGAATATGAACGGCATGATCAGCTTTAAACTTGCAATAGATTACAATATCATCAATGAATACGATGACAGACTTATCAAGCATTGGGCGGCATACTCGATTCATCATATCCATGAATACAGCAGGAGCATTTGTCAAACCGAATGGCATTACAAGGAATTCAAAATGCCCATAACGAGTACGGAAAGCAGTCTTCGGTACATCTTGCTCTTGTACTTTCAACTGATGATAGCCAGATCTCAAATCAATCTTTGAGAAATAGCTAACACCCTGAAGTTGATCGAACAAATCGTCGATGCGAGGTAGCGGGTACTTGTTCTTGATAGTCACCTTATTCAGCTCACGATAATCAATCCACATTCGCATCGATCCGTCCTTCTTCTTGACAAACAATACTGGAGCACCCCAGGGAGAGGTACTCAGTCGAATAAAGCCTTTTTCAAGTAATTCCTGCAGTTGAATCATCATTTCTTTCATCTCGGCTGGCGCAAGACGATAAGGAGTCTGTGCAATCGGAGCAGCACCAGGCACAAGGTCAATTCGGAATTCTACTTGCCTGTCGGGAGGAAGTCCTAGGAGTGATTAGCATATGCCCTAGAATGGTTGTGATATGTTAACAAGTCTAAAAGCTTAGCAACAATACCACAAGAAGATCAGTAGAACTTAAACTTAAAATACTATAGGTGTATTTTGTACTACTAGTTACACGTATACTATATTCTTATACCTCTCTTCTCGCGTAGATTTAAATGGTTGGATTCCATCACGGCGACCCGTACTTTCCAAATGAAGGCAATGCCGGGTGGATCGATGAAGAGCCCGAAGATGAGCATCCAATCCCTTTGGATGATCACCTCGCAGAAGGCTTTTCTGATGGATCCGACTCCGAGCCGGAAGTCAACAACCTACCGCTTGTAGGTCAAGTCCCGAACAACAACCCTCGACCAGCTTTTCCAGGTCCTACTCCCATGTGGGCAACCAACTTGAATCGCTGGAGTGATGAGCAGGGTCAACCTTTACCGTACTTTGGGGACCGAACCTTTTACAACATCAGCGATGGTGGCTCTGCTGACAGAGCTCTGCCTGTCATTATCCGCAGAATAGCTCGTAATGTCGAGCAAGGTCGAGCAGCCATCGACCGGGTCATGGAGATTGATGCCAATTCAGGTGTCAACATAGTCCGCATCCGCCGTCTTGAAGAAGACATGGAACGGACTCGGAGAACCAACGAAACCCTACAACAGCAGCTGGCTGCCTCCCGTGCTGAAGTCTTGGAACTTCGAGCTCGTCAGAGAGCTCAGGATCAACACCTTCAAGAGGTGTTTCGCCAAGTGTCCGACCTCAGGGCTCGCCCGAGGAATTCCCATCGCCATTAGATGATGTCTAGTACATCTCTGTCTTTTGATTAAGGAATAGCCTTGAACATCTGTGCTCTAAGTAGCACTTGTATGTAAAATATTCCTAACTTTCAGTACTCTAATTAGGAATCTAAGAACTGTCAAACTTATCCTTTTGGTATGATGTAAGACCTACTGTTAGGTCGATTTCGTTGAACTTATTACATCAGTAATACCCGTACTATTGAAATCTATCTAATCTGTGGGAAAAATCTGTACACTTGTGTATTCCTACTAATATTTCATATTGTGATTTCAAACACTCATTCAACTGTTGGGCTATGGTTAGTTAGTCCATGTGTCACTCTCACGTTGCTTACAAATTGATTCTTACCATCTTTCTTATCTTTATAAACTTATAGCTGAAAGATGCCTCCTCGCAAATCTCCTAGGAATAGGAATAATCTTGCGCCTCCACCGCCTCCGGTCATCGATATTGCAGCCCTGAATGATGTCGTAGCTGTAGCAGTGGCAACTGCCATGGCTCAGTATCACTCATCCGATGCCAGCAGAGGTGGAACCCCTGTTGAATCTATTCCGATCGAAATCCCTGTGTGCTCGAGAGAGTGCTCCTACAAGGATTTCACAAACTGCAAGCCAAAGCCTTTCTATGGCACCGACGGAGTCATTGCCCTCTCGCAATGGTTCGAGAAGACTGAATCAGTCTTCGAAATCTGTTCATGCCCTGCTGCGTGCAAAGTGAAATATGTCGCATGCACCTTTGAGGGGAAAACCCTAACATGGTGGAACGGCCACGTTAAAGCCCTAACACTCGTCGTGGCTAACGACATTGGCTGGGAAACGATGAAGGGCCTCATGACTGAGGAATACTGCCCGAGGGGCGAAATCCAGAAGTTGGAACATGAACTCTGGAACCTGACCATGAAGGGCACCAATGTGATCGCTTACACTGCCCGATTTAGCGACCTGGTGGCCCTCTGCCCCAATATGGTTCCCACTGAGGGGAAAAAGATCGAACGGTACGTATGGGGGCTAATGCCTCCGTATCAGGGGAATGTCTTAGCATCGAACCCTGCTACCTTCGACAGTGCCAAGCGTTTGGCACAAAGACTCATTGACCATGGAGTCAAAACCCCTGCAACCACAACCACCCTAGCCATCCTAGAACCCTCCAAACCCGCTGACACTAAGCGTAAATTCTGGGATGAGAAGAAGAAACAGTGCATGCTGCGGTAACCCCTGCTGCTGTTACTGCTCCGGGGAAGCAGTATGCTGGAAGTTTGCCGAAGTGCAACAAATGCAACTTCCACCACAACGGCGCCTGCCGTGAAATGCAGTGTTCTAACTGCAACAGAAAAGGACACACCGTCCGTTTCTGTAAGTTCCCGGCACAACCGATCTCCCAAGTTCCTGGCTCAGGCGCGAGCCCAACTTGCTATGGATGTGGCGAAACAGGCCACTTTAAAAGGGACTGTCCCAAAGCGAGGAATACTGGAGGAGCAGGGAGGGTACTAGCTATAGGCCACGGGGAAGCAGTTGCTGACCCGACAATGGTGACTGGTACGTTCCTCCTTGATAACTCCTATGCATGCATTCTGTTCGATAGTGGAGCGGAGCGAAGCTTCGTAAACCACAAATTTGCTCGCATGCTTAAGCAACAACCACACGCACTTAATGAACAATTCACAGTAGAAATGGCCAATGGGAAAACTGAAAGTACAAATAGCATATACTTAGGTTGTACCCTAACTTTAGATAACCATTCATTCCCAATCGACCTTATGCCGGTCTCAATAAAAAGTTTCGACGTTATTATCGGCATGGATTGGTTGAGTCTTCATCGCGCCGACATCATGTGCTACGAGAAAGCAGTCCGTCTAAACCTCCCGTCTAATGAAACTCTTATAGTCTACAGCGACAAACCTGGTGCGAGCCTTCGCATTATATCGAGTAT
Source organism: Lactuca sativa (assembly GCF_002870075.4). Lineage (NCBI taxonomy): Eukaryota > Viridiplantae > Streptophyta > Magnoliopsida > Asterales > Asteraceae > Lactuca > Lactuca sativa. The sequence continues at coordinate 31,093,534 of NC_056625.2, read as the reverse complement.
TCAAGCACAGAAATACCTGCGCAAAGAATACCACGCATTTCTTGCTCACGTCGTCGACACGAACCCAGAAACGAAAGAACTAAAGAACATCCCTGTAGTAAGCGACTTCCCCGACATTTTCCCGGAAGAACTACTAGGGTTACCTCCGCAACGACAGGTCGAGTTCAGGATCGACTTAGTCCCAGGAGCTACCCCAGTAGCCAAGTCGCCCTACCGCTTAGCACCAGCTGAGATGCAGGAACTCTCTGGTCAACTTAACGAACTGCTCAGCAAGGGCTTTATAAGACCGAGTTTCTCACCTTGGGGAGCACCGGTCTTGTTCGTTAAGAAGAAAGACAGATCATTCCGGATGTGTATTGACTACAGAGAACTCAACAAACTGACGGTCAAGAATCGTTATCCTCTGCCACGCATAGACGATTTATTTGACCAACTGCAAGGGGCGAACTATTTTTCTAAGATTGATCTGAGATCCGGATATCACCAGTTACGAGTGCTAGAGGAGGATGTGCCGAAGACAGCCTTCGAACTCATTACGGACACTACGAGTTCGTGGTGATGCCATTCGGATTGACCAATGCGCCCGCAGTCTTCATGGATCTGATGAATAGGGTATGCTGACCTTACTTAGATCAGTTCGTCATCGTTTTCATTGACGACATCCTGATCTACTCCCGAAGTAAGAAAGAGCACGGTGATCATCTGCGACAAGTCCTAGAAACTTTACGAAAGGAGAAACTTTATGCGAAGTTCTTGAAATGTGAATTTTGGATCCGAAGAGTCGAATTCTTAGGACACGTGGTAAGCGAAGAGGGAATCTACGTGGACCCATCCAAAATAAAGGCCATTGAGAACTGGTCAGCACCCAAAACGCCTACAGAAATTCGTCAATTTCTAGGTCTCGCTGGCTACTACCGCAGGTTCATTCAGAACTTCTCCCGAATAGCGAAACCCCTTACAGCCCTGACCCAGAAAGGCGTGGCCTTTGACTGGGAAGAGAAACAAGAGAGAGCGTTCCAAACGCTCAAACGAGCCTTGTGCACTACACCAATACTATCCCTTCCCGAAGGGAAAGATGACTTCGTAGTCTATTGCGATGCATCCAATCAAGGACTCGGATGTGTTCTGAAGCAGCGAGGTAAGGTCATCGCCTACGCCTCGAGACAGTTGAAGACACACGAGGTTAACTACACGACCCACGATCTTGAACTAGGAGCAGTAGTGTTTGCTCTGAAGATCTGGAGACATTACTTGTATGGAACGAAGAGCACTATCTTTACCGACCACAAGAGTTTACAACATATTTTCGATCAGAAGGAGCTCAACATGAGACAACGATGGTGGGTCGAGCTACTCAGTGATTACGAATGCGATATTCGTTATCTTCCGGGTAAAGCCAACATAGTAGCAGACGCCCTAAGTCGGAAGGAATATTCTGGTCGCAAAGTCAAGTCATTATCCATAACCATCCATTCACATTTGTCTAAGCAAATTCAGGCGGATCAACTTGAAGCCATGAAGCCCGAAAATGTGACGAGTGAATCCCTTAGGGGAATGGACAAGAATTTAGAAGCCAAGGGTGGCGGAGCATTATATTTCATGAACCGGATCTGGACCCCGAAACACGGTGGTTTCCGAGACTTGGTCATGACCGAGGCGCACAACACTCGGTATTCCGTCCACCCAGGTCCAGATAAGATGTATCTGGATCTTAAAAAGCTATACTGGTGGCCTAATATGAAAGCAGAGATTGCTACCTTCGTAAGTAAATGCCTTACTTGCGCAAAGGTTAAGGTCGAGTACCAGAAGCCCTCTGGTTTATTGCAACAACCAGAGATCCCGGAATGGAAGTGAGAGCGGATCACTATGGATTTCATAACCAAGTTTCCCAAGACCACGGGTGGACTTGATACCATATGGGTCATCGTTGATAGATTGACCAAGTCTACACACTTCCTGCCTATCAAAGAAACCGACAAGATGGAGAAGCTTACGAGAACATACATTAGGGAAATCGTACGGCTACATGGTGTACCTATGTCCATTATCTCCGATAGAGATAGTAGGTTCACATCAAGATTTTGGCAATCACTACAACATTCCCTAGGAACAAGGCTGGACATGAGCACGGCCTACCATCCACAGACCGACGGTCAGAGTGAGAGGACCATCCAAACACTGGAAGATATGTTGTGAGCCTGTGTGATTGATTTTGGGAAAGCATGGGATACTCATTTACCCCTGGTCGAATTTTCCTATAATAACAGTTATCATACGAGCATCAAGGCTGCTCCATTCGAAGCTCTCTACGGCCGAAAGTGTAGATCCCCTCTGTGCTGGGCTGAGGTGGGTGATACCCAATTAGCTAGGGGGCAAGCTTCCGACAGTACTCTCACCGGTCCGGAAATCATTCGGGAAACGACAGAGAAAATCGTTCAGATCCGTGAACGATTGAAAGCCTCTAGAGACCGACAGAAGAGCTACGCTGATAAACGAAGAAAACCTTTGGAATTTCAGGTGGGAGACCGAGTCCTTCTCAAAGTCTCACCCTGGAAAGGCTTGATACGCTTCGGCAAGCGTGGGAAGCTTAATCCGAGGTACATAGGGCCTTTTGAGATTCTTGCAAGAGTCGGCCCCGTAGCTTACAAAATCGACTTACCCGACGCACTTCGTAACGTACATTCTACATTCCACGTATCTAACTTGAAAAAGTGTTTGTCCGACGAGACTTTCGTAATCCCACTCGACGAGATCGAGATCAACGAGAGCCTGAACTTCGTGGAAGAACCAGTAGAGATCATGGACCGTGAGGTCAAGCAGACGAAGCAAAGTCGTATCCCTATCGTGAAGGTTCGCTGGAACGCCAAGCGAGGACCGGAATTCACTTGGGAATGCGAGGATCAGATGAAACAGAAATACCCTCATCTTTTCGCTTAATTATTTGTAACTCCTTATTTGCTTAAATTCTAATTTCGGGACGAAATTTCTTCTAACGGGGGGATGATGTGACAACCCGAAATTTCCATTTGTACGAACATTATCTATTCAATAGAAGCTAGTCCAGTTTCAGTGATTTTCATACTTTTCCGAACAAGTTTGTGTACATTAGGGTTTACGTTTAAGGAGATATCAGGAGAGTGGATGCTCCTGGTTTTATGAAATTTGAACATTCCAAGTTTCATAATGTTGCAGTCCTATTTCCAGAATAAAAATATTTTCTGCCAAAATATTTCAGGACTATAAATAGATTTATGAATTAATTAATTCATTATTCACAATTCCAACTAGAGAAAAGCCATTTTCTCTCTGACGGATCTTCGGGTTTTTATCCCAGATTGTGAGTCCACTTTACTAGTGTAACACCGTGATTTTCAAAGCAAACTTTTCATTTAAATAATCAATTTAATATTAAAACACTTGTTTAAAATCTTATTCATATTCAAATTACAAAACATAGTTCCATTTCCATTTGAATAGACAACCAGGATCCTCCAAAATACAACTCTTTCCTCGGTGTGTACAATCGAGCCGATGCCATTCCGCGTTACTGAAAGAACCTGAAACAACATAACATAAATACTGTAAGCACGAAGCTTAGTGAGTTCCCCAATATACACCTTACACAAATACGCCTTTTCAGGCCCTGACCTTCCGGTCCACTGCACAATGCCTTCCGGCCCATGAGATAATCGCCTTCCGGCCCATAAGATATTTGCCTTCCGGCCCATAAGGTAATCGCCTTCCGGACCATACACATATATAACACATAATACATTTACTCTAACACTCAAGCACATACATCACATATCATACCTGACCTTTCTGTCACATAACACTTTGCCTTCCGGCCCACATATCATACATAGCACATATAACAATTAACTTACCACATATAGCATACATATCACATAACATATCCGACCTTCCGGTCACACAGTCAAACCCTTCCGGGTACAGTATAGTGAGAAAACTCACCTCGCGGACACTGGAAGATAGCAACTCCTGAAATCTCTTGCACTTGATCCTCCGAGCTACAAGCTCCCTGTCTCATCATATATCTCTTTTTAATACTTCTATCTTCCACGTTAACTGACCCTAAAACGTTACACACAGGTCAACTCTGCTCGACTGGACTCGGCGAGTACCCTGGCGACTCGGCGAGTCTAGTCGTCCTCACCAATTCCTGAATGATCCCTTTCTACTCGTCGAGTATCCCTCTTGACTCGACGAGGTCCTTGTGGAAGAATCGCGGGGCCACCCCGACTCTACTCGCCGAGCCTGAAGAACAAACTCGGCGAGTCCCAGTGAATCTTCAAGCTACTCGCCGAGTCTGATCATCCGACTCGGCGAGTCTACGCCATGCAGTCGATCGAACTGCTTCCTGAGATACATATATTCTCGAATATACAAACGTGGGACCTTCTGGACCTCTAAGGGTCCTAATACAAGGTTATAAACGTTGAATAACAACACAACAATCCATCTAGACTCCAAATGGGTTCCATAAACCCTAAATCTATATACACATCAATCACAGGAGAATGTAATCCGAATTATTACCTGAATGATGTACCTTCCATGTCCCCAAACTTCAGAACTCGAACTCCCTGCAGTTCCTTTAGCTAAAACCCCTCTCCTCCTTGCACAACAATTCCTTCAAGGTCACCAATGGCCTTCAAGCTTGCTCTAGCCGCCACAGTCGCCTAGGGTTCTTCCCAATCGATCAAACGTCGTGAAATGACGGCATAATAACCCTTATATACGACCCAATACTGAACGGTTAGGGTTTCCGCTGAACAGCGTCGACTCGCCGAGTCTATATCTGGACTCGTCGAGTCCAGTCGCGAACCCGCGACCAAGTCTGAGACCCTACTCGGCGAGTCTGGCTCCAACTCGCCGAGTCTCCCCTTTAAAACACCCCCAAAATGCAACTTAGCAATACTTGAGATTTTGGGCTGTTACAATTCTCCCCCACTAGAATCAGACTTCGCCCTCGAAGTCTCACTCTGAAATTAGCTCCGGATGCTGCCCCCACCTATCACGTTCCAGACCACAGTTCATTTCCGATCCCCTCCGGCGCTGCCACTGAACTAACACCAGAGGTATCCCCTTGCTCCTTAGAACCTCGATCTTCCGTTCTCTGATGACTACTGGCTTCTCGGCATAATTCAGGCTTGCATCCACCTGAATGTCTTCTAATGGAAACACTGCCGACTCATCGGCTACATACTTCCTCAATTGCGACACATGAAAAGAAATATCATGGATTTGTCTCAAATCCATGGGCAACTCCAACCGTTAGGCCACCCGGCCTACCCCCGCAATCACATGAAAAGGCCCAATGTACCGGGGCCCCAACTTGCCCCTCTTCTTGAATCGAATCACTCCTCTCCAAAGAGAGGCCTTCAGGAGTACTAAGTCATCGACCTGAAACTCAAGCTCGGACCGGCGTCTGTCCGCATAACTTTCCTGTTGGCTCTGGGCGGTCAACAACCTCTGTCTCATCTGCTGAATCTGCTCTGAATCCCAACAATCGCTCGACCAATAAGGGTTAGGAAACCATGAACCACCGGATCCCCGATCCAAAGCCCACTTTGTCCATTCCGGACCGACTGAGAGATCCATTCTCACTCTCAGAGCCACTCTCACAAGTTCTCCCCTTGCCACTACATACACATACTGAACTAGTCCCAACACCCGCAGGTGGAAAGACCCGATACACTGATGATATCCTCGAACATCTCCCAAGATGAACCACTACATCCACCCTACACTCTGATCAGATTCACACTGAGAATTTAAAATTTTCTCTCTCCATGCATCCCTTCTGAGCCTCAACAGACATCCCAACCGGATGGGTTCCTACTCCACTGCCGCGAACACGATGCTCAAAACCATACTCGAAATACTCTAACTATAACTCTACTCTGCAGCTTTCACTTTCGTGAACTTGCACCCCCTTCGAAGTTACATACCCTCCTTTTTTCCTTTTCCACAGAACCCTCTTGAACATAATGCCACTCCAACCGGTGCCACGGTGCTCGCCCCAAGCGACACCACCCTTTTTGCGTAACTGCTATTCACATACTCTGGTTCTCATTGCAGGGGCTCTCAATCCCATGTACTCTCTCCACTCATCAAAATCACTGCCTCCGCTAAACAAGATCAATAACCCGGGGCCAGACCTTCCAATGCAATCACACCGCAACATACGCGATCCGCAAATCTCAAACTAATCCAGCAATACCAACAGAGTCTCCAGTATGACTGGACCGACTCTCATAACACATACTAGCCACTCGAGGCTATATCTCTGTGGGTCCGTACACCCAAACTCTGCGAACCCTCAGGTTCTAACTCTGGGAACCTTCCGGTTCCAGCTCTAGAAATATGCACAACATAATCCCGTGGGATTAATGCAGTACAACCCATCACGTACCTCAAACGTACCAATACTCTGATCGCAAAATTCCGATTACTTACTCAAGCTTGATCCTGGCCTCCTCTCAGGCCTCCACAATCAAATGCCCTAGGTCTGTATCTCGCCCCGCATGCCCAACACTCGCTCTCGTCGGCCTATACTTTGCGCTGACACACACTGCTGAATCCCAACAGCTAAGCACCCTTACATACTCATCGATCTCCCGGAGAATTTTACAATTCTCCCCCACTAAAGCACTGACTAACTGCCACCGATCGTCATTAACGATCTTTTAGAACCATCCTGCACAAAGATAACATTTACCCACTGACTGCTTCCCACAAGCGTAAGCAACCCTCAGCAAAACACATCTCCTCCCTGATCAATCCGCTCAAAAGAATCCGATCTTTCAATTATCCACTCCACAACTGCAGATGCTACCCGACACTCAACCCAGTGCCGCATCTCCACTATCAACCCTCACGAACGATGACCAACGGAATTCCCAAGCAATAACCCATAACCAAACTCACAACCTGCCAAAGGTTGAATATCGCATCGAAAACCGCACAAGGCTACCGGCACCAAAACACCAAACTATAATCATTCTAAACCATCAGGGAACAACGAATGCCAAACGAAAACCTGAAACACCAATCCATAACCATGCCAAACCCGCGAAACAACGAATACCGCATCGAAATCCACACCAGACACCAGCACAAACAATACGCCACAATCAACGCAAGCTAATCAAGACATCAAGAGAGCATCATACCCGCAGCTGCCTCCGGCACTGCTCCGTCTCCCTCTGCCGCAAACCGATAAGCACGACCCTGAGCCCTTGGGCTCTGCTCCATCCTGTCCTCCTCCTGAACTCCTCAAGGTGGTCGATGCTAGAGCCTGCACCGGTCCTGCAGGAAACTGTGGACGGTTGACCCTCAAATGTCCAACCTGCCGACACTGATAACAAATCCTGAAATCCCAAATTGGTACTGACTGCCGACAATCCCGTGCACCGTGCCCCTCCTTTCCGCACTTGCGGCATGCACCACTGGACCAACAAGCTCCAGTGCCATCTCTCTCACACTTCCCACAAGTGTGACCGCTCCGATCCCCCATTCTAACCTCTACGGTCATGGACCGTTCCGGCGCCGACTGCGACTGCATCGGGGCCTGCCTCATCTCACGCAACTGCAACTCAATCTCTAACTCACGCCACATGGCGGCCTCCTGCGATACCAACACGGTCTCGCGCCTCTGCGCAGACACGAACTGTCTGATACCCCCCCCTTTGAGCATACTCGGATATCGGGACATCTGAGCCTGCTCTGAAGCGAACTCAGGGCAAAACATCGCCCCCTCAATAAACATCCCGGTGCTCTCAGTCACCGACACCAAATCCTGCTTCGGCTCAAGGAACTTCCGAGCCAATTTCTCCTTTTCATCCCACGGAACATAGCGAGTATTGAACATCCCTCCGAATTGATCCCATGAGACCGCAGCCCTCTGCGCATCGGAAAATGACCTCGTAGTCAATCTCCACCAATCCTTCGCCCCGAGCCTCAATAGGTTCAGAGCACACCTCACCCTCTGATCAGCAGGGCATAGACTCGTGGAGAAACACCCCTCCATATCTGATAACCATCTCATAGCAACAATCGGGTCCTGAACTCCATCGAATGTAGGAGGCTTCGCATAATAGAAGTCCCGATACTGAAAACCCCGACTAGCCCCTTTCTTTGCCGTTGCTACAGCCGCTGTAACTGCCGCGGCAACCGTCTCTGCGAGAGCCGCATATCGCTCATCAAACTACTTCAATCATAGTGGTCCTGATCGACCCAAACAATTCTGGCGACTCAGCCCGCAACAATGCAGCAACCTCATCACGCAGGATCTCGCGAATCCTCACATCTCGCTCGCTCGTGCTCGTCCGATCGATAACCGGATAACAAGATAGCCACAAGCATCATCCACTACGAACCATGGTACTCATCCCATGACATCCCTCCTCATCATGCTTCGGTGTATGGTACCTGAACCATAGCACCACTCCTCAATCTGCTCCAATGTATAGTACTCGGACCACATCATCTATCTCAATCTGTTCCGATGTATGGTGCCCTGACCATAACATCACTCTGTATCCGCTCCGATGTATGGTATTCGAACCATAACATCACTCCTCAATATGTTCCTTAGGACCTTCAGAATGCCCCCTGTATCAAGTATGGGTCCTCTGCTTTCAGTAGTACGGGCCCATACTACCTGCCACATCTACCCATACTTTCCACACGGGCCATCCCAGAGTTCCTAAGTAGCTGATAAACCTGCTCTTTCACACATCTCATCGCGCGTGCTCGCTTTCCAGCGAAATCCTCTACTCTACCAGCGCACTCATCTGGCTAGGTTTACTCCCTAGTCCCTTCCGCTGTCCTCCCACTTCTTTGCTATCAGCTGCTGAAGAGTTCCTAATGATGCCAGCCATCTACCTCCTGAGTATCGTCATACTCACTTAGTAGCTGACTCCCATCATCGATAACTCCACAAAGCACAAAGCAAGCAGCATTCGAGCATTGAAGCATACATAGGACTCCCCATCTGTGGTAGCCCCACCTTCTCGACTCATCCTCGGAAGTACCTCTGTACCCTGTAGCTTTACCCCTTGTGCGTTCTAACTAGGTACTCTCACTCATCACATACACACAAAAGCATAACGCGCATATAACAGCAAACTCTAGACTAAGGCATCACAAATCAGGCCACTCTAGTCCTAAGATATGAAATACCTAGCCTGTCTCTAGCATGCAATAATATCTCATAAAGTGCATAATAGATATTTCATAATACAAAAGTAAGGGTATTTTGGGAAATCACCGTTTGGCTCTGGCTGATTGTACACACTGCTCTTTCTTGCTTTCTCTTTGAACTCTTATTCACTTTTAGAAAACTATTTATTTGAAAACCTTTTCTTAATTCCTCAGTTTGAGTCCAGATTCACCCGTAGGCGCGTCCGAATCCCTCAAACCAAGGCTCTGATACCAATTTGTAACACCGTGATTTTCAAAGCAAACTTTTCATTTAAATAATCAATTTAATATTAAAACACTTGTTTAAAATCTTATTCATATTCAAATTACAAAACATAGTTCCATTTCCATTTGAATAGACAACTAGGATCCTCCAAAATACAACTCTTTCCTCGGTGTGTACAATCGAGCCGATGCCATTCCGCGTTACTGAAAGAACCTGAAACAACATAACATAAATACTGTAAGCACGAAGCTTAGTGAGTTCCCCAATATACACCTTACACAAATACGCCTTTTCAGGCCCTGACCTTCCGGTCCACTGCACAATGCCTTCCGGCCCATGAGATAATCGCCTTCCGGCCCATAAGATATTTGCCTTCCAGCCCATAAGGTAATCGCCTTCCGGCCCATACACATATATAACACATAATACATTTACTCTAACACTCAAGCACATACATCACATATCATACCTGACCTTTCTGTCACATAACACTTTGCCTTCCGGCCCACATATCATACATAGCACATATAACAATTAACTTACCACATATAGCATACATATCACATAACATATCCGACCTTCCGGTCACACAGTCAAACCCTTCCGGGTACAGTATAGTGAGAAAACTCACCTCGCGGACACTGGAAGATAGCAACTCCTGAAATCTCTTGCACTTGATCCTCCGAGCTACAAGCTCCCTGTCTCATCATATATCTCTTTTTAATACTTCTATCTTCCACGTTAACTGACCCTAAAACGTTACACACAGGTCAACTCTGCTCGACTGGACTCGGCGAGTACCCTGGCGACTCGGCGAGTCTAGTCGTCCTCACCAATTCCTGAATGATCCCTTTCTACTCGTCGAGTATCCCTCTTGACTCGACGAGGTCCTTGTGGAAGAATCACGGGGCCACCCCGACTCTACTCGCCGAGCCTGAAGAACAAACTCGGCGAGTCCCAGTGAATCTTCAAGCTACTCGCCGAGTCTGATCATCCGACTCGGCGAGTCTACGCCATGCAGTCGATCGAACTGCTTCCTGAGATACATATATTCTCGAATATACAAACGTGGGACCTTCTGGACCTCTAAGGGTCCTAATACAAGGTTATAAACGTTGAATAACAACACAACAATCCATCTAGACTCCAAATGGGTTCCATAAACCCTAAATCTATATACACATCAATCACAGGAGAATGTAATCCGAATTATTACCTGAATGATGTACCTTCCATGTCCCCAAACTTCAGAACTCGAACTCCCTGCAGTTCCTTTAGCTAAAACCCCTCTCCTCCTTGCACAACAATTCCTTCAAGGTCACCAATGGCCTTCAAGCTTGCTCTAGCCGCCACAGTCGCCTAGGGTTCTTCCCAATCGATCAAACGTCGTGAAATGACGGCATAATAACCCTTATATACGACCCAATACTGAACGGTTAGGGTTTCCGCTGAACAGCGTCGACTCGCCGAGTCTATATCTGGACTCGTCGAGTCCAGTCGCGAACCCGCGACCAAGTCTAAGACCCTACTCGGCGAGTCTGGCTCCAACTCGCCGAGTCTCCCCTTTAAAACACCCCCAAAATGCAACTTAGCAATACTTGAGATTTTGGGCTGTTACAACTAGATATGTTTTATTACTTGTTATATGCTTTATAACATTAATTACATGTTTAAACTACAAGATCCGGGAGTTTACCGCCCAAGAACGTTCTTGGGGAGTAAACTCCAAAACGAGGCCTATAAGCTTCCTAGTCCCATTTCCTTGTTAGGCAACTAGTTAAGGACTTAATGTATAATCATTTGAGGCTTGAAATCATCAAAGAACCACAAGATATAGGAGTTTACGGCCAAGGACATTTCTTGGGCCGTAAACCCCTTTTTAAGGGCTAAATGTGCCCTAAACCACCCCTAAAGCTTAAGGACATTAACCCTCAAGTGCTTGTAACCATTTTAGACATCAAAACACTCCAAAATCATTAAGTTTTAGGAGTTTACGGCCAAGATATGCTCTTGGGCCGTAAACCCCTTTTCCAAGGGTTAAATGCACCCTAAACACCCCTAAGGCCTTAAGATAATTACCCTTGAACACATAGGACTTGAATGGGGAGTAAAAGACATCAAAACCATCCCTTAAAGGGAGTTTACGGCCAAGGAACATTACTTGGGCCGTAAACTCCAAGTGAAGGCAGAAATGTGTGCCTCTTGTCCCCTTTAGCCTTAGATAAAAACATGGAAGCTATCCTACATGTGCAAGGGCCTCAAATGAATTAAAAACCAACACCCCATAGGAGTTTACGGCCATAAACTCTAGGGGATATGGTCATTAGGCCGTAAACTCCCCTATGGAGCATTCTAGGGCCTTAAACTACTTCAAGTATTATTCCAACAAAGCTAGGAGTATTCTAGGATCAAGTTAGCACCTTAAAACACCCAAAACCACCAAGTGAGGAGTTCACGGCCGTAAACCCATGATTTTACGGTTATAAACTCCAAAGGTGGGGTTTTTTGGGTGGTGAACTCTTATACAAGGTCTTTGGTGCTTCCAAACCCTTTTGCCTTGTCCCGTATCAACTTAGATGCAACCATTAGGACCTTTAACACTTATGCAAAGTGTTTTACATGTTCCTAAGTGTCTTAACTTATTTGTTAAGTTATTATTTGGCTAATTAGTTATATATATATATATATATATATATATATATATATATATATATATATATATATATATATATGCTTATTATATGATAACTAGGGTCGTGCGTGTAAACAAGTCTCCGTTTGCCACCTAGCACGGTATCCGACACTGCAATTCAAACAGCTCACCATAGGTGAGTTCATACCCCTTTAATCAACCTCTGAAATGATTTTAAATGTTTTAAATACTTTATGGGGTGGATACAAGTCAAACACTTATAGTTATTGCTTTAATCACATGTGATTGCATTTAATCACATGTGATTAATAACTAGGAAAACAATGATTTTTACCACTGTTCAAACTGTTTATCAAACTGCTTTACTTTGAAATGTTTTACAAACTCTTTTACTTTCCAAACTTATTTACAAACTGTGATTCAAACATATGTTCCTTATACTTAAACTGTTTATCAACTTATGCCTTCAAATTGTTTTAGAGATTGACATCAAGTCGATCTTTTCTTGAAATTATATTTATGCTTCAAATGTCTTATGAAAACTTATTTATGCCTCTATATTATCAATTGCATGCCCATATATGTATAGATGTATAAATAATGTTTAAAGGGCTTAGGAAGGCCATCCGTCCTATTTCCTTTTCCTCGATTTGGATGTGGTCTGGTGGGATTTCGGATGACCATCCGAAGGTCGTTTCAATATTAATTATATGTCAAATATACACATATAGACATAAAAGTACTTCCATATACATGCGTTCTAGACACATCATTAGTTAGTTACCATCGGGGTAACACGGGATCGTACATATAGAGCTATACTAGAAACATGAACATATACAGCTATACAAGAAACATGAACATATACGGCTATACTAGAAACATGAACATATACAGTTATACTAGAAACAGGACATATACATCTATACTAGAAGCATAACATATACAACTATACTAGAACGAGAAATATTACATATACATGAATACGTTAACAATTGTGATCCACTGTGTCGGAGCATGCCTTAAATGTCATGACCCGAGTTGTAGCCAGAATTCTCTTGGAGGGAGAGCATGAGTTTGCGGATAGATCTATACTAGATTGACTATCCTACACCTTGCTGCTAGCTACAGCCGGACCTGCAGGTCTACGGGTGCCAAACGTCATTTTCTTTATTACGACCATTCATTATGTCGTTGTGAACAGTCGATAGCATGGTGCAATTTATCACATTATACCTTAATATAAATCCGGTTTAAGGTAGTTAGTACAGCAGTAGTTCCTATTATACAAAACTACAATACTACAATGATTTACCCATTACATACATTAGTGATAACCTCACTTAAGCATTTATGTACAAACTATATTTTATTAAATGATAGTTACACTTGGGAAATTACACACTTTTACAATAAACGAGTATACAAAACAATTAAGCCTTGGTAGAAGGTTACTTTAATAGAAAATATAGGTTTTTCTGAGAGATTCAAACTTTTACAAACACGTTCAAACACTTACTTACATTTTTACAAACTTATACATTGAGACAGGTTCAAACGTTTTTGACAACAAACATTGACACTAAAATACTTATGAACTCACCAGCTTAATGCTGATAAACTCTTTCAAAATAACTTGTATTCTCAGGTCATCAGTAGACAAGTACCGAGGCCAGCTTTGGAGAAGATGGAGCGTATTCAAGACTCATCTTATTATTTTGACTTACATTATTTTGGTGTCTATAACTGTACAGAACACGCTTGTATTAAAATTATATATTTAATGCAATGGATGATGTTGTTTTCTTATTTACATTTACTGTGTTGTGATACTATACATGACGTCCTCAGCCCCAGAACGTTTCCTCCGTTCTTGGTTTTGGGGTGTGACACATCAACACACAACCGAGTCCCAACCTTGAAGCATCGCTATATACGGAGAAATCATCATCACCTTCTGGGAGTGATAAGATTGGAACATGAGTCAAAAGATCTTTTAGAGTTGAGAAAGCTTTTTCTTGGGCTTCACTCCATTCGAACTTCACTTCCTTCCGTGTAAGACTCGTGAGAGGTACGACTATACGAGAAAAGTCTTTAATGAATCTCCGGTAATATCCCGCAAGACCCAAGAAACTTCGAATTTCGGAAGCATTACGGGGCACTTCCCAATTTTGAATTGATTTGATTTTGATAGGATCTACGGATACACCGTCACTAGAGATAACATGGCCGAGAAATTGAACTTGGCGAAGCGAAAATTCACATTTCGAGAATTTAGCATAAAGTTTCTCCTTTCGAAGAAGTTCTAAGATTTCACGAATATGAACGGCATGATCAGCTTCAAAGTTGCAATAGATTACAATATCATTAATGAATACGATGACAGACTTATCAAGCATTGGGCGGCATACTCGATTCATCATATCCATGAATACAGCAGGAGCATTTGTCAAACCGAATGGCATTACAAGGAATTCAAAATGCCCATAACGAGTACGGAAAGCAGTCTTCGGTATATCTTGCTCTTGTACTTTCAACAGATGATAGCCAGATCTCAAATCAATCTTTGAGAAATAGCTAACACCCTGAAGTTGATCGAACAAATCGTCGATGCGAGGTAGCGGGTACTTGTTCTTGATAGTCACCTTATTCAGCTCACGATAATCAATCCACATTCGCATCGATCCGTCCTTCTTCTTGACAAACAATACTGGAGCACCCCAGGGAGAGGTACTCAGTCGAATAAAGCCTTTTTCAAGTAATTCCTGCAGTTGAATCATCATTTCTTTCATCTCGGCTGGCGCAAGACGATAAGGAGTCTTTGCAATCGGAGCAGCACCAGGCACAAGGTCAATTCGGAATTCTACTTGCCTGTCGGGAGGAAGTCCTGGCAGATCATCGTGGAAAACATCAGGATATTCGTTAACGATGGAAACATCATTGACAGTTTTATTCTCCTTTCTTGAGATGTCAACTGTATAGGCTAGATAGATAGGGCAACCTTTCAATATAAATTTAGCACATAAGGGCATTTTAGGCATCTTTCCTAGAATAAACTAGTGCTCGTGTCTAAAATATGGTAGACACTCATCTCACATTCATCACTTAGCATTCTACGTTTAAGTTTAGAAATTCTACAATTTCTTAGTTCGCTTAAACTAATGCTCTGATACCAACTATGACATCCCCTAATTTCTTGGCCAGAAAAGACCGATTTAATTTATGCTTATTAAAATAAAATCAGAGAAATCTTTTTAAAAGATGTTGCGGAATTTGTTCCCAAAAGAAAACATGATAAAAGTTTATCAAAACTTTCTTTAACAAATGTATAGTTTCATTTCATATAAAAACCTCGGGATGTCATGTTCCGATACAGATCAAAAGCATAAACAAGACATTATAAGCCTTTCAACAATTATTTACAACTACTGGCCTATAATCCAAAAATCCCTCATTGTTCTCCGACTAGGCTCGGGGTCCACTACATGTAACATAAAAAGCTGAGTGGGTCAGGCTTGGGAGCCCGGTGAGCATATAGAGTTTTCAACCTACAATAATAATAAACTTACTAAGTTCATCAATTAACAATAACCCTGATTACCCGTTCCCGTTATCCTTACTTTATGTCCTTAAACACTTATCACAAGGGACCTAGCCTAAAGAATATCATCGGGATGGACACTATTGCTAAGGGGTTTCCTCAGCCATACATGTCCTAAAGGCAACCATGAGGGGGATGGAGTACAACGAATGAACACTCTCAGTTCATTAACACCTACAGGTTGTGGACCTGCTAATGTTTCCCACTGGACTGTCTAGAAAGTTCTTGGTCGTCATCCAAACTCCACTAGATGACTGGATCTCAAAACTCATCGAGGCATCTCCTCAATTTTATTTTATCACACATCACTATCTACCCATGTTCTACCCAACATATTTGTAGATAAAAATACTTATAGAGTTTAAAACTTGTATAAAACGTCAACTCAAAAGTCACCCTAAATAAACAATTAATATATATTTACACATAGCACGTACAATAAGGTAAATACTTCATATCTATGTGTAAAATGAAAGTGACTATACACTCACATGATTTGATGATAATCGGGCAGCAATTCGTTTCCCAAAACGATAGTTTCAAATAAAACCGGGAGTTTTATTGAGAAACCGGGCTTTGCAAAAGTCGGGCTTCGAAACCGAAAAGACAAATTTTCCGGGCTTCACGGGCTCTTCGTGGCGTATTCTGGAGTTTACAATCGATACCGGGGCTTCGCGGGGTGTTAAGATGAAAGAAATATGGGTTTAGGGATTAAAATTGACAATTTTCCAAAGTATATCAGGGAGGTCTCGCACCCTTCTATTTATAGGTGCGAGGCTTCTGATCGGATGGTCAGGAGGGAAGACACGCCTCGCAGATCCGAAGCTCGTAGGGGAGGTGGCTCGCACATGGTCTGCGCATGCGAGGGGCTCGCTGGCAGTCTGTGATTGGACCGAGGTCTAGGGTCCGAAGTAGAGGGTTCGTGGCATGCTGCGAGGGTTCGGACATGTGCTAAGAGGGTACGTGTCGCACAGCTATTGGACCACTTCGGATAAGGCCAGGTGCTCGGATGACTCAGCAGCTCGGGTGACTCAGCAGGATACGTGGCGCATGCGAGGCGAGGGTGACGTGGCAACTCATGACTATGCGAATTTTCTCGATTTTCGCGCCAAAACTTCTAAAATCCATAACTTTCGCATACGAGCTCCGTTTTTGACGTTCTTTATATGCACGCGTAGCTAAAATTACGCTCTACAACTTCCGTTTAGATCACTAAGGCTAAAAAGTAGTTTATCAAAAACTCACTTTTTACGACATTCGGCACCGTGCCGGTTTTGTCGCGAAACTTCGACAGGTCATAACTTCTTCGTTATAACTCGGATTTCGAAATTCTTTATATCCCCTAAATCCTTGTTTCGACCACTACAACTTTATGTAAAGTTATCAGGCTTATCTCACACTTTAATTTTGATGCTTATTTTTATTCTTAATTAATTAAGCCCTAATAATTAAGCATAAAACACATAATTCACATAATATTCACATAATTCCTTTTCATTTCTTCAATATGAGTTACAAAGATTAACCTAGACTATTATGTCAATATTAATGCCTAGCCTAGAAACACAGGCTTTACAATATACCCGCTCCCTTCAACTTTGAACCATAATGACAGGAATAGTCCCTCCTCCTCTATTTTCTTTCAAAACAAATCACTTAATTTACCCTTTAAACCCCTGCCCCCATAATTCTTTTTCATAATAAGTCCAACAGTTACAAAACAACCCCTCCTCTACAATTTATTCTCAAATGGAGTCCATATGTTACCATTCAGCCCCTATCACTCCAATGTCATTTCAATTTAAGTCCTAATAATTACCAGGCAAACCATGTCTTAAAAAAACCTTTCATAACAAGTCCAATATTTTACTAAATGCCCTCCCTCACTTCTGAAAACCTTCACAACATGAATCCCAAAGTTACATTTTAACCCTCGGAAATCAAAATTATATCATTTGGCACCCCGAAACCAACACCCCACTAATTATTATTTGATTTTAGACAATAATAATATGAAATAATAATAAAATTACTTATCAGGGTTCCGGGTTTATTATTTAATTATTCTATTTTAAACGGGACATTACAGTGCCTAAGAATGGTCTAATTTAGTGCCCTAGGACCTTGGGATGAATTCTAAGTCGACTACGGATAGGTGTAGAAGGTAGTATAGGTATGTACTACTGAAAGCACAGGACCCGTATGAGATTTAGGAGGAATCTCGAGGCTACTATGGAACTAATATGTGTGTGGCCTGGTATGTTGAGCATTGTATTTTGATGTCTAATCTTTATTTGGTGTATTTTAAGTATGTCGGCTATTGAAGGTTTAGAAGCAAGAGTTAGTGGCACTGGGAGAGCCGGTATCGGTGAGGAGGAGATCTGTGGGATCATTGTTGTTAGAGTGGCCGAGGTGTTCATGGAGGCGATTGTGGAGTTGTTTGGGTTGGTCAAGACCATGCCGATCGAGGAGTTTGATCAGTGATATGTCGTCGTCGCACAAGTAGCTGTTGCACATCCATAACAGTCGTCGCCATTGCATGATCTCAGAGACGCGAAGCGATGCAATATCTGGAGTTCAGTTATACGAAGCCTCTGGAGTTCAGAGGCGAAAGGGACCTAATCATCACTTCGAGATGGATTTCTTTCATGGAAGTATGTTTCTTCACGTGTTCATGTCCTGAGGGCAGAAGGTGAAGTTTGCGCTGAATCTTCTTCGCTGGGGAGTGAAGGATTGGTGGGAGTTTGTGACCCAGGGCTTTTCACATGCAAAGTGAGCCGAAGTGACTTAGCATTAGTTTATGGATATGTTTCGAGCAGAGTATGTTACTTTTTTGGAGAGGGAGCTACTATTATAGGAGTACTTTCCGCTCAAGCAGACGATCGAGACGATGACGGAGATCACCAAGATGTTTACGGAGAGAGCTCTTTTCTGCCCTGAGTATGCCACTTCAAAGCAGGCATAGATTTCGCGATACTTGAGAATGCTCAAGACGGAGATTCAAGAGTTTGTATCTATTCAGTAGTACCATATCTTGACCGAGATGAAGTTAATCTCCTAAAAGAGGGAGATTGAGTTGGAGATTCTGCAGAAGGAGGAAGGAACTGCTTCAATAAAGTATCAGTCGGTAGCCAAGCGGGCCAAATCCATCAACCTGGGTTTAGGATCAGCTGATGGGAGGAGTTCCAAGTATGGCAGGTGCGGGAAGTTTCATGATGGAAAGTACCGATCATTTGTATGACCCCGATGTGGCGAGGAGGGTCATTTTGGTAGGGATTGCAAGTGGAGTTTACAGGTTTGTTTCCACTGCGGCCAGGAGGGCCACATCAGAGATCGTTTTCATTTTCTCATTTTCAGTGAGGTGCTAGAACCTACGCCCCTAGCATCACAGTTTTCCAACGGTCATCATAGGCCGGTCGGAGTCCCGAATACCTAGGTTTGAGTTATCAGCTCCTCTATTTAGTCGATTGTTGCAGCGTTGGTATTCATGTGTATGTTCTTTTTATGTTTCGAACTTCAGTTGTAATCTTAGTTGATCAGTTGAATGGAATTATCTTATTTAGCTCTGTTTAAATTGATTTCTTGTTATGAATGGATTAATTATCTTTGTCATCGGTTGTATTTGTATTGGAATTTATGAATATTATGTGGGTTTAAATTCTCATGAGTATTTAGATATCAGTGGTTGGGATCAGGTGGTAGAGTTCAACATAGTTTGGGTATCAAAGGATTGTGAAGTTGTCAATTTCTAGCATATTTCAAGTGGGGGAGAGTGGAACCTCCCAACAGGAAGACCTAGTGCCAAAGTTCGATTCTCAGTCGAATTTCTCCAAGTTCAAGACTTCCGCGAATGTGTTGAATCTTCTAACTTCATGTCAAGATCTTTTTCAACTTTTGGATTTCTCTTTGAGTCATATTAGTTTTAGTTCTGAGAGTATACATAGGGCGTGCTTATGCTTTAGACTCAAGAGAGTTAGGAGCCTATCTTGAGGGATATGATAAGGGCTTCCTTGTATGTTCTTGTTTGATTGGGATGTGGAGGTCTGAGTCACAACCCAAAGACCTGGTAGGGTTACTTAAGTCTTGTTGAGTTGAGTGTTGTTGTTGGTTAGTGGATAGGGGAAAGCCCGAGTGCTGTTATTGGATAGTGGATTGGGAGTAGGCCCAAGTGCTAATGGTTAGTGGACCGAGGTAAACTCGAGTATTGTTGCCTGTTTGTGGATTAGGGGTAAGCTTGAGTGTTGTTAGTGGATAGCTAAGATGGACCGTCGAAGTCGAGTAAGAGTATGGACTCGTTTAGTATGTGACTAGTTGGTTTTCATCGTGAAGACACACTTATGTGTGGGATTAGCATGACGACGTTAGGCTGAGAAGGCCTTGATCTGATTAAATCTATAGATTTCCAAACAGCTTGGTTGATTTGATGGGTTGCATCATGAAGTGGAAGTGAGAGCTGATTTCGAGAATGAAATATAATTAAGTGGGGGATAATTGTAACATCATGTTTCCTGTCATTTCTTATTTGAGAGTCATTGGCCAGAAGTTGATTGCGTAAAGGCTTTGGGCCTTAAGGAGGTAATGTTTAGACCTTTGGATGGAGGCAATGATGGATGCAAGATCTTAACCTTTGAATTGTGTTTTAGGCCGAATGGTAGAAAAGGGAAAGTCATAGGTCAAGGTCTTGCATGAAATATGGGTTTTTGTGCAAGACTTTGTTAGTCCAAGATATCTAGATAATATTTTGGTGCTCTTCAATACCTTTCTGTGGATATAAAGATCGTCAAAAATGGAGTTGGAACAAAAAAGTTATGACCGTTAGAAGTTAGGAAGGTTTTTGGGTTAAGTCGAGTACGTTGGACATACTAGGCAAGGCTGATCGCAGAGGATCAACCTGGTACATTGGACATACCAGGAGTATGCTGGGCGTATGCGATCATAACCCAAACCTTAATTTCAGGGGTTTGAGCCCTATTTAAGCTCCTTAACTCCCATAAACCCTTACCATTCGCAACCTCCACCTCTCCAACATCCTCCCTTAAAACCCTAGCCCTAGTTTGAGGCTTGTGAGCTAAGGAAGGTGTTTTTGAGCGCTTTGGAGTGTTCTTGGTGCATCTTGGAGAAGAATGAGCTGATTGGAGAAGTGTTTGTTGCATTGGAGCTTGTAGATCCATACCTTGTTTACCTTGATCTTTCTTCTGGAGGTACAAAGCTTGAATCTTGATGATGCATTTGTTAGATCTAGCTAGTTTTGGGTGTTATGAGCTTTTGGTCACCTTAATTCAAAAATTTTATATCTTGAAATTTTGTGACCATGTTATGGATAAAGTTGGAAACTTTATCCATCTAAACATCATATTGATTCAGATATGAAGCTTGGAGACTTGGACTTAATGGATTAAGTTAAGAAAGATGTACTTTTGGTCCCATTGAGACTTAAAGACTAGATATTGGTTGTTTGGGCCATCTTAATTGGTAATGTTGGAAAATTTATCCATTATGGAGCTCTTAGGAACCACAAAAATGTTATTTTGGTCCTTCTATTCCTTCCATGCAAGAGTTGTGATATCTTAATGGATTAATAAGTTAGGGTTTTAGCTTTTGGACCTTTTCTAGCCATGGAAAGTCATAAAGGTGGAATATTTATGACTTAATTTGATGCTTCGAGTCTAGATCTTAGCTTTGGACAAAAGAACTTAAGGGATTAAGTGCTTAATGAAGGAATGGGATCAAGCTGCGTCTGTTAGGTGTACGTTGGACTTTGACTTTTGTTGATTATTTTTCTTTTGACCAAGTTTGACCTTGGGTTAAACTTAAGGATTTTGGGATATTCATTAACATTCTATCTGGTTCTGGTGTTAGTGAATTTGCGGGTGCAAGTAGTACAAAAATGCGATTGTATCGCAGTGTTTCAGTGTTCTTCGATTCAAGTGAGTTTTTCCTTACAGTACATGTGGCTCGAAGTGTTGGTTTTTGAGCATTCTAACACTCCTATGGTGTACATGCAACCCTAGAAACCTTGGATCTATGTTTTATCTATGATACATGCAAAATTGATTTTCCAAGGTTCTTAACCTATCTAGCATACATGGGGAACTTTTAACCATAAAAGATAGTAAGAAGTACATACCTTTAGTTGCTTGGATTCCTTAAGAACCTTGTGAGATTAGCACCTCAAGTGTGATGCCTCAAATGTCTCACACAACACCAAATACACTTGGAATAACCTTGAGATAAATGGAACACTTCTAAAATCGGCTATGCCCTCTTGTTCACACACTAGTGGCCGATTTTGGTGGCTCACATATTCCTTTTATAGTGTGTCATAAGTATGGTTACACCATGTAAACCCTAACTTGACATGGCTCTTCATCTCCATGATCCATGGGTTCAAAAACACCATGTAGCATCCTATGGGTTTTAGCCCAACTTGATAATCCATGGAACATTAGCCCACTATACAAGTGTTGGTGATTTACACAATCAACCCATATATTTAATTAGTCTTCTTTTGATCACTTAATTAATTCTAAATTAATTCTTGATCAATAATAATTAAATAAGATTATTAATATATTAGAAATTATAATATATTAATAAACCTTAAGTGTTATTTCTCTCATTTTGGTCTATCCAAATGCATAATGCCATGCAACCTAAATGGACCATGCTAATTGGGTCAAGTACATTCCAGAAATAACTTTAGGAACCAATCAGCAATCATAGCCCTTTCAAGGTCTCGCGGAACTGAGATGATGATGATACTCCATTTAAGATAAGTGATCATATAATCCTCTGTTCTAGATATCAGCCAGACAAATACATGGAACAATGTCTTACTTATTTTCCAGCAATTTTTTCCTGATTTTTGATTTGTCTGACATAGAACTTAATTGAACACATCAATTTAGTTCTGACCAGGCCCGGTACATGGGTCAACACAAAATCATTGATGGGCCCAGATATCGCTTCTAATCCAAGAAGGAACAGATAAACTTCGACTCATATGCTTGTTTTACTACTTGTTGAATCATACACAAAGGCACGTTTTATAACATCGAGTTACCATTGCGTTTACGTACAATCAATGTATAACCAACTCATAGGAAACAAGTCATATCTCTAGGTTTGAATACTTATATTATATTACCGTCTCACGATCACTCAAGATAAATTCCATGAAGTGATACCAGTGAGCGTGGGTTGAATCCAATACTCAGAACTTATGAGCACTCATGAATGTTGCAGCAATCCTTGCTATGTCCCATACCTTGGACATCTACAATCCAGCTTCATGACAGTCTTGATTCATATCTACTTCCAATATATGACCGATTGTGGATGGTTTCAATAACTTAGTCATTCAGGAAGAGCGACTTAGGTATTCTAGAAGTCAAAACATGCAAAGTGAAACACAAGAATAATTGAATCAGCTATGGTCTCAGAACTTATGAATATAAATAAAAACAACTTTCATTTATCACCATATTGATTACACATTATTCATTGTATACTGTTTCAAACTATCAACTTTATGCTTAAATTAAAACAATAGTTGTCCCATGCTCCGAGCATGTACACTATGTTTTCTAAACACTAGTCGTGCCATACACCAAGTATGCACACTATGTTTGTCTAAACATTAGTCATGCATACACCAAGCATGCACACTAAGTTTTTCTATGATCTTTACTCTGTGAAATAGATCGATTGAACATACTTCCAATGATACTCATTTCACTATCCCAAATCCTTACCGCAAATGCAAGAATTCCAAATTCCTGCCATTTTCCTAAATCTGTTAGATTCTAAACTTATATGCATTGGTCCTCTTGTAATGATTATGCACAAAATCACAAAGACTTGTCAACAGACATTACAGAATATTTCAATGGAGATCAACTCCATGGAATCGAAGTCTCATATTCAAAGTTCATTGCCTTTGAACATTCTTCTTGCATTAAGTTTCCTAATCTTACACATATTTAATGAATAACTTCCACCTATGGGAATATTTCCATATTCACATTTTGACTATTACTTCTGACCAAGAGTTGCCTCTTTTCAGAACAGATGAATATTATAGCACATGCAATCGATCCTATATCCGAAGCATATGGGACACGATTCATAAAGACATGATACTAGACCAGTCTTTTGCTATAATATTTCTACTTCTATTTGCCAAGTTCTCAAAATTCAGATTATGAAGAGGGATGCCGTAATCATAATCAAATATTAGAACGCAAATAATGGACCCATATATAGAATTTCCTTATGTTGAGCCATTCCAACATAAAATTCATATATATATATATATATATATATATATATATATATATATATATATATCCTTGACTAAAGATGATTAAAACCTCAATCTAAGCTTTTAGAATTGAAGTGAAGTATAATTTCCTCTCCTTTAATTATAGCAAAACAACATTTTCCCAATTGAAACCTTTTGTTTTCTATAATTAACATTGCTAACTTGCAACACTTATTATAATTATCATGCTCCCACTTGCATGATTCTTATTAGCATGAAGCTTATGTTCCCACTAGCTTTAACATGTACTCAGAAATCTGTTGGACTTCTAGAAATCAATACTTTATTGAACTTCTTACCAATGTTCATATTTCTGATACGAGATGCTTTGATAAAACTTTATAAAAATCATACACCTTTCCTTAGATATCACACATATGTCTCTAAACAATTTCAGAACTATGGAAAGGGATGCCATAATCATAGTCTCAATTGTTTAGACCTTTTCCATATTTCACAAGTCCATGTTAGTGTGCCAGTTAACCACACATGCTCCACTAACGACTTTGAGAATGCAAATATCACAATTGCTATCTAGTTAAAATCTACTTAGTGAAAGTGTTTCCTCGCCATCATATTCATGAATCGGAGAGAAACCTTATGACACTTAGATTTTATGGTGTATGCGTTCCTATCCATGTGAATTTGTCAAAACCATAATCACAAGACAATGTTATTGACAAATCCAAACTCTTATGGATTGAACTTGTGCAGTCTTAACTTCTTGCCACCTGGCAGCACAGGGGCCTGCCATTGCTTCCAAGCTATTATGCAAACAATTGAGAACTCTCAGAACTCATATGCAAAACCAACTTTCATTAGAATGGGCACAGAAGTAGGAATATGTCAACACGATAGATTATAAACCTCAAGTCGTGAGCTAGTAAGAAACTATAGGTTTTTACTCTTGATTAGATCTAGAAGCTTTTCCAAGATCTTTAAGACTCCCACTGTCCTCTTGACATAGACTCACTTGCCAAATATTCAAGAGATAGTGCGGATTCTTTATCAAGACAAACACTTCACACAATTGGCCTTAGATGGTCTTTGTTTGATCCAAAACATCAAAACTTACCAATTTCAAATGTACAAGAGTAGGACACATTTTATTCTTACATTTGACAAGTGCTATAAACCTTTCTTTAAGATATGTCACTCAAGTTACAATCTTGGAGTATGACTCTAAGACTTGTTTTGGAGCCAAGTGTGACTCATCTTCTTGATTTAACCACTTCGACAATTCATCACTGCTCTTCTTGGCTATAAGAATTCACTAAGATGTCCTTAGAGAACCAATTGTGATATGGTTTCTTAATCTTCAAGATGATCACAAAACATGATATAAATTACTCTTCCACCTTTTCAGATTTGAGAAACTTTTATCTTTCTGCCTAATTTGATTCTTCTCTTTCGTCCTACAATACATCGAAAACTTTCTAATGTTTCAGATTTATACTTTAAACTGGTAAGTATAACCATATTTACTTAACTTTAGTAAATCATGACGAATAGTCTTATCGATCTTTTGTGGTGGACTTGAACAGTGCACAAGAATGTGTACTCGGTCCCTTAGTCCTTCACTTGACTCATATATAAATGTGAACAAGGAAATAGTCTTAATTTTCCTAAGCTGATAGTTCTCATTCATCATACTATACAACTTGCATGATTCTAAGTTTCAGTCCAATTGAAACCTTGGGTGATGAGAATATTTCCTTATCTTATAAATTTAGACACTACCACAAATGAAAGAATCAAATTCACATTTCCATGATTGCTAGAAACATATAAACATCAATTTTCCATAAAAGCCATTGCAAGGAGATATAAACTAAAATAAAATCAAAATTTTATTTATTTATAAAATGCGGAAATAAATTTTTCCTTACAATGCAGCTTTAAATGAAAAGTATGCTATTACATATTTCCTAGCAATCTATCATAACTCCTAAGTGGTAGCTCAAGAATTCGATCTTCGAACCATGCGATTGAAAGCCATCTTCGCGATCAGATTTAGCATACTCTTTCTTTAAGTGTCCTTCCCTTTGTTTGAAATCGCCAAGCACCAAAATGTAACCGAGTCACATTTGTATTAAGAATCATCAATAAGAAACTTAACAGAGTTAGATAGTGGACTTACCTGAAGCAGAATCAAACTTTCTGACTAGACCTTCTCTCAGATCTTTCAGGTAGTTAGGGCAGCTTTGCAACCAATTCCCCTTCCCTTTTGGAAATAGAACCATATGGACCCTTTAGGAATGGTACACATGACTATCTCAGACTTAGCCTTTCTCTTTACCATTTGGTCAAACGAGTTGACTCTAGCCGATCCATTTTCATTAGGAAGAGAAAGCTTTATGGATTTCCAATGTCACCAATTTGTCAATGTCCATGGTAGTTTGGGAAATTGATCTACTAATCAAATTTTCTTTGCCAGAGCTCTAAATCATTTCTGATTCGGAAGCACCAAGCAAATAGATAAGTTCATTAAAGGTCATGTCATACTCTTTTACATAGTAGTCCCAAAGGACACTCACTATGTAACTTAAAAGGTGATTGAACAACGAAATTTCTCAAGACTTTGACACTCAACTCTCTCGGCTTGTCAATATGTGACTTCATCTCCAAGATGTGATCACAAATAGACCTTGCTTGCCAATAGGGTTGAGTGACCTTGAACTTGTGGGTTAGGGAGAATAATTGGAGGAGGTGGAGGAATTGAAGTATGATTTCCATGATGCAGTCACGGGACATCATCTTCATTAGGAAGGCTTGTTCCAAGAGTTTTGGGAAGATCATAATTGTCTGAACCAGACATCTTTTGGGAGATATTCAAAATATTTGATTTAAAGTCCTTAATATAACACCCAATATGAAATATTAAGGCTAGGACCCAACACAATATTTTATAACTTGGATGAGGGATGTCGTAATCCAAGCTATAAAATATTTTAAGGTAGGCGAATGACGATTCACCAATTTTCACCATGAAAAACGAAATAATTATTAGGTTTTAATTGGATTTGAAACTCCTAGATCTTTTGAGATTCATTCAACTTTTAATGGCATGTTTCAATCTCGAGTGTGCCCTTTCGTTTTTGTGACTGGGATGTCGATGATCACAAAACAAGGTGTGAAGTAACCATGCAAATTACTTGGTACCCTTAATGTATTACCACTCAAATGATGTGTTGGTTAACCACACGCGCTCCATCGATACTATGATAAACATTAAGTTACCATTTTCCTACCTTGTTAAGTCCAGCTAGTGTGCCGGTTAACCACACGCACTCCACTAATCGACTTAAGCAAAGTGCAATGTGTAATTTCATGGGTTAGCACCTTATTCACATTTTCCTAAAGTAACTAAGATTGGGAATTTATAAAAATTTTAGTTACTTTATATTCATAATTAATACTTTTAATGAAGGGATAATTCTAGTCCTTGTGCTACCCGTTCGGCTAACGACCCTCCACCAATCAAGGAAGCGGTGGGTAAGAGTGGACACCCATTAAGCTACCATTTTATAGGCAGCAACCTTATACCCCCCTTATAGACCAACTTCATGAATGAGGCCTACTAACGGTAAGAATGACTTGTATATATATATATATATATATATATATATATATATATATATATATATATATATATATATATATATTATTAACTAAAAATATTATAAAGTATAAGTGTTGAATTTAAACTTTTAAAATTCTAGGGGATGGAACTAAAGTTGTTAAAGTGACTCTACATGTTTCAAAACTTGAGGGCAAGTTTTGTAACTTTCAAAACTTTTCATCTTACATAACTTATGAGTTAATGGCCTAATAAAATGAGTGACTTTTCATTTTATGTAACCTATGTGTTTCTTTAATGGACTTTAAAAGAATGACTTTTGGTAATCCATAAGTTGAGGACAAATTATGGATTCCAATAAAAGACATAATGATCAAGAATTAAACTAACAAGCAAGTTACAAATAATTCCTATGATCTTCTAAACTCATAAGTTCATGAACATGCATATCAACAATTTCAAGAATCATAAAATTAACCATATAAAATTTAAAATTTTGATAATAGCTATTGAAAATGGATTAGCATAACCATTACACCATCTAAAACAAGTTTTATAAGACCAAAACAGTTTAAGGTAATGTTTCTAGTCCATTTTCAGCAGCAAAACTCGAAAAACTGCATTATGTGGCTCTTACTCGTCGAGTGTAAGAACCTACTCGACGAGTAGGATGAGTTTACTCATTGACTCGTCGAGTCCCCCCACGGACTCGGCGAGTTCATGTTGCAGAGTGCAGAAAAACTGAGTTTTTTCACAATTTTGCATCAAGTATCAAACAAACAAGCATATGCTCTGATACCGCTGTTGGGTTTTAAGCATTCTAAAACTACTATGGTGTACATGCAACCTTAGAAACCCTGGATCTATCTGTTATCTATGATACATGCAAAATTGATTTTCCAAGGTTCTTAACCTATCTAGCATACATGGGGAACTTTTAACCATAAAAGATAGTAAGAAATACATACCTTTAGTTGCTTGGATTCCTTGAGAACCTTGTGAGCCTAGCACCTCAAGTGTGATGCCTCAAATGTCTCACACAACACCAAATACACTTGGAATAACCTTGAGAGAAATGAAACACTTCTAAAATTGGCTATGCCCTCTTGTTCTCACACTAGTGGCCGATTTTGGTTGCTCACATATTCCTTTTATAGTGTGTCATAAGTAGGGTTACACCATGTAAACCCTAACTTGACATGGATCTTTATTTCCATGATCCATGGGTTCAAAAACACCATGGAGCATCCATGGAGCATCCTATGGGTTTTAGCCCAACTTGATAATCCATGGAGCATTAGCCCACTATACAAGTATTGGTGATTTACACAGTCAACCCATATATTTAATTAGTCTTCTTTTGATCACTTAATTAATTCCAAATTAGTTATTGATCAATACTAATTAAATTATATTTTTAATATATTAGAACTTATAATATATTAATAAACCTTAAGTATTATTTCTCTCATTTTGGTCTATCCAAATGCATGATGCCATGCAACCCAAATGGACCATGCTAATCGGGTACAATACATTCCAGAAATATTTATGAACTTAGACACCTAATCTAACACAAAGCCACCAATGCCAACCCACTATGTTATGTATCCTGGTATATATGATGTTGTTATGATGTGGAGATCTCTTAGATCTATATCTTGGTATATAGGATGTTTTTGTGCTATAGTGATCTGCTAGATTTGTGTATATATCCTTATATGATAGGATGATGTAATAGTGGTATACTGATTATCATCTAGTGGAGTCCCCTAGGGGCTGTATGTAGTCACGTAGGATTAGGGATGAGCAAAAGGACCGAACCGGCCGGAACCGGACCCGACCCGGGAGCTGGCTTCGGCCAAAATCAAGAACCGAACTGGCCCGGCAGTTCTACCGGTTCCCGGTTCCTACCAGTTCTTGCCGTGTCTTCAAATGTTGGAACAGGTCCTCGAAAAATAGTATCATACGGTTCCGGTTTTTTCTGGTTCTACCGTGTCCAGTTATATCGGTTCCGGTTCTTACCAGTTCCCGGTTCCAAAAATCCACAAAAATAACATCCCCATCCTGGCCCAACCGGTTCCGGTGCCAATTCCGGTTCTGGTACTGGTACCGATTCCGGCCGGTTCTCCAGTCCATATGCTCATCCCTACGTAGGATAGCTAGAGAACTCTTGATATAGGATTTCTTGCATGTTCCTTTTTTGCTTGTGGCCCTAGAGTAGGATCATCTGTCATGGTGGTTATCTCACCTCTGGTTACATATGGTTACGCATTTCATGAAGGTTAGCTGGTGGTGGGACTGTATGTTGTGAGAGGACTAGTAGGCGGTAGTGAACTGTATGTTTGATGTATGCCTGTATTATGTGGCTACTTGATCCTTGATTTTTTATTTCTCAACATATGGTGGTAGTGGGTTGAGGCAGTCCACATGATTTGATTTCTTGTCCTGAAACATCATTAGTGGAGCACAAGAGGTTAGAAAGGATCCTTAGGAGAAGGATCAATCGTCGAAGCTATGCTCGTCGTTTTCTCAGCTATTAGTCAATTGGGTAAGTTGCACTTTCTCCTAAGTATAGTTTAAGTTACCCCTCGTTGTTATTATGAACCTATGTATGACATCAATCATTAATCTCAGTTATTATACACATTGGTCTATTTACGAGAGCAGTGTATAGGATAGAAACGTTGGCCTGGTTGTTCTGTTTTAGAAAGGCTATATGCCGAAATGGTCCAACTTCCCGACTGTCTTGACTGGCTAATCCTTATTTGGTAGTCATTTCAATATTAATAGGATTGGTGAATGATTAACATATTAGTCACTATATTCCATAGTTATTGATCGGTTATAGTATTATAGGTTAATACATGTTTGGCATGCCTGCTAGCCAGTTAGACCGTTGAGAGTTGTTTCAACAGTTGTTTAGGTGAGTTATCTCACTATACTACGTGTTACAATATATTTCCTTTGCTTGATATTATATATTGATAATATAGTGTGTTGAGTGTATGATTAGGCTAGCAAAGTATGTTGTATGTTGATTGCTTGATTATATGTTATGTTGAGGAGTTAATGGTAGATTCACACTAGAGCCAAGAGCATAGATTACTCATGCCAGGGGTTAGACATGCACTAGAGTCGTTAACTTTTGGGATGACTAGATATGAACTAGAGTTTTTAGTCCTCTTTATGACTAGATGTGCACTAGATTTATTAGTTAGTGTATGTTCAGATGGATCTACACTAGATCCAGGAGCCTCATTTTTATGCATTGTATGTGTATTGTGGTATGTGGTATTTTGGGGAATGCACTAAGTTTTATGCTTATAGTTTTGGATTGAATCTTTTACAAATAGTTCTAATATTAGAAAAAAGGTCTAGCTTGATTGTGCTGCACATATATTGCTACTGATTTTGTTACATACTTCCGCTGATTTTACGTTATTACTCTCTTTTGGAAACTACATATTCACACTATTGAAAAAATGAGTTATTATATTACTTTTGGTGAAAAAAATATTTGAACTTATACTTTATGTTGAAAATGAAAAAATTGGTTTGAAAAATGGGACATTACTAGTTGGTATCAGAGCCTTGGTTTGAGGGATTTGGATGAACACTCGTATGATTCCAAACTCAAACTAGGATCCAAAAGATTTTAAGCAACCCTTTTTAGAAAAGAAATATTTTTATAAACCTTTTTAGAAAAGAATTTTATACAAACCTTTTTAGAAAATAATTTTATACAAAGGAGAAAATATATGGTGTGTACAGTCAGTCGGAGCTCAGAAATGAAACTGATTCCCAATATATCCATTCTTGCTATATTTGTTGATATGTGAACTATTATAAATGCATGCTAGTATGTAGGCTAAGTGTCTTTCAAAATTTCATGTTAGAATTGTCTGATATTTAAGATGCATTGTTGCTTTAGAGTTTGCTTGTTTGTGCTATTTGAAGTTTATAGTTATTTTAACTAGCTGATAAGTGAATGCTTTAGAGTTATACATAATTAGAATTAGATAGCCTTAGAATTCTTGATTCAGAAATTTTGTACATTATTGTCTGTAACGCCCGTAGATTCGGGCTAGTTAATTTAGAGACGATAAGCGTCAAAAATGACTTTTTAATAGAGGATTATTTAGAATAAATAATCTTAACTAAGTTTTAGTATATTTCACAAGGTTTTCGTACATATGGAGAACGCTGAAATCCGAGTTATAACGAAGAAGTTATGACATGTCGAAGTTTCGCGACAGAACCGGCACGACACAACACAACATAAATAGTTAATTTAGGATAGAGCGATATTTTGCCTTAGAAATCTAATTGAAAGTCATTGAATACATTAAACCGAGAGCGTGCAACAAAAGAACTCCCAAATCTGACTTCGTATGAGGATGTTATGATTTTTCGAAGTTTTGGCTTAGCAGTATGCAGCCCGAAATTCGAATAATAGATCGGGTGGTTTTTAGCCGACACAACCTAAACGAGAATCGAAGATTTCGTTAATTTTAACATAACGATAAAAAGACAGACGAAAATGGACATCGGATGAAGAAGTTATGAATTTTTAACGGACTTTTCCTGTCCCGACCCGTTAAAAATATAATATAATATTAAAAATAAACTTAAAATTAGCCAACAGAGTCTAAATGAAAGTTGTAAATCATAATCTCACCTACGCGTGGATATAAAGAACGTCAAAAATGGAGCTCGTATGCGAAAGATGTGGATTTTTGAAGTTCGGAGCACAAACTTCAAGAATTTGACTGTATTCATGACATGAACACAGTGAACGACGCGTTTCGAGCCTAGAAGACACACGGCAAGCCTAGGAGATGACCAGGATCAAACTCACGACGTGAATATACCTGGTTCACGATGTGAAAGTCGAATTTTTAGCCTATAAATAGAAATCGAGCCCTCCGGGTTTATGTTACCAATTATCATTTCTCTTTCACTTTAAACACTCTTTTAGCCTACTTTTAACCCCCCCAAAGTCCCGGTATCATCCCTAACACCAGAAGCAAGTCCCGACGCCCCGAAGATCCCGAGGAAAAGAGTTTTCGAGCCGAAACACTGCCCGCGTGAAGCCCGGTCTTTGAAAAAACATCCCTATTTCATCGAAGAATATTATTTTTAGTGTCGAAGTACTGTCCAATCGTCGTCTTAACAAGTGAGTGTATAGTCACTTTCATCTTACACATAGATATGAAGTATTACATATAAAATACGTGCTATGTGTATATATGTTGTTTGTTTATTTGAGATGGATGTTGAATGGATGTTCTATACATGTTTAAAATGATTTAAAATGTGTGTATACACACACACACACACACACACACACACACATATATATATATATATATATATATATATATATATATATATATATCTACAAATATGTTGGCTAAAACATGGGTAGATAATGAATGAGAGATGAAAGATGGAATAGATGTACGTTGGTAGCTATGGATTTAGTACTGTATAGATGAATATTGGTAGCTATGGAATTAGTACCTTGGCAGCTATGGACTTAGTGCTTGTTGTATAAATCTTGGGCAGCGATGGACTTCGTGCTTATTCCTTTGGTTACCTTGGCATCTACGGACTTAGTGCACGTTGTATGAATCTCGGGCATCAATAGACTTCATGCCTATTCCTTAGGATAATCCTTAGGAATGAATGAATGGAGGACAGATGATTATTAAGATCTTTAAGAATAAATAAGATAATGGGGATGGGTAATTGGGTTGATTGTTTGAAGATTAAATATAATAACAATATTATTGTGGGTTGAAAACCCTATGTACTCACCAGATTTCCCAACCTGACCCACTCAAACTTATTTGTATCATAGGTGTCGATACGAAGCTACTTTACACTGAGAGATTAAAGGAGATGCAGATCACTAGTGTAAATAAATGTAAGGTATGTTTATGCTTAGGTTTCAGTATTGACGATGACATCCCAAAGTTTTAATATGAATAAAATACATTTCCGAAGAAATGTATTTTATTCATATTAAAACTTTGGGATGTTTATTAAAAGAAGTACTCTAATTTTTATAAAGCATAAACAAAATCGGTCTTTTCTGGCCGTGAAATTTGGGGATGTCACGTTGTCTGATAAAGTCCTTAGGGTAGATACATTTATTTGAATGTCAATTATCCTTGGTTATGTATGACTTGCATTAATGAGGCGACTGTCGAGATTAGCAGAGAATTCTAGTGGTACGAGAGTGAGGGTAGAAGGAATTATAGTAGAATCTAGGAATATTTGTTGTATGTGCTCTTTTGGGCACATATATGTATGTTAGAACGCTTAGTGGTAGTCGTTTGTAGTAGCTTGAGAACTTTGGAGCAATTATTGGGACGAGTATGGATAAGTGTGGAAGGTCATATGGGTTCATACTACTCGAAGCACAAGATACGTACATGGATCAAGAGGGGCCACAAAGTTATTAAGGAACTTATATATGGGTAGATAGTGTGAGATATCACTATGAATTCGTTTTGAACCATTTCCGACATTACTTGCAGTATGGTGATGTCTAGGCCAGGAGAGATTGGTTCCGTTTCCGGCCCATGTGGTCATGCTTGGATTGGGTCTGAGTAATGCGGACCTACGTGTGTTGGTCGATTCTATGGTCTCGATGGACTTGTTTGATGTAGTATCAACTTTAGTCAAGGGATTTAAGAAGGAAATGATCGAGGAGTTCAACATAAGGATTATAACCTTCATTAGGGGTGGGCAGCCAGTGGCTAGAGATGTTACCTGATGTGACATGGTTGTGTATCAACCTCTTATGTTCGAAAGGAGGAAAGATCGGGTTATTATCACATGATGGATAGGGGAGACGGAAGATGTGTTCCACACCAGTGTTTGCCTCGTAGAAAAATGTCTAGTTCTTTATGGACCTTTTGTATCATGCAACGAAGGGTCAATGGGATGTGATCTCTTAGTCAGTTATTGTAGCCGATGTGGATGCTATTGAAGGGTTTTGAGCATTCTAACACTCCTATGGTGTACATGCAACCCTAGAAACCTTGAATCTATGTTTTCTCTATGATACATGCAAATTTGTTTTTCCAAGGTTCATAACCTATCTAGCATACATGGGGGGACTTTTAAACATAAAAGATAGTAAGAAATACATACCTTTAGTTTCTTGAATTCCTTGAGAACCTTGTGAGCCTAGCACCTCAAGTGTGACGCCTCAAATGTCTCACACAACACCAAATACACTTGGAATAACCTTGAGAGAAATAGAACACTTCTAAAATCGTCTATGCCCTCTTGTTCTCCCTCTAGTGCCGAATTTAGTCTACAACATGTTGCTTATATAGTGTGTCATAATTAGGGTTACACCATGTAAACCCTAATTGACATGACTCTTCATTTCCATGATCCATGGGTACAAAAACACCATGGAGCATCCTATGGGTTTTAGCCCAACTTGATAATCATGGAGCATTAGCCCATTATACTAGTATGGGTGATTTACACAATCAACCCATAAATTTAATTAGTCTTCTTTTGATCACTTAATTAATTCCAAATTAATTTTTCATCAATACTAATTAAATAATATTATTGATATATTAGAACTTATAATGTATTAATAAACCTTAAGTGTTATTTCTCTCGTTTTAGTCTATCCAATGCATGATGCCATGCAACCCAAATGGACAATGCTAATCGGGTCAAGTACATTCCAGAAATAGTTATGAACTTAGACACCTAATTCAATAGTCTCCCACTTGGATAAGTCTAATAACTATAACTGCAAGAATGACTTCAGGAACCGATCAGCAATCGTAGCTCTTTCAAGGTCTCGCAGAACTGAGATGATGATGATACGCCATTTAAGATAAGTGCTCATATAATCATCTACTCTAGATATCAGTCGTACAAATACATGGAACAATCTCTTACTTATTGTCCAACAGTTTGTTTCCCAATTTACGATTTGTTTGACATAGAACTTAATTGAACACATCAACTTAGTTTTGACCGGGCCCGGTACATGGGTCAACACAAAATCATCGAGGGGCCCATATATCGTTTCTAATCCAAGAAGGAACATATAAACCTCGACTCATATGCTAGTTCTACTACTTGTTGAATCATACATAAAGGCATGTTTTATAATATCGAGTTACCAATGCATTTTCGTACAATCAATGTATAACCAACTCATAGGAAACAAGTCATATCTCTAGGTTTGAAGACTTATATGATATTACCGTCTCACGATCACTCGAGATAAATTCCATGAAGTGATACCAGTGAGCGTGGGTTGAATCCAATACTCAGAGCTTATGAGCACTCATGAGTGTTGTATCACCACTTATGTCCAACATCTTAGACCTCTACAAGCCAACCCATGGATAGAAACACTTTACTCATAAATAAATACAACTTTTATTCATCGTCAAATGTCAATTACACTTTACACATTTCAAAGCTATCTAACTACTAAAACTATTATCATCCTTCAGCCATATGCGCCTTGCATGCTGGAGATGCTTAATCCTGCCCAGTCCCTTCGTGAGGGGATCTATCGGGTTCTCATCTGATGATACCCTATTTGCTACGAGGATTCCTTCTTCTGTTTGATTTATGATGAAATGATATTTTTTTCGATGTGTATGGATCTCCCGTGATCCCTTGGTTCCTTTGCTAAGGCAACTGCACTTTCACTATCACAGAAAATCTCTATAGGCTCTTTTATAGCTGGTAGAACTCCAAGGTCTCCAATTAAGTTCTTTAGCCATATAGCCTCCTTCGCTGCCTTGCTTGTCGCTATATACTCTGATTCGCAAGTTGAATCAGCCGCTGTCTCCTGCTTGGAACTTTTCCAAGAAATTGCTCCTCCGTTTAAGGTAAATACCCAGCTTGACTGAGAGCGGAAATTATCTGTATCAATCTGAAAGCTAGCATCACTATACCCCAATACTCTCAATTCTTCACTCCCACATAGGGTAAGGACCCAGTCCTTAGTCCTCTACAAGTACTTGAGAATTTTCTTTATGTTGGAATAGTGTCTAAGGCTACAACTATATTTGGCAAGTATTTGACCCGATTGTACATGGTCCTTTTGGGTTGCCTTCACCATAGCAACTTGACAGGATGATTTATAATGAGAGAAGAAATATTATTAATATATTATAAGAATAATATAAGGAATAATAATATTGTTATTTGATTAATATAAGTCATAAATTAATTAGGAATTAATTTGGTGACTTAAAGAGATTAATTAAATAAAAGGGCATAAACTGTCAATTGTATGATAGTTGTACTTTGGGGAATAATCCCTTATGGATAAGGGGTGGATGGTTTTGGGGCTTTGGATAGACCTAGAAATCATCTAAGGCTTATCATTAGGGAGATTGGATTGCTTAGGGCCTAAGTTATCCAATTAGGGTTTAAGGGTGAAACCCTAGGAGCCTTACTAGTATAAATAGACCCTTATGGTCAAGGAAATCGGCACTCTTGTTTTTGAAGAAACCCTGGCTGACTTCCTCCCCTTTCCTCTCACTCTCTAATCATCCTCTTGCTAAGTTGGTGTTTGTAAGCCATTAGAGGAGTGACAATTGTGACTCTAAGCTCCAAGGACAAGAAGATTCAAGCAAGATACTTAAGGTAATCCTTTAGATCTGTTTTTTTTCTTATGTTATTATACTAGATCTATTGATCAAAGTCTTGGATACATTGCATGTTCAATTAGAGAAACCTAGATCCAAGCATTAGGGTTTGTATGTGCACATAGGAATGTTCTTATGGCTCAAACCCATCAGTGGTATCAGAGCCTTGATTGGTTTCTGTTGAATTGATGCATTGGTTGCTTGATTGTTGATTGCAAAATTCATTTTTTGTCCTTCTGCCTGATGAACTCAGCGAGTTCTATAGTGGACTCGGCGAGTAGGCCTCAACTCGGCGAGTCCATTGTGGTACTCGGCGAGTTCGAGCGTCAGAAGGAGATAGTTTCGAGATTTCTTGCTATTTATCTTATGGAAACTTGCCTTTATCTTAATGGGTCAATATAAATCCAATTTTAACATATATTTGAATATATTCTTGACCTAATTAAAGATATTTATCAATTAATTGAATAATAATTTCCTTATGTGATAATTGATTGATTATTTTAATTAAATTGGTAAATTGTTTTGCTAGAAACATTTAAATAAATCAAATAAAGATAATTATGAGATTAAATGGTTAATTTGAATTATTTGTTATTTGATCCCTTATGTTTTGAAAAGTTTAAAACTTGTCCTCAAGTTTTGAAATTTATGTTTTGTGATTACAAGTTTAATTTAGACAATTTAAATTTCAAACCCTAGAGTTTTACAAGTTTAAATTTCAACCCTATACTACTATAATATTACAAGATTAATATGTATATATGTATAATTAAAATGCTAGTCTTACCATTAGTAGGCCTCATTCACGAAGCCGGTCTATAAGGTGGGTATAAGGTTGCGGCCTATAAAATGGCGCTTAATGGGTGTACACTCACACCCACCGCTTGCTTGATCGGTGGAGGGTCGTTAGCCGAACGGGTAGGATAGGGCAACCTCATCTCCTCATTAAAAGTATAATATGAAATACAAAGTAACAACATGTTTTTCAAAATTCCCAATCCTAGTTACTTTAGGAAAAGTAAATTGATGCAATCCCATGAAATTACACTTTGCACCCTTGCTAAGAAGTTAATGGAGCGTGTGTGGTTTACCGGCACACTAATTGGTTCTAAGAATAAGTGGAAAATGGTGATTCATTGTTTATCATAGTTCGGTGGAGCGTGTGTGGTTTACCGGCACATCGAATAGGTGATTGTTACAATGAAGGCACCGTGTAGATTTGCATGGTAATTCACACCCACTTTGTGATCCTCGGTATCCCAGTCACAAACGAGAGGGGCATATCGAGATTTAAACATGCCATTGAAAAGTTCAATGAATCTCATCGAAACCTAGGAATTCTCAATACATTTAGAACTTAATGTTATGTTTTCGTGGTGGAGAATTAGTGAATCGTCATTCACTTACCTTCAAATTGTTTGCATGTTGGATTACGGCATCCATTTTCTAATATGTAAATATTGTTGTTGGATCCTAGCCCTAATTTTTCTTATTGGGTGATAATTAGGGATTCAAATTCTAATCTATCTTTGTCCTTTCTATTTGTAGATGTCGAACGCAAACAACGTTGCTGCTAGTTCATTCACATTGATGAGCCTTTGCCAACAGGTGACTTTCAATGGAACGAACTTTAGCGAATGGATAATATACATTCGCACGATTGCTCGCTATGAGGACAAGGAGTATGCCCTTGACGAGAAGCTCAAGAAGATTAATCCAGAAATCGCTACTCCGGCTGAAATGACTGCTTTTGAGACTCATGAACGTGATGTGACAAAGGTTCATTGCATCATGATAGCCACAATGAACGTCGAATTCCAAAAGTCCTATGAGGACATGTATCCGTACAAAATGCATCAAGACTTATTGGAGAGATACCATCAAAACGCGAGGCAGGAACGCTACGAGATCTTCACTAACATGATCTCCGCTAAAATGGTACATGGAGAATCTCTAACCGTGCACCTGCAAAAGATGCAAAGGTATGTCGATCGTTTTCGCAAGTTGAATGTCGACTTTGGGGAAGATTTGGCTATCGACATGGTGCTTCATTCCTTGACTCCATGTTACAATCAATTTAGGATGACCTTACACATGACCAAGGAAGAGGTCACCCTAAGTAAGCTCTAAGGTCTCCTAAGGGTTGCTGAGAGCAACCTCAAGGACAAGTCTGTTGCACCAACTCCCAATCTTCCCGCTGCTCCTGTTTTGGCAATTGGGCAAGGAAGGGGTAAGAAGAGAAAGGCTTCGTCTAAGAGCTACCGCAAGGGAAAGTCCCGAGATGGTTCCTCTTCTAGTGGGACCAAAGTTGATCCTGCTAAGCCCAACCCTAACCCAAAGGAGGCAGAGTGCCACCATTGCCACGAAATAGGGCATTGGAAGAGAAGCTGCCCATAATACCTGCAAGCCATCAGAGAAGGAAAGATCAAGCCGTCTTTCGCAGGTATATACACAATTAAATATAATGATTCATCTCATGCTATTTCTTGGGTCCTAGATACCGGGTGTGGTTACCATATTTGTTCTGAATTGCAGCGACTAAGAAGAAATAGGGATGTGGAGCGTGGAAGAATAAATCTAATCATGGGGAACAGAAGATCGTCGACTGTGACCAAGATTGGAGTGTATTCTTTAGTGCTTAGTAATGGATTATGTTTAGATTTGAATAATTGTTGCTACTCGCCAGAAATGGCAAGAAACATCATTTTGTTTCATGGTTAGTTTAGACAAGGATTTAGATTTTCTTTATATAATGAGAATGGTTCAATTTATGCTTATCTAAATGGTGTCTTATATTTTGAAGCAATGCCATGTAATGGAATTTATGAAACTGTTATGATTGTAGATAACCTAGGAAATGATGTTTTATGCATGGATTCTTCCAATAGTATGGATAAAGCATCCTTGTGGCATTGTCGTCTTGGACATGTCAACAAGAAGCGCATAGCCCAACTCCAAAAGGATGGAGTGTTGGAGTCATTCGACCTTAGGGAATATGACACATGCGAGTCTTGTTTACTTGGAAAGATGACCAAGTCACCCTTCACTAGCACATGTGAAAGGGGTGAGGGTTTATTGGACCTCATACATACCGATGTATGTGGACCCTTTAGATCAACCACAAACGATGGGAACCGCTTCTATGTGACTTTTACCGATGACTATAGTAGATATGGGCATATCTACTTAATCAAGCAAAAGTCAGAAACGTTTGAAAAGTTCAAAGAGTTCAAGAATGAAGTGGAGAATCAATTGGAAAGGAAAATCAAGATGCTTCGATCCGATCGAGGAAGAGAGTACCTAAGTCTTGAATGGTGTGGCAGAAAGGCGTAATCGAACCTTGTTAGACATGGTCCGCTCTATGATGAGTCGTGCTTCACTACCTATCTCATTCTGGGGGTATGCCTTAGAGACTGCCGCCCATATCCTTAACCGAGTCCCTACTAAGAAGGTTGCCAAAACACCTCACGAGATGCGGACAAGGAAAGCTCCCTCGTTAGCACATATCAAGGTTTGGGGTTGCGAGGCTTTCGTAAGACGAGATACTCACGACAAGCTCGAACCTCATAGTGAGCGATGTATTTTCGTCGGCTACCCGCAGAAATCCTTTGGATATCTCTTCTATAGACCGAAGGACAATGTTGTCTTCGTTGCGAGGAGAGGAGTTTTCCGAGAGCGAGAACTCATAAGCCAAGGAGACAGTGGGAGGCAAATCGAGCTTGAAGAGATTCAATAATCAATTGATGAAGGAACCTCTACCGCTGGCGCTCAACCCGAGGAGGAAACTCCGGTTGAACCGATTGACGAGTCCTTACCTCTTAGACGTTCCGAAAGAGTTAGATTTCAACCCCAGTTTTATGGTTTTCATATTACTACCGAAGGGGACACGTATATTAGTGATGGTACACTAATAAATCTAGATGAACCTAATAGCTATAAGGAAGCCATGGCAGGCCCGGAGTCTGCAAAATGGAAGGAGCCAATGGACAGCGAGATCCAATCCATGTATGACAACCAAGTTTGGAATTTGGTTGATAATGTACCCGGACGTAAGACCGTTGGGTGCAAATGGATCTTCAAGAAGAAGACCGACGTGGATGGAAACGTGCACACATATAAGGCGCGATTGGTTGCGAAGGGCTTTAATCAAACTACCGGAGTTGACTATGATGAGACCTTCTCACCAGTTGCGAAGATAAAGTCTATTAGAGTGATGCTAGCTATTGCCGCATTTCATGATTATGAGATTTGGCAAATGGATGTCAAGACTGCTTTCCTTAATGGGAAGTTGGCTAAGGATGTTTACATGGCTCAGCCAGAGGGTTTTGTTGATACGAAGCATCCAAATAGAGTGTGTAAGCTTGAGAAGTCCATTTATGGACTTAAGCAAGCGTCTCGCAGATGGAATCTTTGCTTCGATGAGAAAGTCAAAGAGTTTGGATTTGTACGAAGCGAAGATGAATCATGTGTATATGTCAAAGCCAGTGGGAATATAGTAAGCTTCCTCGTTATGTATGTCGATGACATACTACTCATAGGAAACGATGTCCCGACACTGCAGGAGGTTAAGTCCTGGCTCGGGAAGTGCTTCGCTATGAAGGACCTCGGAGAGGCTTCCTATATTTTGGGAATAAGAATAGTGAGAGAACGAAGTAAGAGAATAATAGGACTTAGTCAGAACACTTACTTGGATAAAGTACTAAAACGTTTTAGTATGGAAAATTCGAAGAAGGGAGAATTACCGATACAAAGTAATGCCAAGTTGAGTAAGACTCAAAGTCCGAGTACCAAAGCTGAAATAGCAGAAATGAGCCAAGTACCACACGCTTCCGCAGTTGGCTCAATCATGTATGCTATGACTTGTACTCGCCCTGATGTAGCCTTTGCTTTGAGCATGGTTAGTAGATATCAAGGGAACCCTGGCAGAGCCCATTGGATTGCGGTCAAGAATATCCTTAAGTACCTTCAGAGGACCAAGGAATGGTTTTTAGTCCTCGGAGGGAGTGATGACTTGAAGGTGCGAGGGTATAGTGACGCCAGCTTTCAGACCGACAGGGACAACTACCGTTCGCAGTCGGGCTGGGTCTTTACCCTGAATGGAGGAGCAGTAACTTGGAAAAGTTCCAAGCAGGAAACCGTAGCTGATTCAACATGCGAATCAGAGTACATTGAAGCGAGCGAAGCGTCGAAGGAGGTAATATGGTTGAAGAACTTCATCGGTGATCTTGGAGTTGTGTCTGCCATAAATGAGCCTATGGAAATTTTCTGTGATAATGAAGGAGCGGTTGCCTTGACCAAGGAACCAAGGGAGCATGGTAGATCTCAACATATCGACAGAAAATATCACTTTATTAGACATCAAGTAGAAGAAGGACAACTCGTGATTAAGAGGATATCATCAGAAGATAACCCAGCAGATCCGCTTACGAAGGGACTGAGTAGGGTTAAACACTTGCAGCATGCTAGGAGTATTGGGTTGAAGGATGATATTAGTTTAGATTAGATAGTATTAGAAACGTGTAATAGATAAATGTAATTAACATTTGATGATTAAATAAAGGAGTATTATTTATGAGTAATGCTACTGTCTTATGTTAATTGTTTAACTATT
The DNA here is from genome assembly GCF_002870075.4 of Lactuca sativa. Taxonomy (NCBI): domain Eukaryota; kingdom Viridiplantae; phylum Streptophyta; class Magnoliopsida; order Asterales; family Asteraceae; genus Lactuca; species Lactuca sativa. The sequence continues at coordinate 31,050,647 of NC_056625.2, read as the reverse complement.
GTTTCACTTTGCATGTTTTGACTTCCAGAATAATTGAGTTTATTAAGAATAATCGAATTATTCAAATTGTCCACAATCGTTCATATGTTGGAAGTAGGTATGAATGAAGATTGTCATGAATTGGTGTGTAGATGGTATTAGACATAGCAAAGGGTTGCTACAATGTTCATGAGTGCTTATGAACTAGTTTTGAGCATTGGAACAAACCCGCGCTTGCTGGAATCACCTTATGGAATATGATAAAAAGGGTGATCGCAAGACGATAATATCATATGGTCTTAAAACCTAGATATATGGTTTGTTATTTGTTAATTGGTTGTACATTGATAATGCGAAACTGCATCAGTAAATTGATGCTATAAATCTGAGATCTAGAAACCAACTGCTGGACAATTGGTTCCATAAAATTTTTTGCATGATATCTCAACAGAGGACTGTACGATCCCTTATCTAAAGGACAGGACTGATAAGATCAGAGTTTGACAGCGTCTTTGAGAGCTATGATTGATAATCAGATTATACTTGTGTATATAGTTACTAGACTTATCCAAGTGGGAGAATGTTGGAATAGTGTCTAAGGCTACAACTATATTTGGCAAGTATTTGACCCGATTGTGCATGGTCCTTTTGGGTTGCCTTCACCATAGCAACTTGACAGGATGATTTATAATGAGAGAAGAAATATTATTAATATATTATAAGAATAATATAAGGAATAATAATATTGTTATTTGATTAATATAAGTCATAAATTAATTAGGAATTAATTTGGTGACTTAAAGAGATTAATTAAATAAAAGGGCATAAACTATCAATTGTATGATAGTTGTACTTTGGGCTATAATCCCTTATCGATAAGGGGTGGACGGTTTTGGGGCTTTGGATAGACCTAGAAATCGTCCAGGGCTTATCATTAGGGACATTGGATTGCTTAGGGCCTCAGTTATCCAATTAGGGTTTAAGGGTGAAACCCTAGGAGCCTCACTAGTATAAATAGACCCTTAAGGTCAAGAAAATCGGCACTCTTGTTTTTGAAGAAACCCTGGCCGACATCCTCCCCTCTCCTCTCAATCTCTAATCATCCTCTTGCTAAGTTGGTGTTTGTAATCCATTAGAGGAGTGACAATTGTGACTCTAAGCTCCAAGGACAAGAAGATTCAAGCAAGATACTTAAGGTAATCCTTTAGATCTGTTTTTTTTCTTATGTTATTATACTAGATCTATTGATCAAAGTCTTGGATATATTGCATGTTCAATTAGAAAAACCTAGATCCAAGCATTAGGGTTTGTATATGCACATAGGAATGTTCTTATGGCTCAAACCCATCACTTTACCGCAGTCCAGTGAGCCTTGCTAGGGTTCCCCTGATATCTGCTGACCATGCTCAACGCAAAGGCCACATCAAGACAAGTACAAGTCATAGCATACATGATCGAGGCTACAGCGGAAGCATACAATATTCGACTTATTTATGCTATCTCAGCTTCTATACTTGGACCCTAAGTTTTACTCAGTCTGGCGTTACTCTGGATCGGTAACTCTCCTTTCTTGGAATTCTGCATGCTGAATCTATTCAACACCTTTTCCAAGTAGGTACTCTGACTAAGTCCTATTAGTCTTTTACTCCTATCTCTCAAAATCCTTATCCCTAGGATATAGGCAGCTTCTCCAAGGTCCTTCGTAGCGAAACACTTCCCAATCCAGGACTTAACTTCCTGCAAAGTTGGGATGTCATTTCCTATGAGTAGTATGTCATCCACATACAATACCAAAAAGCTGACTATACTCCCACTAGCATTGACATATACGCAAGATTCATCTTCACTCCTCGAGAAGCCAAACTCTTTGACTTTCTCATCGAAACAAAGATTCCATCTGTGAGGTGCTTGCTTTAACCCATAGATGGATTTCTCAAGATTACACAATCTATTAGGGTACTCTGTACTGACAAAACCCTCTGGCTGACTCATGTAAACATCCTCAGCCAACTTTCCATTAAGCAAAGCAGTTTTGACATCTATTTTCCATATTTCATAATCATGAAATGCAGCAGTGGCTAACATAACCTAATAGACTTAATTTTCGCTACTGGTGAAAAGGTCTCATCATAATCAACTCCCGGAGTTTGAGAAAAGCCCTTTGCAACTAGTCACGCCTTATAAGTGTGTACATTACCATCCATGTAGGCCTTCTTCTTGAAGATCCATTTGCACCCAACTTCCTTGTGACCTAGTACATTGTCAACCAAGTTCCAAACTTGATTGTCATACATGGATTGTATCCCGCTGTCCATAGCCTCTTTCCATTTAGCAGCCACAGGGCCTGCCATGGCTTCCGTGTAGCTGTTAGGTTCATCCAAACTCACCAGTGTGCTATCACTGATAAGTGTATCACCTTCCTTGGTAATATGGAAACCATAGTAATGCTCAGGTGCATTCCTAACTCTCGTGGAACGCCTCAGAGGTACAGACTCTTCTGTCGGATCAACAGGAGTTTCCTCCTCAGGTTGATTGCTAGAGTTTGAGGTTCCTTCACCACTTGACTCTTGAATTTCTTCAAAGTCAATTTCCTTCCCACTGTTTCCTTGGCTCATAAATTCTCTCTCGCGAAAGACTCCTCTCCTTGCTACAAAGACCACATTATCACTAGGTCTGTAAAAGAGGTAACCAAAGGATCTCTGTGGGTAGCCGATGAAAATACACTTCTCACTTCGAGTTTCGAGCTTATCGTGATACTCGCGCCTCACAAAAGCTTTGCAACCCCAAATCTTGATGTGGTCCAGATTGGGAACTTTTCCGGTCCACATCTCATGAGGTGTTTTGGCAACCTTCTTTGTAAGGACTAGATTAAGAATATGGGCAGCAGTCTCTAAGGAATACCCCCAAAATGAGATTGGTAGTGAAGTTCGAATCATCATCAAACAAACAAGCCTAGGCTCTGAAACCACTGAAGGGTTTTGAGCATTCTAACACTCCTATGGTGTACATGCAACCCTAGAAACCTTGGATCTATGTTTTATCTACGATACATGCAAATTTTTTTTTCCAAGGTTCATAACCTATCTAGCAACTATATCGTAGGATGAGTTTATAACTCAATCTATGAAGGAGCAGGTGTCTCTGGTAGAGGTCAAACATTTGATTCCAAATTCCGGATTGGAGGTCCATAAAAGGACGAGAGAGTAAGTGCAGGTTCAGGTACCACCAATACCTAATAGGTCCAATATTATTGATACTCGCTCAGGAGGTCAGTGGATTTGTGGTTGTTATGGCCAGGTACATAAGGGTGTCTATTGTATGTTTGTGTCCATGTGCTCCAGCTATGGTTAGGAGGACCATTTTAGTCGCAACTGTAATTAGGAGGGTTAGTTAGGGGCACATAAAGGTGAATTGTCCCAGAGAAGTGAGAATGATGGTATTGGATCCAACAATGGTCGTTGTTTCTAATATATTATACTGCATCAATGATGTATTCTTCGGATATTTTGTTATGCATATGCACTGGTGCGTTTTTAAATGACTTGTGTTTGTCATAATTTGGTTTAACTCTTGGTATGTTGTGTAATAAGATATTTTGGTGTTGGAAATTACATTAATGTTACTCGTGGGACATCAAATTTGCAGTTCAAATGATCAAGATTTTTTTCTCGTCATCAGAGTGCCATACAGGATTATAATTACATAGACTTTGAATTTTTGGCTTAGCTCTTCTGCTTGTTCTTATTTGACTTTGGTGGTAGAGCAGATTCGATTATCCGAATGGCTATTTGATTTCGTATCTGTCATAGATATTCAAGATTCAAGGGTTGTACAAAATATTGGAGCTAGTTCGGGACTTTGTTGGTTGATTGATAGAATATCAAATCCTCAGCGGTAGATAACTGTTCATTGAATGGAAATGTGCACATCAACTTGACTTTTGGTTTCGATGTCATGGCTAAAAATGTTATGGCAGTAGCATACATGGTCACTGGTTTATACTTTTTTTCATGCAAGAAGAGAAGATAAATAAATCTTTTACCATAGTAACTTGGACTATAAGATTTCACCGATATGATTCCGTAGAAATTACCAGGCAATTCCCCCCGGTTTCAGGAAGGATTCTAGGTTTGATCAGATCTCAGGAGCGGTTTAGGTAGTTAAGGGTAATGGGTTTACTAACAGGAGCATTCATAATAAATCCTAAGTGTACATGCACCCTAGATCTAGGTTTTACTATTATGACAACGTACTTTCAAAACTAGCAATATAAACTAAAGAAAAGGGTTGATTTACTAACCTTTTGTTAAAATCAAAATTTTCACTTGACCTCTTGAAGATTTTGAGTTTCTTAGTTGCTCTTGGAAATTCTAGCTCCCAAACTAGAATCCCTCTAATGGCTCACACCCAAAATACTAAAACCCTAGAACTTTAAGAGAGGGAGAGAAAGAGAGAGAGAGAGAGAGAGAGAGAGAGAGAGAGGGAGAGAGAGAGAGAGAAAGAGAGAGAGAAGAGAGAGAGGTTGGAAAAACCAAATTCTCAACCTTACAGAGAGTATGATTGGATTTTCTAAGTCTTGGAAAGGTCTTTATATAATTGTGATACTTTCCAGATAAACTTGATTTGAATCAATTAAATAATCAGATTTAATCTCGATTCAAACGTTTATCACCATCAGCTATCTGAAAGATTCTGGAAGCCCTCCAGAACCATCACACCACCAGTTCCATTAAACATTCGGGGTTTGGCGTTCGTAAAGTTCTTATAGGTGCATTCTCGAGGTTGTCCATGAATCTCGCCATGGTATGAAGGAAGTGTGCCAGTTCTCGAGCCAGTAGTAACAGGGATATTGATCTGTGAGATGGCAGCCGCTACAGCTGCGGTGACTGCTGCTTGGAACATGGCAGCATCAAATTGAGGAGGTGGAAGCGGTGGTGGTAGAGGTGCTTCCCCACTGTTGTTTCGTCTCGGGTTTCTACACGGAGGCATCCTTCAACTATAGGTTGAAAAGATAAAGATAAGAATTCCATAGCATAGAAAATGAATGTGTCTCATAAACTAAATCGTTATAGTTCAACAACAGATGATAGTATGAGTCTCAAAGATAGAAGAATGAAAGTTATTCGTAAGACCGAATATATGAAACAGGCATATGGTTTCTCCATAATATTTTAAGGATTGAACGAAATACTCAATGTAGTAGTAATAGTGTGCCAATTATATTAATATAATAGTTGATACAACGATCATGAAAATTTGACCCCTATAAGGGTCTTCGGTTACAAAGTTAAAGAAAATAAAACTTTTAGCCGAGCTCCTAATTTATAACAAAATTTGGGATTTTGGCAAGCACTACTTGCATCGTAGGTTGCGCTTGGAGCTTGACTCCGCATCTGATTGTTTTGATTCCATAAGACGCCTGTCAAAGGCGGCTTGTTGTTCCCTCAATTCGGAGAGGGCTGCAATCATTTGCGCTTGGAATGCCTCGGTTTGGAGTTGGGCATTGTCCTGAGCTCTGTCCAGCCTACGGATGTCGGAAGTGTGAACCTGTACTTCCACGTTGACTTCCCAAATCCGACTAGCTTGAACTCTGGATTGGTAGGACTGGTTGGCTAGTTTGCCCACCATGACTGGGAGTGCCCGATCGGCTGAACCTCCGTCGCGGACATCGTAGAAGTCTCAGCACATGTCGTAGGGAGGGCGTAGACTTTGTTGTTGGCTCCAATGGTGGAGGTGACTTCCCCAGATGGGAGTCGGTCCTTTAAAGTTTCTCACGAAGACGGGAGGTTGTGCGGGTGGTGGGTTGATTACTTCCGGCTCTGAGTCGGTACCGGAGTCATCCTCTTCGTCCAATTCTATGGGTTCTTCGTCCTCCTCTGGATCCTCTTCGATCCATACCCCGTTGCCTTGGTTGGGATAGTAGGGGTTGTCGGGGTGGTGAAATCCAGCCATTTGACTGTACGAAAATAGGGTTATAAGAATCGAATAATGTTTGGAACATGTAAGACTAAACATGTATGTTAAGTTATTATATGTAATAAATACTCCTATAGTATTTAAATTCGTGTGTTTGATTCTCGTGATGTTTTGGTAAGTTTTGACTTGTTGCTCACTACGATCATTCCTCGATATACATTAGTCCGATCTCAGACAAATATAGTTGATCATGCTATATTTGTCCCAAATCTGATTACATATATCGAGTCTTAATCGTAGTGTCCAACTTGTCTAAATACTTCTTGTATAGTTATAATCATGAAAATAAGTTGTTGTATGCATGTATTTGTACTTAAATGAACTAACAATTTAAGTTAAACGAAACGCGGCTTAGGCGTAAAACAAAAAAATGTTTTGCCAGAGAGTATTAGTCCCTTAAGCATTTATAGTTTGTATATCTTATGTGGTTCGATATACTTAGTTCACTATAAACATTGCTCTGATACCAATCTATCACACCCCCAAACCGGAACGGCGGAAACGTTCGGGGGCGGATGACTTCATGTGGTAGCGTAACAAATGAATACATAGTAAAGAAAGCAATACAACCATCATATATATAATTGAAAGTTTACATTGTTAAAAGGTACATGTTCAAAACCAATTACAATATGATGCCAAAATATGAATTTTTAAACTGGCGCCGCAGCGTCCCTTCTTCAAAAGCTGTTTGTTACCTGTAATTATTGAATCCCTGGGACATACAAGTAGTTTTGAAAGAGTAGATCAGCATTTAAGCTGGTGTGTTTCATAAGTATTAAATGACAACGTTTGTATGAAATGAAATGTTTTGTTTTTGTTTGTTTGTTCCTAGAAAATCCCATATTTTCTACTAGCATAAATGTAGCCTTCTATCAAGACCAATGTTTGTTTCTAGAAAATGTATGTACGTATAAAATTTCCAATACGTCTAAAAAATCCCGTAAATCAATGTATTTTTAATACCCCATGTGAGTTTTTATAACCATGCTATTGAATAGAAATGCCTATACGCAACATTCTTTAGGCGTTGGAATGTTCTGACGTTTGTCACCCCAAATGGTGTACTGTACCTAACAGTCAGGGCGTGGGGTTGTCAAACCCGTATAGATCTATACACAAACACCATGCTCCCCCTCCAAGGGATTCTGGTATATAATACAGGACTTGAAATGTGTACTCGAACGTACGTGAAGTTAATGTCTCACAAAACTTAGTATAAAAACATATTTACGTGTAAAAATGTTCGTTTGTTCTTGTATGTGAAAGTGACTTCTTAAAAATAGTGTTTCTAGTATGTAACAGTTAGTAATGTTCTCGTAAAACTATACATATTATAGTTTTCTTTAAGTGTGTCTCGTTTGTATAGTAATCCCTAATAAAATGCTCACTTGTTATGAAAAGTATAATTTTTATAGTGTTTAAGATGGACACATATACATACAGTATAAGCAGAGTGTTTGATTTATACATATATAACTACATTTTTCATTTCAAAAGATATGATGTTATCGTGATATATTTTGCATATGAAAGCTTCCCTATAATAGTTATAAATAACATATGATTCCGTTGATAAAAAGTGTATAATGAAACTTTATATAACACACGATAATAATCGTGTGTTTTACTTGTATTTCCCCCCTTAAAAGCATATAAAAGCATTTATAAAACATTTAAAAGTGTGGATTATAAGGGTATGAACTCACTTGGAAAATCGAAAAAGGCGAGATGAAAACCGAGCAGAATTTCGACTCGAGAAAGCGGATTTTCTCGGGATTCTCGGGAATCTCGGGAGCACAAACGACTTTCGCGACTTGAGCAAGGAAACCGGGGCTTCGGGTTAGCACTTGCACGGAAAACGAGGCAAAACGCAAGAAAGTTAAGAGAAAAATGAGCCATTTCTTCGGAACCCTCACATCCCTTTTATAGGGGGTGGGAACCGCCTCGGTACGCTGGGCGTACGCGTGCGTCATGCGTGACCGGATCCTCGACTGCCTCGGAGCTTCGGATGGGACGGGTATAGCCTCGCATAGGGGCGACGTGGACGATCCGAGGCCTAGTCCTCGAGTACGCTGGGCGTACGAGCGTACGTTGGGCGTAACTCGGCTCGACCTGGTGACTCCTCCTTCGGATAATACCAAGGTTAAATAATAAAATTTATATTTTAATTATTTAATAAACTTCAAAAATTCATAGCTTATTCATACAGACTCCGTTTTCAACATTCTTTATATCCACGCGTAGGTGAGACTACGCTCTACAACTTTCGTTTAGATTCCGTCGGCAAATTTTGAAATTATTTTTATTATTTGTTTTTAAAAGGTCGCGGTAAGAAAATTTCGTTAGAAATTCATAACTTCATTATCTGACGTCCATTTTTGCCAGACTTTTTACCGTTGCAAAACCATTGCCGAGACCTTCAATTCTCATTTGGGTCATTCCAGCCAAAAGTCGCTCGATCTCCGTTTCGAGTATTTAGTTGTCTGTCGCTAAGCCGTACTTGGAAAAATCATAACTTCTTTATACGAAGTCAGATTTGGGCGTTCTTTTTACGTACAATCACGGTTTAATGTCATCTAACATAGTAGGTAATAAATTTGAGATTTTTGGGCATTTTATTTTCGAAGCTAATTTCATTATATCTAAAGTGGTTACAATACTTGACTTTTTAGGTCATTACATAGAGTTGAAATATCGGGTTGTCACAGGGACTCTTTGCCAAATGCTTCAAGTGTTGCACGAGGCTTATCCTTGGGACGCCTCATCAACCAGGATGCAATTTTAGTCGATCCATGCAACGTCCAAACGAAAATACTATAAAAGGTTCTAAAACTCTAGGGAGTTTTAGCAAGGTCGGCGAAGTATTGTCAGAAATCTATTCGGGCTTCGGAGTTTGTGTGTCCTTAATTTAATTGTTGTTGATGATAATGCTTCTATCAGGTTGGTGTCTGACAGTCATTTGGGATGGGATTTCTAGGTTTTAAACAAAAAAATACATGTGGCGGAAAAACACTTAAACCCTTAAGTTCACATGCAACCTAGAAAAGATCTATGTTTTCTCTATTGATAACAACTAACTATGAATATGAAGAAACCGTAGGAGAAAGGCTATGAAATCGAAATTCACAAAAAATTAGGGTTACATAACTTTGGATTATTATTGTAAATAATCAAAGTTGAATCCTTCTTCTAGATCTTGGAAAGCTAGCACCAAAGGAATGGATACCTCTAATGGCTTGTACCCCAAAACCCTAGTAGCAAGAAGAATTGAGGATGGCAAGCCAAGGTGTATGAAATAGGCACCCGTGGTGACCTATTATACTTGTGTAATGTTCGGTTTCTGGTACGCATTTATTTACAAATTATTCATTTTTATAGAGCTACTTGAAGAGTTGGAAGCCCCAGACTCATCGAGTAGATTTGAGTCTTGGACGCGGGATTTTAGCCACCTACTCAACGAGTCAAGAGCCCTCGATTCGACGAGTAGGTCTGTCTAAGTGAAACCCTAATTTCAAGGGTTTTGCACCCTATTTAAGCATCTTAATCCCCACCCCTTGGTCTCATTTCCAGCCTCTTTGTCTTAAACCCTAATCCACGAAACCTTAGAGCTTTTATTTGAGAGTGTGAGCCATTTTGAGTGATCTTTGTGCACTTTTGAAGCTTTTGGAAGAAGAAGAAGATAGAAGGCTCAAGAGGGAAGGAGTAGATCTAGGAACTACACTCCATTTGCTGCATTTTCTGGTAATCAAGTCTCTAATATGATCATTCATTTCTTAGATCTATTTACTTCCATTTTTATGAGAATTTTGGTTCAAGAACCTTGGTCTTTGGGATTTCGATATCCCAAGTGAATTACATTTCAGATCTAGGATCTAGAAGGGGTTCCATGGCATAAAGGTGCAACCTTTATGACTATGGAAGCCCCATGAAAGCTTAAAAGCATTATTATGATCTCTTTATCTCTAAAAGGCCATGCATGGAAGGAAAGCTTGGAACTTTACATGTCCAACTGATGTATAAGGCCTAGATCCATTATAGTGTGCTTTGGGTAAGAGTATTATGGCTTGTAGACCAAGATCTATGTTCTAGAGAGTTAGGCTTTGAGCTAAACCCATATAAAAGGAATAATAGAGGGTAAAGTTGGAAACTTTACCCTTATAAGTGTTCCCCAGTGTGTAGGCAAAGTATGGAGTTTAGATCTGAAGGGTAGGAGCTTAATCCATTGAGATGGATCAATCAGACAGCGGAACTTGGCGAGTCCATAGAGGGATTCGACGAGTTGAGTTAGCTTGTCCTGCTTTAGCTTCAGGTAGAACTCATCGAGTCGGTGAAGGGACTCGACGAGTTAAATTGGTAGATCGCGACTGTGAGTAGCCTGGGAACTCGACGAGTCAAGGGGAGACTCGATGAGTTAGATCGCGATTTCAGGTTCTAGGAATCGACGAGTTGATGGAGAAACTCGATGAGTTGGGTCAACCAGAAGGTTGACTTTGACCCAAGCGTTGACTTTGACCAGGGGTAAAATGGCCGTTTTACCCTAAGAAGGATTATCAGATTTTGATTAAGTGTTATTATGAAATTGATAGTCGTGGAGTCATCGGAGTAGTAGTCAGAGATTCCTCACACGATATTTCATAGCTATCATACGAGGTGAGTTTTCCTCCAGTAGGACGGGTCTAAGGCACCAAGGTTGGCCCATATATGCATGTTTAGTAGCCGAGTGTGGGCGAGGCTCGTATCTCCCAGTTAGTCGAGTGTGGGCGGGGCCCATATCTCATAGTTTATTTTGAGTACGGATATATGATTGATTGATAGATTTATCTATACTTATTGTTTGTGTGATACTTGTATGTATGTTTAGTGGCTGAGTGTGGGCGGGGCCCGTATCTCATAGTAGCTGAATGTGGGCGGGGCGCGTATCTCCTAGTTAGCAGAGTGTGGGTGGGGCCCGTATATCCATGAGTGTAGGAAGGGTCCGTATCTCTCAGTTGTATGTTATATGATATGTGGTAGTTTGGGGAGACTCACTAAACTCCATGCTTACAGTTTTCAGTTTTAGTTTCAGGTACTTCCGCTAGTAAGGGGAAGATCTCGGGATGACTGCATGGCACACACCACTATTTTTTAGCCTGGGAGGATTCACTTTGATTTATAATATATGATTTTGATACAGTAACAGATTTGATGATGTTTTTGAGATACACGATAATGATTTTTATGTGATTGATGATATTGATGGTTTTTATTACTAATTTAAAATGAAATTTTTGGGCCGTATTTTTGGGATGTTTCAACTTGCTTAAGGAAACTCCCATGCAAACCAAAAAATCCTTGAATGATTAATTCTAATTAATCCTAGAATTAAATCCAAATTAATTCTAATTAATCAGTTAATTATTACTATTTCGAATTAATATATTAATCATATAATATATTAATAAATCATATATTTCAATTTCCAGTTAGTTTATTATTCGTATAATAAACTAACAAATTATCCTCTATCTCCAACTGTCATTCTAATTAGTTACTAATTTTGAGGGCAGCCTAAAAAGGACTTGGCTTCTAATTCAAGGATATACCAATTTAGTTATTAGCTTAGACACCTTAATACAATAGTTTGGAGGCATGGGATTAAGTAGAACTTCAGTTTTTCACTACAAGAAGGATTGAAGATGTAAGTGTCAGCATGTGCATATAAATAGTTGGTTAAGACTCGGTTCGAGGATTGTAAGGAAAATCCCTCTGTCTATTCTTATTTGATAAAGGTTTAGGGATTTGAGACTCAATCTAAACACATGATGAAGTTTATTTAAGTTGCATATGTTTAGATTGTAATCTGGCTAGAGTACGTATTTTGTTTGGTAGTTGTGTGATGTATGTTCATGTAAGACTATGGTTTCCCCATAGAATTCGTATGTTGATGTAAGACTATGGTTGCCCTATAACATTCGTGTGTTGATATAAGACTATGGTTGCCCCATAACATTCATGTGTGAATATAAGACTATGATTTACTCATAACATTTGTATGTTGATGTGAGTCTCTAGTTGGTCTATAACATGCATAGATTGATATAGGGCGACAATTAGACTTTAACATCCATTGATGCATGGATTATATACCTCATGTCAGTTGTAACCTCAAGAGGCTAAGTAGAAGATATATATTGTGATTGGTAGATATCATAGGGATGATGATTGGATTCCTTTAGGTCGGTGGGATGACGTTTGTGTGCCTATAAGCCCACCGAGGTGGTGGTCATGAGTCTTCATGCCCGATGTGGGATGATGACAAGAATGGTGATGTGCCAGTATTTGGAAGGAATCATGACGTATCGTTAACCTACATGTGTACGAATTTATCAACATTAGTTTGTAATGTGGTTTGGGTAGTTAGATCCTACAGGGAAGAATATTGGTGACCCGTTCTTCGACAGAAATGGTTTGGCGTTTTGAGAAATGTTTGACTTGTTGGAAATCTCATGGTTGTGTTGTAGAAGTTCCATGTTGGGTGTAACATTCTAAAATTTAATTTAATTTAAAATAAGGATGTTAATGGATTATATATGCCAATTTATATGATAATGTAACACCCGCAAATTAAGAAAAGTCAATTAAGATAGATTAAGTGCTAAAAATGACTTTATGATAGAAGATTATTTAAAACAAATAATCTTAACCAAAGTTATAGTACATGTGAGAAGGATTTCGTGCATTTAAAAGAACGTTGAATCCGAATTCGTATGAAGAAGTTATGATTCTTCGAAGTTTCACGATTAAACCGAAACAACTTTGCGTATCGTAAAAATTGAAATTAAGATAAAATACTTTTTAACCTAAGATACCTAAACAAAAGTCGTCGTAGTCATTAAACCGATAGTGTGCATATAGAAAACAACCAAATCTGACTTCGCATGAGGAAGTTATGATTTCTAGAGCTTTCAGCATAACAGTATGTGACACGAAAACCGAAATCAAGATCAATTGATTGTTAGGAAAAAAAATATCTAAATAAGGCTATGAAAATATAGCTTTAAAAATAAAGTGAGAATTAGCCGATGAGTTATGATTTTTATAGGGACTTTAACAGTCTAAGCCTGTTAAAATATAGCTATAAAAATAACGTGAAAATTAGCCAATGGATTCTAATTGAAAGATGTAGATCTCGTCGATATCTACGTGTGGATATAAAGAACATCAAAAACAGAGCTCGTATGAAGAAGAATATATGATTTTTTTTGAAAAAAAAACTAAAAATACATGTATGCACGTCGTGAGCCGAAATGAGGTGCGGCGCGCTCTGGCACTCCACTAGATTTCTGCCACATGTCACGCTCGTCATGGAGCCATGTCACCTACCTGACAAAGTGCACGACACGCTGAGACAGGGTGCACGGCGTGCTTTCAGATATTTTTGGTATAAATAGAGCTTCAGCCCTCCATTTGATCTCCACACCCTCCCAAATTTCTCTCTTGAGTTTCTCTCAACCTTAGCCCCATTTTCCCTTAGTTTTAAGTCCCTGACGAAGCAATAAGGTCCCTGATATTCTGACATCTAGTAGTTAACAGGACGGAGTCCTGCCAGTGCATTTTCCTAGTTTTCACTAAAACCTACTTAAGTTAAGCTACACTCTTTTTCTTTCAGTGTAACTTATATTTATAGTCATAAGTCATTATTTTGAACCTATAAGTAAGATTTATCAGTGATTCCAAATTATAATACTAATTTATCTACTTACATGAGAGGTGTATAGCATGGTCGTGTTGTCTTGGTTGTTGGATTTCACAATGGCTATATGTCGACATGATCTTACCTTCTAACTTTCTTGCGTGGCTGATCCTTACTTAATAGATCTTGATGTAGACATTAGCATTAGTGAATAATCTATACTATAATTATAATAGTCATGAGGATTACAAAACTAAACTACGGCTTATTAATTTATGTGACTAGGTCTTTTCAAAGTATGAAACAAAGCGCTGCCGAAATCGTCAATCACCCACTTTTATCATGTAAGTGCATTGTAACACCCGACTTGCAGATTGGATCGATTTAGGGTTTCAGGGAGTTAAAGGCATGGTTTTTGGGTAAAACCAGGACTAGCGATGTGACCATAGGGAGGGTCACGACGTGAGGAGTGATTAAATGAAGATGCAGAATTATGTTGAGCTCACGACGTGAGCAATAAGAGCTCATGACGTGAGATGTGTTGCAGCCCAAGCCCATGATCTTTTAGGGTTTCCTTCATATTTAAACCCCATAAGCTTCATTTTAGGGTTCCAAAATAGCCTCCTTCGTCCCCAAGCTCTAAAACCCTAACCCTAGCTTCTCTTTGTGATTCTTGAACTATTGGTGGCTTGGAGAATAAGAGATCACCATTGGTATCACCTTGGAAGTTCCATTTACAACCTCTAGCTACACTTATGGACCATTGTGAGTAAACAAGATCAAAACTTTATGTTTCCAAGTTGCTAGATCTACTGTTTTATGCATATTTAGCTATGGTTTAAAAGTTAGAGTGTTGGGACTCCATAAAGTTGGCAACTTTATGGGTCCAAGAGAACCCTTGGTGCTTATATCTTATGGATCTGAAGTTTGCAGGATGTTTGAGTCCATGCTTGAGAACCTAACTCCTTTTCTTCATAAATGACCTAGTTTGAGCTCAAATCTTGTAGTGGACATACAATGTAACTTTCGGAATCCCAGGTACATCATTTTAATTATTTATTTTTGAAGTTCATAGAGCGATTTGACAAGTTGATGCTATGACTCACCGAGTCGAGTCACGCATGGTCAGAGGGGTTTAATGACCTACTCGACGAGTCCAAGAGGCGACTCGCCGAGTAGGCGCTAGAATGAGAAACCCTAAATCCCCGGGTTTGGGACCTATTTAAAGGCACTTATAGCCTCCTTATGCGGCCACACTTCACAGAGAGAAACCCTAACCTGCCCATTTCATTGTATAGAGAGAGAGAGAGAGAGAGAGAGAGACCATTTTAAGCATTCTTGTACATTTTGGAGGAAGGATTGGAAGAGCTTGGTGGATCTCACTGAGGGAAGGCTGTGGATCTTGCATTCTTTTGTCATTAGCTGCTATTCAGAGGTAAAAAGCTCTCATCTTGGCCACATATTCATTAGATCTCATTTTTGGGAGCTTTTAGGGTTTTCTCCCAAATCATATTGTGTTCTTGAGTTATTTGAGCATGGTTTGAGGTTAAAACCTCAGATCTGGACTAGAGAAGGCCTTGAAAGTCCAAATATTCGAGCTTTATTGAGCTAGAAGCAAGCTCATGTGCATTTAACCTTTCTTGGAGCTTGTAATGGAATTATGGAGCAAATATGCCATGCATGAACGTAAAGATCGATGCTTTACGTGACATTTGAGCCTAGGGAGTCTAGATCTAGTATTTGGAGTGGTAGATATGCCTAAAAGCATCTGAATGAGAGTATGGACTGAATGAACTCGCCGAGTCCATGAGCAAACTCGACGAGTCGCTTAGGGTTTATTCCGATAAGTCTGAGCATGTTGTAACTCGTCGAGTTAGCGGGTCAACTCGACGAGTAGAGTTGGTTTTCTTAAGGCCTCTAAGGGAACGAGGGGACTCGAAGATTCCTCCTGATGCACTCGTCGAGTTGGGTCAACATGGACTGTTGACTCAAGTTTGACTTCGGTTGACTTTTAGAGTCTTGACCAAATGTGAGTAACTAAGATCTTGGAGGGGTAAAATGGTCTTTTACCCTTACCAAGAGTTAAAAGGGGTTAATATGAATTTATTAGAATTGTGATCTAATTAGAGATAATCACCACATGTATCAGGCGGAGGCTAGATCAGTGATTCATGTACGAGGTGGATTATCTTGCTTGCTTCGAGGTGAGTCTTCTCACTATACATTACCTACAGTGGTATTTATGTGTGACCAGAGGGTCGTATGTGCTTACTTGAGTTATGCATTTTGTTTTGTGATATTTATGCGATATTATGTGATACTTAGACCGGACCAGAGGGTCCAAATAACTATGAGGTCGGAGGATCCTCACTTAGACCGGACCAGAGGGTCCAATGAGCTGTGGGACTAGAGGGTCCCACTGAGACACATTGACCTGAGGCTCTTCCAGAGCTATAGCCTCGAGTGCCTAATTATTTTTGCATGGTATTTTGGGGAACTCACTAAGCTTTATGCTTACCGTGTTATGTGTTATGTGTTTCAGGTACTTCCGAGGATCGCGGGAAGGCACCGACATGATTGTACACACCTGTTCGAGATTACGTTGAGGATTCTAGGAATTAACTTTTGTTGTGGATTTATGTTGACATTGAGACACTTATGATTTTCATGAAATATAATATATATGAGTTTTATATGTTTTAAAAATGAAAATTTTGGTTGAAAAATTACGTCGTTACATACAAGACATTAAAGCATCTATTTTTATGATCCTATGGGTGTTAGGAAGTCTCCTGGAAAAGATGGATTAGTTACTTAATGGATTAAGAAGATTTTGGATGAAAATGGTACTCAGACGGATCTCACGACGTGAGGGATGCATGTCATGTCGTGAGGGTTATAAGACTAGACTATTTTGCTAAGTAGTGGCTCACGACGTGAGCCATAGATGGTCACGTCATGAAGGCGATTGATTGTTGACTTTCATTAACCGTTGACTTTTTGACCAAGTTAAACTTTAGGTCAAACTTGAGGATTTTGGACTGTTGATTGAGATTCTACCTGGTTTTAGTGATTAGTAGATTCGCAGACACAAGCAGTAAAAGGGATCGTATCGCATTGTTTTAGAATTCTTCGATTCATGTGAGTTTTCCTCACTGTACTTGCAGGTTGAAGGCATCAAGGCCGGCCCATTGATTTGATAACCCGTTACATTGATTGATGATATGTTGAGTATGTGGTAGATTAGTATGATTATATGTTAGCTGATGGTAGGCGTTAGACTGGTAGATCGGTAAGAATACCTGTGATTACTGGACGTGTGATTATCTGTATGTTGAGCATGTCTATTATTTATTATATGTCGATAGGTTTTGTGGGTTGAGACTACTGCTTTGTGTTGTCAGTCATAGGGGTGAGCAAAACTGAACTCGGAAACCGAAAAACCAAAAAAAACCGACAAAACCGAAAACAAAGCATAAACCGATGGTTTGGGTTTAGATTTTTTGAAAACCAAAAATATCGGTTTTGAGTTCGGTTTTTGGGTTTGGTAAAACTGAAAGAAACCGAACTGAACCAATTATATTTAATGTTTATAAAAATATATAATTTATATACAAATATAAACATGTTTAGCGAAGTAATGTCAAAAGCATGAGTTGGTTCAGGTGGGTAGGGCTCTAGCGTGTTTTTCTGGAGGTTTCAAGTTTGAAACCTGTATCCAATATTTTACTTCTTTTATTTTCTCAGCTAGATAAAACCTATCCCACATTGGCACCAGATTGAAATGTAGTTACATATGCTCATCTATATAAGCACAACATTCATCCTCTTCGGTGTTATTTAGCTATTAGCTTTGTCCCACATCGCTTGAGGGATCAAAGTAGAATCCATATTCACTTCTATATAAGTGAGGATATGAGATGATAGAAAAATAGTTTCAGGTTTGGTTAACCCATAAACCGAAACCGAACCCAAAAACCCGATTTAGAAACCGATAAACCGTAAAACCAAACCCCACGGGTTTAGGGTCGGTTAGGGTTCAGTTTTTTAGAAACCGGCGATCATCGGTTTTGGTTTGGTTTTGGGGAAAAACCGACCCAAACCAACCCATGCTTAGCCCTAGTTAGTCAACAGACCGGGGCATTCCAACTGGGAGATTATGAGTCGGGGCATTCCAACCAGGAGGTTGTGGGTCAAGGTAATCCAACCGGGAGGTTTTGGACCCAATATGTGATATGTATGGCAATCTAACCAGGAGGTTGTAGGCCAAGATAATCCAACCGGGAGGTTATGGACCCAATATGAGATATATTTGGCAATCCAACCGAGAGGTTATGGACCAGGGTAATCCAACCGGGAGGTTATGGACCCAACATACCTGATTGTATATGTTATTTTCTTATGTGGTGGTAATTTGGGGGAACCCGATAAGCTTCATGTTTACAGTTTTAGTTTATTGTTTCAGGTATATCAGATGATTGTGATGGGGATTCAGCGTTAGCACATTGGTGTACTTGGAGGTACGCTACGGGTACCATGTTTGGAGCCCGGAATTTGAGATGCACCCTCTATGTTAGGCGTAGAGAGAGTACGTAGGGCGTACTCAGCCTAGGTGGGACCTTTGACTTTTATACCTTGACTTTGACTAGGATTTTGACCAAGTTTGACTTACGGGTATTTTGGTTTTTCTGAGTAGTAGTTTGAGATTAGGTCATTGTTTGTTGTATAGGTGACATGTACAGTCAGCAGTTGGAGTTGTGATCTGTTTAGCTACATTTTAGACTGTGAGGTGAGTCTTCCTCAATGTACTTGTGGGTCGAAGGTGTAACAACCCGATATTTCAACTCTTCGTAATGGCCTAATAAGTCAAGTATTGTAACCACTTTTGAGTTAAAGAAATTAACTTTGATAATAAAATATCCAAAAAGTTTCTATTTAACTACCTACTATGTTTAATATCATTAAACCGGGATTGTACGTAAAAAGAATGCCCAAATCCGGCTTCGTATATTGAAGTTAAGATTTTTCCAAGTTCGGCTTAGCAACAGACAGCTAAAAACTCGAATCGGAGATCGAGCGACTTTTGGCCGGAATGACCTAAACGAGAATCGAAGGTCTCGACAATGGTATTTCAGCGGTAAAAAGTCTGGCAAAAACCGACGTCAGATAAAGAAGTTATGAATTTTTAAAGAAATTCCTTAATCACATCATTTTATAAATATATAATAAAAAATAATTTCGGAATTTACCAACGGAGTCTAAACGAAAGTTGTAGAGCGTAGTCTCACCTACGTGTGGATATAAAGACCATCAAAAACGGAGTTCGTATGAAGAAGATATGATTTTTTAAAGTTTATTAAATAAATTATATATAAATTTAATTCAAAATCCGGTAATATCCGAAGGAGGAGTCAGCATCCTCATCCGAGTTACGCGCCGCGTAACCTCGTACGCCCCGCGTACGCGAGGGCCTTGGTCTCGGACCGTCCACGTCGCCCCTATGCGAAGCTACCCCTTTCCGTCCCATCCGAAGCCGAGGTAGTCGAGGACTCGGTCATGCATGACGTACGCGTACACGCTGCGTACGAGCGTACGCCCCGCGTACCGAGGCGGTTCAGCCCCCTATAAATAGAAATGCGGGGGTTTCCGGAAATTTTGCTCATTCTCTCTCTATTTCTCGCGTTTTGCCTCGTTTTCCGTGCCCGCACTACCCCGAAGCTCTGGTCTTTTTGCTCAAGTCCCGATGGTCGATTTTACTCCCGAGATTCTCGAGAATCCCGAGAAAAATCCATTTTCCGAGACGAAACTCTGCCCGGTTTTCCATCTAGCTATCTTCAAACTTCCAAGTGAGTTCATATTCCCTTCAAACACACTTTAAATACATTTTAAATGCTTTTATACTCTTTTAGGGGAGGAATACAAGTAAACATTCGGTTATTATCGTGTATTTCATAAAATTTCACTGTACTCGTCATTATCAAATGAATCACTTATGATTTAGTACTACTATGTGAAAACTCTTGTCATACTTCGCATGCACTAGATTTATACAAAGTATTTAGTAATTCCAAAGTATCCTTCGTTGCTAAACCGTTTTATACATTCTAAAAACTTATGATTTATGCTTTGTCAAACATTGTGAAAAAGGATAAACTTTGCACACAAAACTATTACTTTAATACAGACTTAGTTGAGAATCCATGAGACGAGTACATCTTCAAATACTGCCTTTTTGTTAAAAGGTATCGCTACAAGTCCTGTCTATAACCAGAGTCTCCTGTTCGGAGAACGTGTCAAATGTGTATAGATCTATACGGGAAGTCATGATCCCGCGCCCTGACTGTTAGCTACAGTCCTTCCTTTGGGGTGACAGTTTGTCATAACGCTACGACGCCTGAAGAACGTCGCTACAGGCATATTATGTTTAGTATGGTTATAAAACTCATCGGATACACAACTATTATAGTACTTTTGACTGATGAATGAGTAGCTACTACAGTTATTCATTATCCAACAAACTGAAATCTTCTGATAGGTTTATTATATAAATCTATGTTTAAAATCTTCTAAAGCATGTGGATTGCTTCCAATTGTTAGTCTTGGACATTAAACAAACAACTATTAGTAAAATAAGGGATTTTCTTGGTTCAACTATCTACGTTTTTCAACACAAATACTCTCATGCACTACATACTTTTATAAGAAAATAAGGGATTTTTTTGGAAATTATACACTCATTTTGGAATGGCATTTAATGTTTCTAAATCACTTATGAACTCACCAACTTAATTGTTGACACTTTTTCTTTGAATTAACTTGTATTCTCAGGGAACCGTTAAACAGGTTTGGAAACCAACTTTTGGAGATTAACGTGTTGGCGTTAATTATTTCTTTTGAAAGATGTTTATGCATTTATCTTTTGAACATGTAAAGAATACAATGATGTAAACATTTTTAAACCTTTATATATGTATGGTGGTGTGTACTTTCCTTTCTATGAACTGTTATGATACTGAATATGACGTCCTCCGCCCCCGAACGTTTCCGCCGTTCTGGTTTGGGGGTGTGACAGAAGGCACCAATGCTGACCCACTAGATTATGTATCCTAGTATATTGGATTGATTTTATGTTAGTTATATGATAGACTGATAGGTTTGTATGATTACTTGTGTTCATTGAGTATGTGTTAGGCTAGTAGATTTGTATGATTATCCGTACTTGTTGGTTATTGATTGTTATTGTATATGTCGACATGTTATGGTTTGTTGGGTTGAAGCGGTCCTGCTTTGTGTTGAAGGCTAAGATACCTGGGGTGGTCTGGATAGACTAAAGGCCCTACAAGGCGGTCCAGTCAGGCCGAAGGCCCAAAGAGCAGTCCAGATAGGCTATAGGCCCTACGAGGCGGTCCAGTCAGGCTGAAGGCTCATATATGCATGTTGTTATCTATATGGTTATGTGTGATACTTTGGGGGATACTCACTAAGCTTTGGATTACAGTTTGATGGTTATGGTTTTAGGTACTTCTGAGGACAGGGGAAAGACGAAGGCTTGATCATGCACATCCTTCAAATTTTATGATATTTGATTTTGAGATACTCTGATTTATGATTATAACTTGTGGAAAGTATGTGTTGTAAAAATTTATGGCTATTGGTTTGGTTTTGAAAAATGAAAATTTCACTACATGTCGTTTTCTGGTTAACAACTATACTATCAATCATTTTTAATAATGTAACACCTTATATTTTAGGCCAAAATTTTCATTTTTAAAACTTCCAGAAACATAGTTCGCAACCAAGTATTAACTACAAGTCTATCCCAAAACCCCAAGTATCATAGTTATCAGAGTACATAAAAGATCATATCCCAGTAGTAAATTCCTAGAGCATGTGTACAATCAGACCTTTGCCTTCCCGCAGTCCTGCGAAGTACCTGCCACATATAAATCAAAAACTGTAAGCACAAAGCTTAGTGAGTTCTCCAAGATACCACATATAACTCATCATAAATAAACAACTATGGGTTATCTGCAACCCTGGGACTATCAGCAGTCCTGTTAAGCTAAAAGCATACTCGGGAGGTTATTTGCAACCCCTGATTGGCTAATAACAACCCCAGCTAAACAATTATCATGACAGCACATAACATAACATACACAACCTAACATAAAAGCAAGACCTAGTTGGTCATAATAATATAACTATCCTACCACACAGGTAAGAATAAGTGAGGAGACTCACCTGATACTGATGATACGAAAACCTAGCACCCAAACTGTCGGATCTAGACTCTGCCTATTCAACCAAAAAAATTAACCTTAATTAATAATTAAGGCCCAAAATCATATCACAAGTCCAAGTCCACAGCTAAGCCCACTAAGGGCAAAAGGACCATATTGCCCCTCCCTAGGTCCATACCCTAAACTTTGACCTAAAAGTCAAAATCAGCAAATTCAACAAAAGTCAAGTGAAGTCAACACCCAACGAGTACGCTAAGCATACAACTCCCTATGTTGGGCGTACTGCTAGCTATGCATGCGACGAGGGTTTTCATATCTACGTTGCGCGTAGCTGGGAGTACGCACGGCATATTCCTCAGACTTCCATTCCTTACTTCTTTGGTCTTAATCCATTAAGACAAATACTCCAACTATAGATCTGAGCTAATTAATCAAGGTCTCTTAATCCATAAATTTATGGGCTTTAAGCATTTGCATGGCTATAAGAGGCTAGAACATCATTTCACCCCTTTTCAAACTACTTTACACATGCATGGGACACAAGGGAAGCTCAAGCAAGCATTTTTATCCATCTAGATGCCCTAAAATGCATGAAAGGACAACCTAAACTCTCTGGAGAGTCACAAACTCGAAAAGGTCTAAACTTGAGGACTTAAACTCATAAATCTTTCACTAAAAGAGATCTAAGAGAATACTAGCCGAAGTACAAGCTTTATACCTGGAAATGATGCATAAAGATGGATGGTTTCTGGATCTATAAGATGGATGGCACCTTCTTCTTCTTCTTCTTCTTCTTCTTCTTCTTCTTCTAACTTCACTTTGTCACTACAAGAGCCAAGAATCACTTTAAGCTTGCAAAATCACACCCACAAGCATGAACTCGAGATTTAGGGTTTAGGAAAGGTTGAAGGTTGATAAAGGTGGCTAGAAATGAGGTCATCATGTTCCTTAAATAGGGACACAAGAAATATTAGGGTTTGCATACTGAGCCTAGTACATCCAGCATACCAAGGGGTACGCCCAACGTACTAGGTTACCTCTGCGATCTTGGTTAGTGCATGAGTACGTTGCGCGTACTCATGCGTACGCACCACATACTCACTTATCACCTTTTACAAAATAAGGACTAATTTTGACATATTTAAGAAACGTTAAGAAATGATAATTTATACCCCATTTCGGGATGTTACAAATAAAACATCACTTTTATCAGCTAATGGATTATTTAAGATCTTCCACAATATAAGCTTTTTTTCAAAAGTTTTTTCAAAAAAAAAAAAAAAAAAAAAAAAAAAAAAAAAAAAAAAAAAAAAAACCTCTTAAAATATCAATAAACTATAAAAGAAAGCTTTTTCAAATGAAAGTCTTTTCAAAATGTGTGCTAATAAACAAGTTTTCTTTACATGAACCTTTTAAATTATTTTATATAACCTATAACAATCATTTTGAAAATGCTCTTATATCGTGAAGTTTTTTATAAGATTTTTCATCTGAAACTAAATAATCTAATAAATGGCTAAGATGCTCTAAATGTAAGAGAATAACTTGTTGGATTCATAGTAAAACTTAAACATCATATAAATAAAGATATAAAAGTGGTCTAATCTAAATCTTAAAGGGCTTGGGTCTAAACCCTAATCATCAACATCCCGTCCCTGTAGTTTGATCGGGAGGAGACGATTACACTGAAAAAAAAAAAACAAAATAAATAAAAAAATATAGATGTAGATAGTGGAAGCAATGGTGGTAGAGCTCTAATGACGACGACTAACAACGACTCAGGGGCATATCTAGTATGGCTTACATAAATTTTCAATTTCATTTACAATATATATTGTAAAAAAAATTAGGAACTACCGTAGAAAAAATAAGGGACCTACTTTGAGTTTGTTTTTTTTAAAAAAATGTCTTAAAAAATCATTTTAAAAGAAGAAAAAAATTAGTTATTAGGATAAATTTGTTATTTTAAATTATGGGATTGATAACAAATAATTAATCACTCTTAATTGGCACTCTCAAAATATCAATAAATAAATAAATTGTTGTAATAAAAAGAAGTCCACATACTAAAAACTCTCACTCTTCGTTCACCGCTTTATCAATGGACAAATATTCAACTAGTTTTTCATTAAAAACGTACTGTTTTTTTCATTTATATTTCAATCGTTTTGTTAAAATTTTTAATTGGTAGTGTCTGATCGGTTTTAACAAGTTCAACTGATTTGTCCAGTTTTTTAAAGTATGCAGACCCGACCCGACCCCAAGCAAGTGTTGTTGAATTTTTTTTATTTACTTCACTTAATTTGGGAACCACGTGATTTTTTGGTCTAGATTCGTCATTTCAACGACTGCTTTTCGGAGAAGAAGAGAGAAGAAGCGACGGCCAAAAGCGGTTCCGTTGTAGAAGAAAAAGAGAGTCGGAGACAACGACAATACGAGGAAGAGACAGAAGTAGACATTGCGGTAGAAGAAGCCAAAGAAGGATCTCTGGTTTGGGGCCAACGATTGTATTATTATTTAGGAAGAGAAAGACGAAAAGGAAAACTATTGAATCTAAATAAGGCACCTCCAACCACTATTAGAGAATGCCGTCGGAGATGAAGGGTGGCGACTACAGGTTGTGGTCAATAGCAATGTTTTAACGGATAACTCTGATACCATGTAAGAGAATAACTTAATTGTTTGATTAGTAGTAAATGTTAAATCTCATATAAATAGAGACACAAAAGTGGCATAACCTAAATCCTAAAGGGTCTAAAGCGTTTGGGTCTAAACCCTAATAGCAGCACCAAAGTCTTGTTTAGCTAACGATTAATTTTTTAGCTAATGAGTAGATGTTTAGACAATGGTTCGTTTTTTAACTAACGTGCGAAAAGAAATCAAATATTTTTCTGGGTTTTGTTCGTATCTATATTCTATTCACTAGATAAGACAAAAAATCAGAATTATAAGAGATAATGAATTGAATAAAAATATACCTCGTAAACGTAAAACGTAGAAGTTTCCCGTGGATGCATGATTGAATAAAAGAGTCGTGATAGTTGGGACCAAAATGCAATCATTTTGCAATAATTAAACTCATCTACTCATCAAGTCACCATATATCCGTTAGATATATACCTCAATTACATATTTATTTTTGAGTAACAAAAGGATATCATATAATAAATTTTTAAAAGTAAAATATTTATATATCATATTATTATATTATAAAATAAATAACGAATGAACTAGAAACTTTTAAATCGATATTTTGGAAGGTGGAATTATGATGACATCCAGCTGCATACCCCATACGTATAGTTTCTACCTATCAATTATTTCCTATTTTTATGCTAACAACCTTATCCACCTCGCTTTCTTCGATTGACATTCATATATATATATATATATATATATATATATATATATATATATATATATATATATATATATATATATATATATATATATATATATATATATATATATATATATATATATATATATATATATATATAGGGCTAGGTTTCAAATGTTCTTGACATCTATTGTGTGCCCGTATGCACAAATCTGGACCAACGGATGGAATAGAATCAATGATCTTGATCTGAGGGTCTATGATATTACAATAGAGTAGCATGTACCATATAATCACAAAAAATTCAGCAAAAGGTTATTTTGGTCAATTAACCTATTTTAAAAAAGGTAATTTTCGGATTTTAAGGGATCATTAACACTTTTAATTTAAAAATCTGAATTTTTTAAATTAATTATAAACATAATTTGTAAAAATAACCGATTTTATTCCGCCAGAATGGATTTTTGTTTGAATGATGTTCTTTCAGAGTTTTATTCTAGTAGAATATTAATGAAGAATAACAGAATTCTTGAACTCCTAGTTGAAGAATAACAACATTTTAGTATTTTCATATATATTCGAACCTAAATACAAATTCATACATATTTTTACATACTAATAGTCTTCTACATTTTAATATATTTATACATATTCTAAAAGAATATCATA
This sequence comes from Lactuca sativa, assembly GCF_002870075.4. Taxonomy (NCBI): domain Eukaryota; kingdom Viridiplantae; phylum Streptophyta; class Magnoliopsida; order Asterales; family Asteraceae; genus Lactuca; species Lactuca sativa. Next base: position 31,024,768 of record NC_056625.2, on the reverse strand, counting down.
AAAAACCAGCATTCTTGAATATACAGTTAATGAATAAATACAAGTGTAATTCTTAAAAAATAAGAACATTCTTAAACTATGAGTGTCATCAATCTTTGGCTCATTCTTCAAGTCATTCTTATCAGGTCTTCAAGCCATTCTTCCAACCATTCTTCTAACCATTCCTATCACAAATTCAACAAAAACTAATAATGGTTAAAAACATGTTGCTTGCAATTCCTATTAATTTATACATTCTGGGAAAATACATATAATTCATTCCGGTAGAATATACAGAACACAATCTTGCATAATACATAGAATACAATCTCGCAGAATACATAAAATAAAATCTGCTAGTTATAACTTTACATGCCACTATAAAGAATTAAAAGCATGTGATTTTCCATTTGCAATCGTATTTCTCTATATATAAACATTCTAAAGCATAGAATGTAAAAATGCATTCTGTCAGAATTACTAGAATGTTACATGCAATTCCTAGCACTTTATATATTCTGGAAGAATACATAGAATACATTTTGACAGAATACATAAAATTTGCTACTAAATCAAGATTATAAAATTGTGAACAGTGGAACATGTTAAGTTTAATATTTTTCAAATATTAGAAGGTTAGATTTTGATATTTTCCACATATTGCTTATTTAATCAGGTGATTACAAATGTTTTTAAGAAGAGTTTTCTCATTCATACAATGTTTAAGTTCTAAAATGTCTCAAATTTGTGAAAATCTCTTATAAACCCTTAATCAAATCTTCACCCTAAATTGATTAAAAAAATCAAATACCAATAGCAAATATTGATGCTTCTCAGGTAATTAACAAATAAGGAGTTAATAACAACAACAAAAAAACATATGAAAAGATTTACTGAAGAAAATAAAAGAAATACTCTTTGAGGCATTTCTACAAATACCTGGCGTGCAACATAGAAATCAAATTTTCTTTCAGGCCATTTCTACAACAAAGCTGTCGAATTCTCTTTGAGGCATTTCTACAAACATCCATCGATTCTTAATCAAACGAACACCTATGTAGTTATGCCAAATCAAACAAGAACAAAAAGAAAAGAAGGAGCCTTTACCTATTGATTGAATCTGGCCGTTGCAAGAAGATCATTGAGTTGGAACCGTGAAATCCGAGGAGAGCCGGAGAAGAGCGACTCCTGTGCAGGGCATCGTTTGCAAATCCATGTAATTTTGGCAGAATATTGATTAGGATTATGCGAGATCAAGTATCAATCGGAGATCGATACCTCCTCCCCTCGCTTTCTTTCTCTTCTGTTCCCATCGATCAAGGCCTATGAAGATTCGATTTCATCGTTGATTTCTTTGCCCCATCGGAACCCCTCCTGCCCTCTGATCAAACCTCTAGCACATCTTCCCTTCTACAGTAGCCCAAAACCTCCGAAAACCCGCTGAATAGCAGGGACAAATGCTGGGAAAACGAGAGAGAGGATAAATCGATGTATACGTGATCGGCTAGGGTTTTTTTCAACAGATTTTGACTACATCCCATATTTAAAGGAATAATAAAGAACATATTAATTATCTACCATATTTAAATATGTCAAGATTACTATAATACCCTTAAATGATTTATTTAATAATTAATTATTTCCTGAATTCTTATTGGTGCACACAATCACACAATAGTTGTCAAAAACATTTGAACCTATATATATATATATATATATATATATATATATATATATATATATATATATATATACATTAGACGAATATCCGCGCGTTGCACAGAAACACCTATATAGTTGAAGGCTTTACAAATATATGTTTTTTTAAATATAACAATAACGTTATTGTTAAATTTGATATAATAATTTGTATACTAAATTGATATAATATATAAATTATTTTGAACTATATGATAATATATAAATCTATTATATCTGCATAATCTCAATCGTTTGAATGACTTCTATCAGCGAATAACTCATGAATAAATTTAAATATAATATATGGTTTAATGTTATCTATAGTTGTTGTTATTAATAATTAATTTTTAAATTTTATTTGTTTAATGTTTTAATTTCTATCATTATAACTTGTTAAAATATCAAAATTATTTTTTATTTTAAAGGTAACAATGTAATTATTTATATAGATTTATTTTTAATTATTTTTATTGTAAATTATTTGAAGCTACTTATTTGAAAATTTTTCATGATTATAAAAATATCTTTAGGAAATATTTTAGTTAAATTGATATTACAATTTAGTTTTTTTCATTTATCACTACAATTTATCATTTTTAACTATTTACAAAATATTCTTTGGTTTTTTAAGTGGAACTGAAATTTATATTTAAGTTGACACTGTAATTTTATATTTAAATTAACAATTTAAGTATTTTGTCCAAACTGTTCAAAAGTTGTAGCTTTAAACTGATAATGGTTCACATATAACAACATGTTAAATATATTAAATTAAGTATAATATGTTAAAACTTAAAGACATAAGTTTATAAGTATAAGTAAAGATATTATTTTAAAATGGAAATTTAGTTTATTTATGATTACACTTTAGGTTTGATATTTATTTTACCTTAATAACCAACTTATAATCATTATTAGAAAGACACTACAATTTATCATTTTTGACTATTTACAAAATATTTTTTGGGTTATTTAAGTTAAACTAAAATTTATATTTAAGTTGACCCTATAATATTATATTTAAATTAATAATGTAAGTATATTATACAAATTGTTCCAAAATTGTATCTTTAAAATGATAATGGTTTACATCCAACAATATATTAAAACTAATAAACTAACTATAATATGTTAAAAGTTAAAAAAAAAAAAAAAAAAAAAAAAAAAAAAAAACTTTATAAGTAGCAGTAAATATATTATTTTAATATTGAAATTTAATTTATATATGATTACACTTTAGGTTTGATATTTATTTAACCTTATTAACCAACTTATATTTATTATTAGAAAAAATTGAAAAGTCAAGGAAGTTTCAAATGAATGTGGGGAAAGGAAAAATGCATGTGAGTTTCAAATGAATGTGGTGAAAGAAAAAATGCATCATTATAAGTAGAATTAAATATATTATTTTAATAAAAAAATATAATTTTATAAGTAGAAGTAAAGATATTATTTTAATATTGAAATTTAGTTTATATATGATTACACTTTAGGTTTGATATTCATTTAACCTAATTACCAAATTATAATTATTTTTATTATTATAAAAAAATTGAAAAGTTATGGGAGTTTCAAATGAATGTGGTGAAAGAAAAAAAGAATGGAGGTTTCAAATGCATGAGATTCAAGAAAAAATACTAGCTTTATAAGTATGTATGATATATATATATATATATATATATATATATATATATATATATATATATATATATATATATATATATATATATATATATAGGGTTAGGTTCATGTGAGACGGCATAATTTTGTGAGACCGTGAGACATAATTTTTTTATTTTTATTTTTTTTTAATTTTTTTAGTTAATTCAAGTTCCGAAAATAATATTTAAAAAAAGAATTTTTGGATTTTTACATTTATTTTGTATTTTAAAATTATTTTTTAGAATATGTACAGTGTAATATTCTATTAGAATATTTCACGTATTTTTCAAAAAAAATGGAATTTATTTTTATTTTATTTTTATTTTTTTATTTTTTTTTAGTTAATTCAAGTTCCGAAAATAATATTTAAAAAAATATTTTTAGATTTTTCTATTTATTCTGCATTTTAAAATTATTTTTTAGAATATGTCAGTGTAATATTCTATTAGAATATTTCACGTATTTTTCAAAAAAAACAGGATATTTTTTTTATTGTTTTTTATTCTTTTTTAGTTAATTCAAGTTCCGAAAATAATATTTAAAAAAAGAATTTTTGGATTTTTCCATTTATTTTGCATTTTAAAATTATTTTTAGATTTGGTCTCACGGTCTCACAAAATTAGAATGGTCTCAAATGAACATGAATATATATATATATATATATATATATATATATATACATATATATATATATATATATATATACATATATATATATATATATATATATATATATATATGGTTAGGTTATTTTGTTTTCACTATCTATTGTGTGCATGTATGATTGATTCTAGACCAATCATTTTAGTTATTTTAAGAAAGTAATTAATACATATTACATGTTGAAGATATAATGGATATTAATTACATCTTCAGCATTTAATATGCATTAATTACTTTTTTAAAATAACTAAAATGATTGGTCCAGAATCAATCATAATGCACACAATAGATAGTGAAAACATTTGAACCTAAATATCTCTCTCTCTCTGTATATATATATATATATATATATATATATATATATATATATATATATATATATATAGAGAGAGAGAGAGAGAGAGAGGGAAAAGTTCAATAGAGAACCATAATTATTGATTCTTCAAGGAACCAAATGTTTTTTTCAATTTCTAGAGCTTATTCTTTATCGAAAAAAGGATGATCCCAACCCTGAGAAATGTCTCGACAAAGACAGCCAAGTTACCCTTTGTGTCATGTCCCTGTAAGTGTATAGTTTCCACCAAGATATTACCTTGATTTCAATAAATCTACACACAAACTAATGTTAGATCTTTGTTTGCACTTGTACGAGTTTGCTACCAAATTTATTGTGATCATTGATTCTTCAAATTGCATCTATTTAATTATGAAACTCATATACAAGAGAATTGTGCGAGCCAAATGTTATGACATAGTTGCTAGAGTTGTTGTTTAAGAAGCCAAAACTGAGACCTAATTACTCTGCTCCCGGATTAGATCGTGAAGATGATGAAGAACTTAGAAAAACTCTTTTGGAAAGAGAATCAGGAACAAGAAAATTAATAATCAAGGTCTCCTTCACTCCACTAGTACCTCATTCTAGTTCCTTTAAATTCGACACTCTTAGTTTTAATCTTCTAAATAGTTGAACAATCACTCTTTTTTCTTATGCTCCCATAAACATTTCACTACTAAGGCATTGATTTTCAGATTCCAAATTGATATTGGATTTTTTTGCACATTCAACACAAACATGATTCCATCCATATCATTGTCTAACTCTCATATTAATTATGAAGTTGAGAATAGTCATTTGGCTTGATTAAGTTGTTCTTTTATTTCAAATGGCATGAAATAAGTTGATATTTTATTATATTATAGGAAATTGTACCTGATCACACCATGAATGGATCTTACTGATGGGTAAGCCATCCATTTCTTCCCTTTTATGGAGTTAATAAAATAGATGAATTAAAAATAGAATGTTGGTTGCTTTTTACATATACCATACAGTGGTTATGAGCTGGAGAAGGAGGCTGAAGCCAAAGATTCTGAAGATGAAGCAGGAGGCATTTTAACTACAATGGTATATTCTTGATAATACAAATTCTTTAAGAATATTCAAAATCATTCTGCAAGAATAGTTTATTTTGTAAGAATATTTTTGTTTTATTCTGATAGAATTGTAGTTAATTATTTGTATGTTTAATGTGCAGTTGTTACCAGGGTCGGCTCAACGAGTTTAGGGGCTCTAAGCGAACTAAAAATTTGGGGCCCTTTGACATTAACTATACTTAATGTTATAAACCCTCTGTTACTATGTTTACTCGTATAGCTTTAACCCAACAATTTCATAAAAGATAAAATATAACACACAAAAAAAATATTTATCAGGTATGTCAATCTATTGTTGATTTGGTCAATGGAACACAAATTGGAAGTGTAACTGTAACATATGGCATAATCGTTCGTTGGTAAGTTCATATTAATTTTTTCTAATATAATTAAGCACTACTACAAAAGTAAAATTTAATCCAAATCAATTGAAATAAACCGGTCATATTTGACTAGAATCAACCATACATGATCACTACTACAAAAGTTTGACCAATTTCAACCAAACCAAATGTTTATACAAAGACCAAGAAAGTTCTTTCATGTCTTGAAGTTCTTCATCCTTCAGCAACCCAAATAAACGATAGACTAGATTAGAAAACAAGATATTAGAGATGGATTGTACCTTCAGATTGTTAATTAGTCATAGGCTCAAAGAAGCCGAGAACACGAGACAGCGAGAGATGAGAAGCCGAGAATGCGAGACTGTGGAGCACTTGGAAGAAACGATCGGAGAAGAATTGAAGAATGGCAGAATCGAGTCCCGAGTGTCCGACTATGGTGAATTGGAGATAAGAAGGGAAGTTGAATCATTCGACGTTTGTGTGAATGAATCGGCAGTTTGCAGTGTAATTTTTTTTCGGAATGGTGGTATTGAGTATCGTACGGATTGAAACTAAACGGGGCCCCTCAAAATTTGGGTCCCTAAGCCCTACCTTTACACAATTAAACATAAGGTCGGCCCTGGTTGTTACAAGTGTATCCGTACAAATTACTTGGCAATGAATTTCTGATAGAAATGGCTTGAAGACCTGATGGGAAAGGCTTGAAGAATATCACACTCACATTTTAAGAATGTTGTTATTTTTTAAGAATTATACTTGTTATTCTTTCAGAATGTTTGTTATTAGTCAATGAATCACAATCATACAATGTAATCATTTGGTATATTATTAGTTCAAGAATCGATTTTGTGTATTCTTTCAGAATGCATTTACTAGTTTACGATTGGCATTCTGTCATTCTGACAGAATAAAATCGAAAAATAGTTTTTACTAGTTTATGGTTGACATTCTATCATTCTTACAGAATTAAATCGGATTTTTAAATTTGAATTAATTTAAAATATTCAGATTTTTAAAAATAAAGGAATTAATTATCCCTAAAATCCGAAAATTTCCTTTTTTAATATAGGTTAACTGAATAAAATGCCCTTATGCTGAAATTTGTGTGATTATACGGTACATGTTATCTTATTCTAATATCATAGACCATCAGATCATGACCTTTGATTCTATTCCATCCAACGGTCCAGATCTGTGCATTCTGGCACACAATAGTTAGTAAAAACAAAATAACTTAAGCCTATGTATGTATGTATGTATGTATGTATGTATGTATGTATGTATGTGTATATATATATATATATATATATATTATTTTTGATTGAACCCTTCTGCCCCTCCGAAATCAAAGTTGCGGTTTGGGACTGTGGTAGTGATCATGCCCCTGGTCATGATGAGTTCTCCTTTAAATTCCTTAAAAGATTTTGGTCTTCATTTTGATCAGATTTTCACGATATACTTAATCATTTCCCTACATTTGGGACTATAAATCTAAGATGCAATTCTTCATTCATTACTCTTGTTTCCAAAACCACAAACCCTGTTCCTTCTAGGCTACCACCCCCACCAACCTAATTAGTTGTATCTATAAAGTGATTGCAAAGGTTCTTGCTAACATATTAAAATCTGCCCCGTGATTGGTGAAATCCAAACCGCATTCATCGTTGGGAGGAATATTCTAGATGGTCCCCTCATGATCAATGAGTTGGTATCATGGTTAGAAAAGTCAAATAGGAACGCCTTAATCTTCAAAGTTGATTAGAATAAAGCCTTTGACTCGCTGAATTGGTCATTTCTTGTCTCTATCATAGAACAACTTGGATTCCCCCCTCGTTGGAACCAATGGATCATGGGTTGCCTTCAATCTTCTCGGACGTCTATCTTGGTCAATGGTTCTCCCACGATGGAGTTCACAGTGGGTAAAGGTGTCAGACAAGGTGATCTATTATCACCTTTTCTCTTTGTAATTGCTATGGAAGCCCTCAATGATGTCATGGTTAAAGCTTGCAATTTGGGGATTTTTAGGGGTATACATACTCCAAATATGGGGCTGATTATATCTCACTTATTTTATGTTGATGACACATTATTTGTTGGTGAATGGTCACGGATTAATCTTATAAACCTTGCTAGGATACTTCGTTGCTTCCACTTGGTGTCCAATCTCATGGTGAACTTTTCAAAAAGCAAGGTTTATAGGATTGGTGTGGCTACTTCGGATGTTGAAAGCTTTTCTCAAATCTTAATTGCTAGTCTGCGAATCTACCTTTAACATATTTGGGTTTACCAGTTGGGGCTAACATGTCTCTTATAAAAAAAATTGGAAACCAGTAATTGATAGGCTTCAATCCCGTCTCTCATCATGGAAATCCAAATCTCTCTCATTCGGTGGCCAGATCACTCTCTTAAACTCAACCCTGGGCAGCCTTCCAATTTCTTACTTCTCCCTCTTTAAAGCCCTTCTTAAGATTATTGATGAACTAGAGAGAATTAGACAAAAGTTCTTATGGGGTGACAGTTCCCCAAACTCAAAATTTTGATGGGTTAGTTGGGATAAAGTTCTTACTCCCAAATCCAAATGGGGTCTTGGTGTCATCAATTTTATCGCAACTAACCTCTCCCTACTGAGTAAATGGTTATGAAGACTAAAAGATGAGCGATCCTCGTTGTGGGCTAAGCTAATTTTGGCTATTCATAATATGGTGAAGTTGTAGAATTTCTTCCCTATCAAGATAGGAATCACCGGTGTTTGGAAAAACGTTGTAAGTGTTTCTAAAGACTTTGTTGTATATAACGTCCATCTCACTAAGTTTTTCAAAAAAGAATTAGGTAAAGGTAACCTGGCATCTTTCTGGTTCAAGGATTGATCTGAGAATGGTATTATAAAAGATTCTTTCCCTAAACTATGTAAATTGGAATCGAGAAAACAATGCGTACTCTCTGACATATATCAAAAAAGTGGAAATTCAATTGAATGGATGTTGAGATGGAATAGGTCACCATCATTAGATTTGGAAAAGAAATTTGAACTAGTGGTGGGATGTCAAGTCCACCAAGCAAATTACACCCTTTTGCTTGCAAATAAAACGTAATATAATGGTAAAAAGGGGTATCGATCCTCGGGGAAATGGTTGTATTCAATCACCAATGCAATCTAAAAGAACTATCGTAAATAAACTAACTAACTACAATTAAACTAAAAGGGGGGTGTTTGATTACTTGAAAACTAAAAGACTTGAATAACTAAAAACTTGCAATTAAGCAAGATAGTGAGATGCTCAAATATTGGAGAGAGTTGGTTAACTAAGACAATTCAACATAATGAACATTTGTGTGTTTATCATTAGGATTCAACATGAAGCTTATCATTCATCCAAAATTGGTTATAGCAATCATGAAGCATGATATGCCAAGATTCCTCTTAGGTAGTATGGAGGTTGGGGAAGCCTACAACACACCTTCTTAATTAAGATCAAGGGTTTAATTGAAGCAATTAAACCCAAGAAGTTAATTAGCCTTAAGAAAGAAGGAATTCCCAATTCCTAGAGGATGTCAATGCTTACACATCCATAAAGGAGCTATGATTCATAAACTAGAGATGATTTTTACCATCATAAAGCCCTTGTTCTAAGTTAATTCAATGATTCAATGCAAAACCAAAGAAATAAACTAACAATAGCTCATTCAAGTGCCAAGCTCATGATCAAAGCATTAAACTAGCATAAGAAATATGATCTAGAACCATAAACATAAGATAATTGATAATCTAGAATGAATCCTTCAAAAACCCACAAACATTCTGTAACGTCCCAAAATTTCAGGCTAAAAATTTCTTTTAATAAAACATTAATTTAAGCAAATTCATCATTTCAAAACATAAACAGAGTGTTAGTTTCCAAAATACATGTTCGTTATCATAGTAAACATCCCCAGGCTGTCTAAACTATGGTGTGTGCCATGCGATCACCCCGAGCTCTTCCCTCCGCTACCGGAAGTACCTGAAACCAAAACCGAAAACTGTAAGCACGAAGCTTAGTGAGTTCCCCACCCTACTACATACCATGCAAGCATATAACATACAACATTCAGCTAGGAGTTACGGGCCTCGCCCACACTCGTAAAGATACGGGCCCTGCCCACACTTCACTAGCCGGGAGATACGGGCCTCGCCCACACTCGTGAAGATACGGGCCCTGCCCACACTTCGCTAGCCGGGAGATACGGGCCTCGCCCACACTCGTGAAGATACGGGCCCTGCCCACACTTCGCTAGCCGGGAGATACAGGCCTCGCCCACACTCTACTATCTGGGAGATAAAGGCCTAGCCCACGCTCCACTCTCGGAGAGATACGGGCCTTGCCCACACTCAACCGCTAACTCATAATATACAAGTATATACAATCAAATACTAATAAGCTAGGAGATACGGGCCTCGCCCACACTCATGGAGATACGGGCCTCGCCCACACTCCGCTATCTCTGAGATACGGGCCTTTCCCACACTCAGCTACTATCACAAATATCATAACATAACATATTATCAGACATATCTGGGGTGTCCGATCTACCCTTCGGTCCTAACGACCGAACTTGGGGACTATTCCCCCTCCTACTACCACTATCACATATAACATAACTTGCCAGCATATAAACATATCATCACATACTGTCAGACGTTTCTGGGGCGTTTGACTACCCTCTAGTCCTAACAACCGAACTCTACTGATGAGTCATGGAACCCCATCCATGCTCCTAGTGATAGTGAGATACGGGCCCAGCCCACACTCACTCTTTCCCTAACTTGGGCCTCGCCCCTGATCTGCTGCTAATGAGGTGCGGAACACCATCCACACTCTGCAATTGGTGAGACACAGGACCTCACCCACACTCACCTCCCTACAAGGCACATACAAGTATCACGCAGACAACAAGTATAAACTATCACATAACCATTCCTTGGGCACCCACCCTCTGTCATTAGAACTTGTCCCGAATATCATACTAGCATACTGTGCCTAGGGCTAACCCCCGGGTCTTCTACTCATAACTACATGGGCCGGCATTGTGGCCGTAGACCCATTCATACAAAGGGAAACTCACCTGCACTGGCTGAACTGACTGATGAACCCACTAGCTACTGCCCGACAACTCTCTGAACTCCTGCTCCACTCGCTCCCCGAGCTACCAATGTCAATGCAACACTGAGTCTAACTGACCCCCGAAAGACAACCAAATCAACTCTGGTCAAGGTCAAAGTCCTGGTCAAAATCAATCTTCCAGGTCAACCCTACTCACCGAGTCACCCTATTGACTCGCCGAGTTCATATGTTCAGAGTCCTTCTATTCTCGACTCGACTCGCCGAGTCAGTCCATGACTCGCCGAGTTTACCGATTTCCGAGTCCTGACCTATCCAACTCACCGAGTCTCCATTCGACTCACTGATTCGAGTCTCAACTCGAAGGGTTTGGGGTTTTCGCGACCTGACTCGCCAAGTCCAAGAACAGACTCGCCGAGTCCAAGACAACCTTCAATAGACTCGCCGAGTTGTTCATCCAACTCGCCGAGTTCCTGCCCAACTTCATCTGACTCGACGAGTTGTTCATCCCACTCATCGAGTTTCTCCAAATCTTCATGCTACTCGCCGAGTCCACTCAAAGGACTCGCCGAGTCCATTCAGATCTCCATACATGCAGAGGACTTTTGAGTCATGCATGGACTCCAAACTGTAGATCTACCCTTCCCAAGCCCATCCCTCACGTAAAGTTGCAAAATTTACGTGTAGAGAAGGAGATCTACGCAAAATACACCACAAACTAGGGTTTAAGGCAAGGAGGCTCCATAATCAACTCAAGGGCTGCTACTTTATGCTTCTCAAGACCATAATATGCTTAGATCTGAAGTAGCAACTTCAGATCTGGCTTCTAACTCAAAATAATAACATTATGGCTAAAAAGCCCCAACAACCACACATAGATCTAGGTGCAAAAAGGGTCCAGGAACTAGTTTATTACCTCCAAATGCTCAAAATGAACTCACAATCCCATATCTATGGTCCCTTCTTGCTCCTCCAAGTTCCTTCTTCCTTCTCCAAGCTTTAATGCACCTTCCAAGGCAACAAATGGCTCAAATAGAGGATATGGCGGCTAGGGTTTAATGTTCTGGGTGAAAGAGGCAGTAAAGGAACCCTAGGGGAGAGAATGAGGCGCTTAAATAGGCTCCAAGTCCCGAATTTAGGGTTTTCCTTGCACATACCAGACTCGCCGAGTTGGTCACTTACACCTCGACCCGGATCCCGCTCGGACTCGCCGAGTCCCTCCTTGGACTCGCTGAGTCGACCCCTAAACTTAGGGTTTTCTTTCCTTTCTTGGTCTTCAAAACTTTGGGTGTTACAACTCTCCCCCACTTAAACTAAACTTCGTCCTCGAAGTTGCTATGGCCCACCGCCTGCGATCTGCCTCCAATAACTCACCAATTAATCCAACACCAGCTGCCTACCTTCGCTGGCATCCCGCTCGGTCATTCCGGCTAACAAGAATCCTTGCGAATAATAGACTCGGGTCACCCTGACCCTGAACATCCTGGGAACACAACTTACTTACCGACAATCCTTCTGGTACTCACCGAGTACTGCACTGAACCTATAGGGGTTCACCCCTTCTTTCCTTGCACAATTCCTTGCCTTCCCAAGGCAAAGCTCCATAACCAACTATTTCTTCTGTCACTGTGAAGGCCCTATCCTTCACCAACTCCATCACCCCCGCTAATCCCGGTACGAGTCATCACCGTCAGTAACCACTGACACTCCTCTCTGCCAAAACTTGGTGCCGAGCACCCCTCGATTCAACTAACTGAATCCCACCATACACTGCTTACCCGCAGTAATACTGACTGAAAATTCTGCTATTCCTTGTTTGCCTTCCGGATGAACTGAGACCACCCTGGTCCCTACCAACCTATCAATGTCTGGATTACCGGCTCCCACCGGTAGCTGACCCAACGCAACTACTAGTCGCTCCCAGCGACTTTCGAAGAAACTTCGACCACCTAAAACTGCTCAATCTATCCTGCGCTACAGGCTCTACAATTTCCCTGGGATCCCCGATCCCCTATCTTGACACTAAGGTCCTTACCAGGTCCCACCTGTGCTGCTAAAACTCACGGGCCTCGCCCACGGGTCTCACCCAACTATATCCTGGAGAGGCCTCTCCCAAAGTCTCACCTTTCTAGGGCTATACAGGCAAACTCCCTGTCATTCTCATCCACTACCCATTCCTGATCCCTATCTGATCACTAGGAGGTAGGGGCCTCGCCCCAACTCCGCTAACGAATCTCCTTTGGTGGATCCGCCAAGCCCAATAACGCCTCAAGAGCCCACAAGTCCGTCTTCACTGTAATCCACAATCGTAATAAGCTCCAAAACCCTGCAAGATTCCTCATGCAAAATAAAAAGTCCCCGATACGATCCATGATAAAGAAAATAAAGAATATATAATGCAATACTAATAAAAAGAGCTAAAAATCTAAAATAAACTAATAAAAATAAGGAAATAAAATAATTTATCAAATCACCCCAAGCTTAAACGTAACTTGTCCTCAAGTTAGAACAAGACTAAAATGAGCTCGGGATGAGCTAAACTAAAAAGAGAAAAAGAAAGATACCATAGAACTTGGTCAACATCAGTCAACATGGTCAGAATTAGTCCTTCATGGACCCTACGCATCTTCAAAATGTTCCCCGCTTTAGAGCCATAAACCACATTCTCAACCACTTGATGGACGAATAGATCACGGCTGAATGTGGTCGCAGTGTGCAAGACAAAGGAAACAGAGATGCGCCCAGTGGGGGCACTTTAAATCACCAATGCAGATCATAATGCACGAAGGAAAGGCGCCTCTTGACACACTATAATTCCTTCATTTGTCAGGCTAAAGTTTATAGTACGAAATAGGGTTTTGCAGTGCGGCCTCCGGGAAAACATCCGGCTTCAGAGGTTTCTCCCTTGTACTATCCTTTACAGTCTACCGTCTCATCGTCGGGGCCTTTTCTCACCAAAAATCAAAAATAAAATAAAATAATAAAAATTCTACTTAACCTAATTCTAAACCTAGCATCTCAAATCTTCAATCTTGAACTTCTGTTATTTGGATTTCAGGCTGTTCGTTGCTTGATATTCGATCTTTTTTTTTTGAAGAGAAGCCTTGAACTTGGAGTCTTGTTCTTCTTTTTGTGTTACACTTTTTCTTCATTTTTCTTCTTTGTTTTTGTTGTTTTTATTGAATCTTCTTCCTTGTCTTTTATTGTCTTCACTTTTTCCAATTTTTCTTCATTTTTTTCTTTTTTTTTCTTGGAAGGTCTAAGGAATTTCACCATGTAACATAGTACTCCAATAGTGAGAATGGAGTGATAGATGAAGGCTAACATGAACACCTAATGATCATTGACAATGTGCCAAGATCAACTAATAAGGGTGGGATATGAGTCAAAATGGGGTGTTACCGAAAAAACTTGGTCCCAAAAGATGTGAATTGGGGGACTCACTTCAAAGTTCATCAAGCACCTCAATGCAAGGTGTGATAAACAAAATCTATCTAGCTATCTACTCTAGACCCTTAGAAAAATGATGACCTATCTTAATAAGGTGGTGAGAATCTAACTAAGCAAGGATCGGACGAGACTCGGGAGTACTAAGGGGTACTCCCCCCAAAACCAAGATGCGAGTCTTCTATATCTTCAAAATACCATACCAGGCTAATCTTTGCTCGCACACATCGGTTTGACCAACCACATCACTCCGCACCTAGACCCAATCAAGCTACCTGCATCTGACCCCTACACAAGCAGTCTCAAAATGGTCTGTGAGGCTCAAAACGTGTCCCATTTATCAAATACAAGGAATTTCATATCAAGACCCGGGACCAATCTATGATTCAATACTTATGACTCGGCGCTATGGTACATGTAGGGATGAGAAGACAAGAGAGAACAAAAATGCATGAACTTAAACTAGAATGCATCTAAAAAGTATGAAAATTAGAAAAGAAAGAAACAAAATATGCAATTTTTTTTTTGAAAATTTTATGCAATTTTTGTGAATGACCTAAATGACTTACTCTAAATGCAACAATATACAACCTAAATGCAATAAAAAAAAATAAAAGATAAAGAATACCTCACCCCAAGCTTAAAATTAAGCATTGTCCTCAATGCTTAGGATGAGAGTAAGGAAGGATCATACCGGGATCAAGATGGAAGAGGCTAGTGAGGATGGTATGGAAGCAACACACGGGTCGCATGATGATGCTTGGATGGAGTTCTTGGCCGCCTAAATACACATGGATGAAAGCTTGGTCGCGTAAAGGAGGCATATGAAATGGCTCAAAATTTTCTTATGAAGTGACATATTTGCGCGGGTACCCTCGCAAACCTTGTGCGGGTGGGGGCAGTCTCACAAATCGTTGCACGGGTGGGGTTCCGGTCTCGCAAAACTTGTGCGGGTGAAAAATCAGCCGCGCGCGGACATCAGAATGTACGTCATGTTGGAATAATTTTTAGCTCGGATTTGCGCGGGTAAGGTCTGGGTCACGCAAGAACTGCGCGGGTGGCAGTCGGTCGTGCAAACATTTGCGCGGGTGGCAGTCGGTCGCGCACACATTTGCGCGGGTGAGGAACCGGCCGCGCGCATACATCAGAATGCATACCATGTGGGGGTAATTTGGAACTCAGAATCTGCACGAATGGGGATCGGTCGCGCAACGGCTGCGCGGGCACCTACGCAAATTTCAAAATTTTAGTATATTTCAAATTTCACCAAGATCATTGCAAGACTTCCATATGCTTATTTTGAGACCAACTTCAAGCTTAGAAACACCCAAAACTTCAAGTGGAGATTATTTATTTACAATGCATTTATTTAACGTCTTTGCCAAGGCATAGCCTCGCTTCCGTCAATCTTTGTAATTCGGATTTTCCAATGTTATGTTATCGAATTCTCCTGTGTCAAATCCTTCATAAAATAGTTTCACATGGTGCCCATTCACTTTGAAGATTTGATTCGTTTCCAAACTCCTAATTTCAACCGCACCATGATCAAACACTTTTATAACAATAAAAGGTCTGTGTCATCGAGATCGCAATTTTCCCAGGAATAGCTTTAAGCGTGAATAATAAAGAAGAACTTCTTGACCCGGAATAAAGTGTTTTTGGGTTATGTGCTTGTCATGAAATGCCTTTTTCTTCTCTTTGTACCTTTTGAACCTTTTAATTATCTTTTTCTTGACCACTTCCATCATTGGATGATTCAATCTTCTTTGAGCTTCCCTCTTAGGCTTACAATCATCTTCCATGAGTATCTTGTTTGTGCATACATTAGGGCTTATCTCGTTTATTGGCTCAATCACATCAACCCGATACAATGGAGAAATGTTTCTAGGGTACCTCATTGCTTCAAAGATGTTGAAGTGAATGGTTTCTCCATCAAACTCCATAGTTATCTTTCCTTTATGGACATCAATGATTGTGTGAGCGGTATGCATGAAAGGTCTTCTAAGGAGGATCATAGATGATTTGGAAGGAGTCTTTTCTTCAAGCTCAATGACATAAAAATCCGCCGGAAAAACAAGTTGATTAACTTGTACTAACACATCCTCCAACACTCCTCTTGGAGACACACTTGAGTTGTCTGCTAATTGAATGATTAATCTAGTTTCTTCCAAAGGTCCAACATTGAGAGATTGAAAAACTTGAAGCATAGTCCACCAAAACTTGGTGACCCGGGTTCGATCCCCGGCAACGGCGCCAAAACTTGGTGGGATGTCAAGTCCACCAAGCAAATTACATCCTTTTGCTTGCAAATAAAACATAATATAATGGTAAAAGGGGGTATCGATCCTCGGGGAAATGGTTGTATTCAATCACTAATGCAATCTAAAAGAACTATCGTAAATAAACTAACTAACTACAATTAAGCTAAAAGGGGGGGGGGGTGTTTGATTATTTGAAAACTAAAAGAAATGAATAACTAAAAACTTGCAATTAAGAAAGATAGTGAGATGCTCAAATATTGGAGAGAGTTGGTTAACTAAGGCAATTCAACACAATGAACATTTGTGTGTTTATCATTAGGATTCAACATGAAGCTTATCATTCATCCCAAATTGGTTATAACAATCATGAAGCATGATATGCCAAGATTCCTCTTAGGTAGTATGGAGGTTGGGGAAGCCCACAACACACCTTCTTAATCAAGATCAAGGGTTTAGTTGAAGCAATTAAACCCAAAAAGTTAATTACCTTAAGAAAGAAGGAATCCCCAATTCCTAGAGGATGTCAATGCTTACACATCCATAAAGGAGCTATGATTCATAAACTATAGATGATTTTTACCATCATAAAGCCCTTGTTCTAAGTTAATTCAATGATTCAATGCAAAACCAAAGAAATAAACTAACAATAGCTCATTCAAGTGCCAAGCTCATGATCAAAGCATTAAACAAGCATAAAAAATATGATCTAGAACCATAAACATAAGATAATTGATAATCTAGAATGAATCCTTCAAAAACCCACAAACATTCAAAGGTTTTAAGCCAAAGTCAACCAAAATAGTGAGTTTAGCCACTCATGACAATAGAAAAACAATCACAATAGTCTAATTGCATAAAGAAACTACCTAAGATTTGGAAAGATGAAAGGAAAATGGTTTCTAGCTCCCAAAATCGCCTCTTGCAGGTCTTCAATGGTGAAAATCGTGAATGTTGTTGATGGATCTGATCCCCCAAGGTTATGGTGTGCCAAATGACCAAAATGCCCAAACTAGGCAGTTGCGCGGGTACCCGCGCGACGAAAATTCCACCCGCGCAAATGTTGTTGTAATGTTATTGGTCCTGCATTCCTCCACTGCACCCTTCCACTACCAAAGATTCCTTTGGTCCCCTCCATATCCATGTAATTCAAATCAGCCAATCATCTTTTATCTTCAAATATGGATGCTCCAAACCCAAAATTAATTATCCATGATCCATCTTCACAAGCCCACTTCATCCAAGCCTTTATCTTTTTAAGCCCAAATCTCCTTTGGTGGATCCGCCAAGCCCAATAGCGCCTCGAGAGCCCACAAGTCCGTCTTCACTGTAATCCACAATCGTAATAAGCTCCAAAACCCTGCAAGATTCCTCATGCAAAATAAAAAGTTCCCGATACGATCCATGATAAAAAAAATAAAGAATATACAATGCAATACTAATAAAAAGAGCTAAAAATCTAAAATAAACTAATAAAAATAAGGAAATAAAATAAGTTGTCAACTAGCCTGCTGCAACCTAATACTACAAAACACAATCCTCACTGACTATAGTGATAAGTGGAAATGGTTGGCCGATAGCTCGGGTAACTTATCGGTTTGCTCCCTACATCGCATGTAGGAGGAGTATTCATGTGATGATCTATCATACAAGAACTTCTGGAACAATTTGGTCCCAATAAAGATTAATTTTTTGGTTTGGCATGCGGTACTTAATCGCCTACCATCCGTGGTAGAGATCTATAAATGTGGGATTGTTGTACCTTCCACTCAATGTGCTTTTTGTGGCGTAGAATAAGAAACCATAACCCATATCTTTTTACAATGTCTATGGGTACATGAAATTTGGTCTTTATTGGGGATTTGGTGTGAATTAAGTATTGATTGGATTCATTCTCTTGAAGAGCTTCTATCGATTGCCCATTGTTTCCTACAATCTCTATTGTAAAAGAAAATCACCCACGTTGTCATTCTAATCACTCTTTGGTTCATTTGGCGGGCAAGAAACCATATTGTCTTCAATTCAACTGTTAAATCACATGTCAAAGTTTTTGGGGAAATATGAGCAAATGTGTTCCTTTGGGTAAAAAACAGAGGTAGAGGGTTCTCTTTAACTTGGGAAAAAATGGTATGTATCCCCTTTCACGGTTTGACAAATATATGGGTGGGGGTGGGCCTTGGAATTCTTGGTGTTATTTGGTGTTATGTTTACTGCAACAAGTGTCAGTTTGGTGTGTGTTTCAATTAAATAGGTAGACATATTATAGGTATTGATGCAGCTAAACATTTTTGGGGGTATGTTCTTTCGTAGTCATTGAGTCGGGGGGTTGGGGTCTACACTTTGTGTTGGTGTGCATGTGATTGTTAATCTGGTATATCTTACTTGACCATTTGTGGAAGTTCTTAGACGTGAGTACTAGGTGTTTTGGACACTTGGCACAAGATTGTGACAAAGCTTGCATATATGTTGCTACACGAAGGGTTGGATGTCTATGACTACAAAACGATGGGGTGGATGAGTTTACCCCTCACTGAAATCATGGTTGCTGCTGGTTTGTACCAAGGGCTGACTGAAGTGGATATAATTAGTTGCCTTCATAATTGAATTGTTGGAGTATGATCTTTGTATAAAAGTGGTTCCTACTCCCATTCTATAGCTCGTGTTCCCGCTGGAGTCCACATCTAGTCGATGTTGCTCCGATAAAGTTTGCATTTCATACGCGTGGGTCGTTTACCTGTTGCTGAATTCAGTTGATGTGCTTCCCCAGTTCCACTGATCTAGGTATTGTTCATGTTTCTGTTATTTTTTCCTTCTTTGTGTTTTAGTTGGTTTGTTTGCTTCATACGGATTCTGCTCTTTTTTGTTCTCTTTTGTGGTCGAGCTTCCCGATGGTTCATTTTTAATAAATTTTGTTGTTCAAAAAAAGCTAATAGCTATTATTAAAAGTTATAACTTTTATTCATATAAAAGTGTTCGACAAAAATAGCTATTAACTTTCAAAAGTATAAAATTATATAACACCAAAATCTCATAAATGTTATTTGAAGCATCGTTCAAAATACAATTTTTTAAAAAAAAATATAAAAGTTAAAAGTTTATTTTTTTTAATTTCAAATTTTTTCTTAATATCAAAAATCAAAAGTTATGTAAAGCTTCATGCTAAACATGTCATAGTTCAAATATTAATTTAATTTGATCTTTCTATCTATCGTATTATTTATAAAATCTTGAAATATATCAAAATTAAAACAAATATTACATGAACATATAAACTAACATGCTCAAACAATGCAAGTATTATTAGAGGGGTAGGGTTGGTAGTTCCGGGTTGGTGTGTAGACCTTCCACTAGTAATTATTAATCCTTAGTTTGGCATCATTTACACAAATAAGTTGATGTAATTCACCATGATGTAAACCATCATATATTTTATTTCCATGAAAGTTCAAGTGTATATAATTATTTAAACGATGAGATATTATATATTCTTGCCTAATTGTCTTGCGTGACTCAAAATAACATATTTTTTTCAAAGTTTCAAATTAATCGTTTTACTATAGGAAAATGTCATCTAATCCTCCAACTTTCGATGCTTTGCATGCAAGGGTGAAATATAATTATAGAATAAGAGGGACATACATCATGATAAGAAATCAAATTATATGTTACATCCGAATAACATTATATAGTCTATAAATTTAAACACAATTTGACTAAGCCTATGTTTGGCGGACTAGCTGAAAAGCTAGCTGATGGCTGAAAAGCTAGCTGTTAAATAAAAAGCTAGCTGATAAAAAATAACGTTTGGTAAAACTAGCTGAAAAGCTAGATGAAATATATAAAATTACATAAAAGGACATGTAAGAATATGTATTTCTATAATTAATTAAGGGGTGTATTTGGAAAAAATTTAAAAAGCTCCTAAAAAACTAGTCTAAGTAGTTTTTCAAAAAGCTAGCTTATCAGCTACTTTTTGGCTTACCAAACACAACAACATAAAAAAGCTCGAAAAATAAGCTAGCTTATCAGCTAGCCGTGGCGTGCCAAACACAGCCTAAGAAAAAAATTGTAAAATTTCACTATGTTGGTGAAGTGGATAACTTAAGATCACGACTTAAAAAATCTAAATTTACATCTTTAAATTGACATTTAATTTTTCTGGTTTAACAATAATTGGCTATTTGATAGTACTATTTCTTTTCGGTTGAGCCTTTATTATGAGTTTCTTCACTAATATTATCACTAATATGATGCACTTGTGGGTCATGAATATATTCTTTTTATTTGCGTTATTCTTTTCTTATGATTTACTTTATGAATATAAAAACTTAATTTACCGATAATAATAATAATAATAATAATAATAATAATAATAATAATAATTACACGAAAAATTAAATGTATAATAAAAATTAGATATTACATTTTTTCTACTTAACAGCCAAAATTGCCCAAGAAAATGAAATAAATAGCCAATTTTTGATTAATTAGTGTAGATGTGTAGACCTAAGTTCAAAATAGCTATTAACTTTTTAATTTATTAAGGTGTTAAGTACTTAATTGTCGCAGGATAGGCTTAGGAGGGGCTCATGGTTAAGCCATTGGGGCACATCCAACAACCCCTCTGTTAAACTATTAGGTATGTTCTGCTATGTTTTTACATAAAAACTTAATAAATATGTCATCTCGGTGTCACGTCAACTTCACTATATCTCTAATACATCGTCACTAACCTTATAAAATACTATCCACACCACTTTACCATATATATATATATATATATATATATATATATATATATATATATATATATATATATATATATATATATATATGTCATACTATATTTATAAATGAGACATTTTTTCTATCACCTTATGCATTTGAAACTCCCACATAAATTTCTAAACACCTCATGCATTTGAAATCCCACACATTTTCACCTTCAAAGTAATTAATCACACATCATGAAAGGTTTTATAACTTATATAATATGTTTAATAAACAACTAATATATAATCTATTATAAAAATGTCATTTGATTTTGAGTAGACACAAAAATACAATACATACAAAATTCACAAAGAAAAACAAGTTTAAAAGTTTTGTGTTGGTTTGAGGGCTTTGGACCATTTTTCGAATCATATTATTATGTTAAAGTTTTTAATTTGTAAATTTGTTATATACTAATTTTTTTTTTCTTGGTTTAAGTACTCTTTTAAGACAATCATTGTATGTTGTGGTTGAAACTTTAATGTAAATCAGATTAGATTCATGTTATCGATCATATGTTATGAAAAGTGATATAGATAATTTTTAAATTAATATTGTATATATGCTAATATGTTTGTGTTGCTTCAAAGTAATAATTAATAAAAAATAATGGATATGCAATATTATCCGTAGTATCCATTTAAGTCTCTTTTAAAATGAAAATTGTCTATCTTATCACTTTATATTTTAGTATATGTTTAACATTTTTAATTATAATAATAAGTGTCTTTTAAAAGTTTTATTCCGTTTATTAATAATAATAAGTGGTTTTAAAACTAATTACCATAATTATAAATAATAAAATCAAATTATAAAAATCATGGATATGTCATATTATCCATGTAAGTCTCTTTTGAAATGCAAATTGTCTATCTTATTAGTTTATTATTTAGTGTATGTTTCACATTCTAATAGTAATATTAAGTGTTTCTTAAAAGTCTTTTTTAACTTATTAATAATAATAAGTGGTTTAAAACTAAAGAACAATAATTTTAAATAATAATGACATCAATTTATAAATTACATAAGGTTAACAACAAATAATTATAATGATAGAAATTAAAATATTAAGCAAATAAATTTTAAAAAATTAATTAACAATAACAAAAACTATAAATAACATTAAACCATATATTATATTTAATTTTATTTATGTGTAACTAGTGGGTAGAAGTCATTTAAACGATTGAGATTATGCAGTTATAATATATGTATCTCTTATCATATAATTCAACATAATCAATATATTATATCAATTTACTATATGGATTATTATATCAAATTTAACAACGTTATTTTTATATTTATATATATATATATATATATATATATATATATATATATATATATATATATTTGTAAAGACTTCAACTATATAAGTGTTTCTACGCAACGTGCGGGCATTCGTCCAGTATCATTATCATTATATACTTATAAATGAAGCATTTTTCCTTTCACCACATTCATTTGAAACTCCTATTCTTTTTTCCTTTCACCACATCCATTTGAAAGTCTCATGATTTTTCAATTTCTTTATAATAATAATTATAATTGTTAAAATAGGTTAAATAAATATAAAACATAAAGTGTAATCATATATAAACTAAATTTCAATATTAAAATATATCTTTATTTCTACTTATAAAATTATATTTTTTTTAACCTTTAACATATTATAATTAATTTATTAGTTTTAATATATTGTTGGATATAAACCATTATCATTTTAAAGGTATAATTTTGGAACAATTTGTATAAGATACTTAAATTAATTAAAATATAACATTACAGGGTCAACTTGAATATAAATTTTTGTTTAAGTTAAACAATCCAAAGAATATTTTATAAATAGTTAAAAATGATAAATTTTAGTGTCTTTCTAATAATGGTTATAAGTTGATTAATAAGGTTAAATAAATTTCAAACTTAAAGTGATATCATAAATAGACTAAATTTCAATTTTAAAATAATATATTTACTTATATTTATAAAGTTATGTCTTTAAATTATAAAATATTATACTTAATTTATTAGATTTAAAATGTTTTTGTATGTAAACCATTTATCAGCAGTTTGGACAAAATACTTAAATTGTTAATTTAAATATAACATTACAGTGTCAACTTAAATATAAATTTCAGTTCCGCTAAAAAAACCAAAAAATATTTTATAAATAGTTGAAAGTGATAAATTATAGTGATAAATGCAAAAACTAAATTGTAATATCAATTTAACTAAAATATTTCCTAAATATATTTTTATAAACTTTAAAAGTTTTCAAATAAGTAGCTTAAAATAATTTACAATAAAAATAATTAAAAATAACTCTATATAAATAATTATATTGTTACCTTTAAAATCAAAAAATAATGTTTGATGTTTTAATTAATTATAATGATAGAAATTAAAATATTAAGCAAAAAAATTTAAAAATTTGTTAACAATAACAACAACTATAAATAACATTAAATCATATATTATATTTAATTTTATACATGTGTAACTCGCGGGTAGAAGTCATTCAAACGATTGAGATTATAAAGTTATAATAGATGTATATATTATCATATAATTCAAAATAATCAATATATTATATCAATTTAGTATATAAATTATTATATCAGATTTTAGAACATAGTTATTATTATATTTAAAAAAAAACATATATTTGTAAAAACTTCAACTATCTAGGTGTTTCTGCGCAACGCGTGGGTATTCGCCTAGTATCTTATAATAGAAGCATTTTTCTAAGCACCACATTGATTTGAAACTTCTTTGCCTTTTCATATTCTCAAATGACTTTTCAAATCTCTTCTAAGTAATTGATTTACCATTAAACACCAAATATACTATATAAACTCCTACATGTAAGAATGATGTCATGAGAAAATGAAAAGAAAAAATTTCAATATGCACAATTCTTTTAGAACGTATTAGTAGTGATGGAACAAGTCAAGGTTATGAATGAATGTATCATTTTTTACTCAAAGTTTGATCGTGTTATACTTTTTGTTACCATGTGTAATTCGAGTTGTGGTTGCAATTTTCGAAGTTAAATGTGAGAACATCATCATTAGCCTGTTTTTATCTCTTCGTTTTTGTTATGAGTATTTCAATATCCTTTGTTTTTTCTTAGATTTTTGTTTCCTTTTATATCAACATTTGTACATGTATAAAAAGGTTGTTTGAACCACATATTGTGATTGATTAAAGCAATACATGTTAAGTATATTGATATGCTCCATAATTTGTATCATAAAAGCTTAATTTCAAGTCCATTGTTATAGCAAGTTGTACAAATCTTATATGAAGTGGCATAAAATGAGAAGTTTACAAGCTTAACAAAGTTTCTTTCAAAATTAGTTTAATATTATTAATAATTTTTTATTATATGCCTTAAAAGACAGCAAACATGTCATAATGAGTTTTTATATCAACTTCAGAAAATAGAATTATTTCAAAATTAATAATAGCGATATGATTATTTTAATAGCGTGTAAGTATGGCTCTCTGTGTGTGTCTATATATATATATATATATATATATATATATATATATATATATATATATATATATATATATATAATTCTATTCTGTGCAACATGTAAAATTTACTTAAATTAAATTTATTTGAAATTTTCACAACAACTAAATAGTTTTCGAAATTGCATAGATATAATTTCAAATATAAAGTTATTAATCACTACAACTCAAAAATTTTTGTAACTTATGGTGGATAATTGGTAGTGACTTTTTATTTTCCTCTCTTTTATATACATTATATCCATATTATATATATATATATATATATATATATATATATATATATATATATATATATATATATCCTCTCCCTATCTAATAAAAGAATAGTTTTATTCTCCTCTTGACATGTGTCATCTTATTAAGTCTCCTAATTAATGCATATTTTATTCTCCTTTTGCCATGTGTCATCATGTTATACCTCCTAATTAATACATGACATTTGTAAACCTAATCATTCTCCATTTCAAATTTCAAAATTTAAATTTCTCATTCTAATTATATTAAATTAATAACATTAGAATAAAAATTAAAATAAAATTAATACAAATTATAAAGTGATATAATTTCACATATTTATTTAAGACAATGATTAAAATTTATATAATTAAAAAAATCTCTTAATTAATAATTTATTTAAAATAGTTGATTAATAATTTTTAGTTTTCATTTTAAAAGTTTAATTAATTGTATAACCGTGGTTCCCACGGGTTATAAACTAGTATATATATATATATATATATATATATATATATATATATATATATATAGGGCTAGGTTAAAGTGTTTTTTACACTTATTGTGTGCTAAAATGCACCAATAGGAATTTAGTAAAATTATATTATTATTTAATTAAATAATGATAGATATTAAATGGTTTCCATAATTGTATGTATATTAAATGATATACATAATTATAATTTTATCTTTATGGAAATTAATTAAATTCGTCATTAATGTCAGCAATAACATTCTTTCAGAATGAATTCGTATTTAGGTTTTTATGTCAGCAATAACATTATTTCAGGACTCACTCACTTAAAATACAATAAAGTTGTATGGAATATGAAGAATGAGGATGTATTCTAGTAGAATATACTCTCGTTCTCCTAGAATTCTCTCTTATTATTTTATATATGAATTCATTCTAAAAGAATATTATTATTGACATTAATGACGAATTAAATTAGTTTCCATAAAAAGGAAATATAAGTATAGATATCATTTAATATACATTTAATGTTTACTCAATTCTTATTGGTGCATTCTAGCACACAATAGACGTGATAAAGATTTGAACCTACCTATATATATATATATATATATATATATATATATATATATGTAAGTTTCTCACAAATAATCACGTGTTTTAAGATATTTTTAATTAAAATATGAAGAGTTGAAAAAAAAATGTTTTGCCACATCATAGTTATTACTATGTGGATTTTTGTTGGAACAATAAGTATTCTTTCATAATTAGTTTAATGTTATTGATAATTTTTTGTTGTATGTCTTAAAGGCATCAAACGACATAATGAGTATTTATATTAAGTTCGTATAAATATAATTATTTCAGAGTTAATAATAGCGATATAATTATTTTAATAGCGTGCATGTATGTGTGTGTGTGTGTGTGTATATATATATATATATATATATATATATATATATATATGAAAAAACATCATAAATGATCCCTGTGGTTATCTAAAATCTAAAGTTTAGTCCATGTGGTTTAAAAACCTCATAGATGGTCCCTGTGGTTTCAAAACGTTTAACAAATGGTTCTTTTCGCTAACTCCGTTAGCATTTAACCGTTAAGTGAAGGACATTTCTCTCATTTCACAACCACAGGGACCGATTATGATGATTTGCCTTGTTTTTTAAAAAAAAGCAAAAAATATAATTATTTAATATTAAATAGCCCCACCCTCTCTCTCTCTCTCTCATTCTCCTTCTCTCTCTCTCTCTCTATCCTCACTTCTCTCTTTCCTTCCCATTTTTCTTCACCACCGGCCAAGAAGAGGCTGCCTCCATCCCGACGGTGTAGTAGCCTACCTGATCCCCAGCTCTTCCCTTCATGATTACGACCAACCTCGACCCCCCATAACACCCTTCGAGCTCACCAACATCGTGTAGCACCCTCCCTTGGTCATTGTTGTCTTCCCTTTGTTCCCACAGTCCCATTGTTGGGTAAAATACCAAGGAAGAAACGAACTCGTCGGAAAAACGGGATCGCCGATCTCGGCAACAGATCTTCCACACCAAACCTTTTCTGCTTCTTGCGTGTTTTTTCCCTTCTCAAATTGATGAAGACGATGGCCCCATCACCTATTAGTTGTAACCTGTGAACACAACCTTGTAAAGGTAATCATATCATCAGATTTCTAATCAAGAAAAAGAAACGATTGATTGAATGATCGGTTGCATCATCAAGTGTTGATTTACAGAGTGGAATGATTAATCAAAGTGGAAGGAATACAATAAGATATAGGGATCAAATTAACCAGATCTTCCAAATTGAGTGAATTACTCACGAATTCCACAACATGAAATCTCAATTTTCGAGACTAGGGTTGAATCGATAATGAGCAGTAGTAGTAGAAGATTGATAATGATAGTTGAAAATTTGATTCAAGACTCGCAAATTCCATATCATGAATCTAGATTAGGAGGCAGAATCGAGAAGTCGAGGAAGGAGGTGACACCGTCTGGAGGCGATGCGACAATGGGAAGAAGGAATGAGAGATCTCAGTCACCATTATTTCTTGTGTGGAAGACGGAGGCGGCTAAGGAATTCTGGGTGGTGGTGCCTTTTAGGATCTGATCAAGGGTTTAGAGAAAGAGAGAGAGAGAGAGAGAGAGAGAGAGAGAGAGAGAGTTAGAGAGAGAGAGAGAGAGAAAAAAAAAGGAGAATGAGAGAGAGGGTGGGGAAATTTAATATTAAATAATTATATTTTTCTTTTTTTTAAAAAAAAATAAGGCAAAACATCATAAATGGTCCCTATGGTTGTGAAATGATAGAAATGCCCTTCACTTAACGGTTAAATGCTAACGAAGTTAGCGAAAAGGACCATTTGTTAAAAGTTTTGAAACCGCAGGGACCATCTATGAGGTTTTTAAACCACGGGGACTAAAATTCAGATTTTAGGTAACCACAAGGACCATTTATGATGTTATATATAAATAAATATATATATATATATATATATATATATATATATATATATATATATATATATATATATATATATATATATATATATATATATATGTTTCTTCTATGTATTTTTGTATGATTTATTAGTGTTTAATAAGGTTTTTTTATTACAAATGTTATAGTAGACGTTGTCGTGTTTTTATGTTAATAAAAGTTGTTAATCATTAAATACATAAATTAACATACAATTTACAAACCTTAAAATGGTCAATAGAATTATCAAATATTTATTTTTTATACTATTTGGTATTCGTTATGTATAGAAATCAATATATGTTTTATATATATTAATTAACATTGTTTTTTCATTTATAAATATTAAATCACAATTTAGAGAATTAGGAGAATGATTAAATAATTGTGTGGATTTGTGTGTTTGCCGTTAAAAAACTATATAAATATATTCTTACGCAACGCGCGAGGATTCGTCTTTTATATATATATATATATATATATATATATATATATATATATATATATATATATATATATATATATATATATATATATATATATATATAAAATAAGAAAAACTGGGAAACAAAGAGAGAAAGGAGAGAGAAAGAAAAATCTTATGTGAAGCTCCGATAAACCACTCCACTCCACATCATGCTTACTCTTACATGGAAATGGTGCTTACGCATGGATTAGTTGTCAATTCATCCTTATGCTACCTCTATTGGGGGTTTTAATAAATTGGCTCACCAATTTTTTAAATAAAAGAAAATAAAAATTAAATGATTAATGGTGAACTAGGCAACCACGAAAACCCCAGCTCACACTTGCTCACTCTATTTCTTTTCTTTTTTTCTTTTATATGTCTTATTCTATTTTTTATTGATTTGTAATTTATACATTAAATATTATCTCAATAAAATTAGCAAAAATACTCATTTTTTTTTTTAAAAAAATTCCCTTTAAATAGAGTATAATATCGATATATTTCCTATTTAATTTTAACTTTTTATTTATAATAAATAGTTGGTTTGGGTTAGGTTGTTAATGTGGTGAAAATTTTGTTAGATTGGGTTGTATAGGTGGAAGGAAAAAAAATTAAATTTTTAATAGAAAATTTTGGTTGGATTGAGTTGCTGATGGGGATAGCCTTACAAAAGCTTACTCTCAACCATACCCAATGACATTAGCTCCACAAGTGCTTTCACGGTTGTACTCCTTTTCTTCCTTGTTTCACATTCACATGTTTAGAGGACTCAAATTCCAATGATGGAAGAAGAATTAGTGCTTCAGTTGATCCTTTTCAAACATTATGGTTTTTTTATAGTGTATTCTCTTCAAATCTCACATCCATTAACTCTTTCAAGACTCTTTCAAGATCCAAATCATTATGTACCTCTCTAACTATTTTATATAACATTTCTTCTCTCAAATGAAAAGGAGAATAGAGCTTACTGCCACAGGCCGATATCCATGGTCTTTGTCTTCTCGGTAGAGGCCATACAAACGATTGAGATTATGTTGTTTTAATAGATGTATATTATCATATAATTCAAAATAATCATTATATTATATTTACTTAGTATACAAATTATTATATCAAATTTAACAACAATGCTATTGTTATATTTAACAGAACATATATTTGTAAAGATTTCAACTATATAAGTGTTTTTGCGCAACACGCGGACATTCGCCTAGTCTATATCTATATATCTATCTATCTATATCTCTATATTAATAAAAGAGTAGCTCTTTTTCCATGTGTCACCATATTAGACATTTTAATTAATGTGTTGCCACTTGTCAATCTATTAGTTTTCCATTTTAAATTTAATAGACCTCCTCATTAATGTGAATCTATTTTAAATTTTAAAATTTAAATAATTGTTTTCATTAATTCACAAATAAAAAATATCTAATATATATTAAAAATTATTTTTATATATCTATTTGAATCAATGATTATAATTTCACATAACTAATAAAAAATATCTCTTAAATTAATAATTTATTTAAAATAACCTATTAATAATTTTGAGTTTTTACTATAAAAGTTTGATTAATTTTATAACTGTGGTTCCCACGGGTTATAAACTAGTATACTTATAAAGGAAACATTTTTCCTTTCACCACATTCATTTGAAACTTCCGTGCATTCTTTATACCACATTCATTTGAAACTCCCATTATTTTTCAATTTCTTTCTAATAATAATTATAACTTGGTTAATAAGATTAAATAAATATCAAACCTAAAATGTAATCATATATAAACTAAATGTCAATATTAAAAGAATATTTTTACTTCTACTTATAAAGTTATATTTTTTTAACTTTTAACATATTATACTTAATTTATTAGTTTTAATATATGGTTGGATGTAAACCATTACTATTTTAAAGCTACAACTTTTGAACAATTTGTATAAAATACTTAAATCATAAATTTAAATATAACATTATAGGATCAACTTAAATATAAATTTTAGTTTAATTTAAATAACCCAAAGAATATTTTATAATTCGTTAAAAGTGATAAATTGTAGTGTCTTTCTAATAATGATTATAAGTTGGTTAATAAGGTTAAATAAATATCAAACTTAAAGTATAATTCTAAATAAACTCAATTCTAATATTAAAATAATATATTTACCTCTACTTATAAAGTTATATCTTTAATTTTTAACATATTATACTTAATTTATTAGATTTAATATGTTGTTGTATGTAAACCATTATCAATTTAAAGCTAAAACTTTTGAACATTTTTGACAAGATACTTAAATTATTAATTTAAATATAACATTACAGTATCAACTTAAATATAAATTTCAGTCCCACTTAAAAAACCCAATGAATATTTGATGAATAGTTAAAAGTGATAAATTATAGTGCTAAATGCAAAAACTAAATTATAATCTCAATTTAACTAAAATATTTCCTAAAGATATTTGTATAATCGTTAAATAAGTAGCTCAAAATAACTTACAATAATAATAGTTAAAAATAACTCTATATAAATGATTATATTGTTACCTTCAAAAAAATGTTTGATGTTTTAAATAATTATAATGATAGAAATTAAACGTTAATAAAATAAATTTTATAAAATTAATTAACAATAACAACAACTATAAATAACATTAGACCATATATTATATTTAATTTATTCATATGTGACTTGCAGGTAGAAATCATTCAAACGGTTGAGATTATGCAGTTATAATGGATGTATATATTATCATATAATTCAAAATAATCAATCTATTATCAATTTAGCATAACAATTATTATATCAAATTTAACAACAACGTTGTTGTTATATTTAAAAAAAACATATATTTGTAAAGATTTCAACCATATAGGTGTTTATGCGCAATGCGCGGGCATTCACCTAATCATACATACTTATAAAACTAGCATTTTTTCTTAAATCTCATGCATTTGAAACCCCCTTTTTTAACTTCCTCAAACCACATTAATTTGAAACCCCCTTTTTTAACTAATGCAACTCAAAAGTTTTCTTAATTATGATTTAACACTCAAAAGTTTTATAACTTATATTATGTTTAATTTGCATTTAGTGAAATGTTTACTATAAAAATGTCAATCTTTTGGGAAGACATGCATACAAATCATATACAAATTTCAGAAAGAAAACAAACTTAAATGTTTTTTTGTTGGGTTGAGGTCTTCTGATCACTTTTAGAGATATGCTATTATATTAAAGCTTTTAATTTGTAAATTTGTTATACTAATTTGTTTTTATATTTTCTTTGTTTTTGGATTATTGTAATATAGTTGTTGTATATTGTGGTTTAATCTTAAATATATTGATCATATGCTATATAGGGTGATGTCCAAAATATTTAATTAAATATTTTAAATATGTTTTTCTGTTTTGTAATTGTACTGTTTCAAAACAATAATTAATTAAAACTCATACATATGTTATATTTTCCATCTCTCTCTCTCTCTCTCTATATATATATATATATATATATATATATATATATATATATATATATATATATATATATATATATATTACAATAGAGGTAAAATAACTTCAACCAAAATTCATTTAAAATCTAATATGGATAGTTTGTGATTTAAGGCCCGTGGTCCTTAATCCAAGTATGAGAAGGTTTTGAGGCTTTGAAAGAGAAAGGTTTAGGCCTTTTTGGGATGTGGGTAAGGTAGGTTGTGTGATAAAAGAGTTTGGTTTGTGGTTTAGAGCCAAAGTGTATTGTTAAAGGCGTTAGTTCGGGCTTTGCATGAATTTTGGATCTGAGTTCGAGTGGGCTTCAGGAGGAATAAAGTTGATAGAAGTGTAGGGCTTCTCGTTACCTTTTCGTGGATATAAGGAACGTCGGAAACGGATTTATAACGAAAAAGTTATGGCCTTCAGAAGTTTTGTGGTTTCAGACTTAGCCAAGTACCACTACTAGAAAAACAGCCTTTTACGACGCTTATTGCGCGTCGTAAAATGCTCAGATGACGCGCAAATGCGCGTCAAGGAAGGCCATGTCATAAAGAGAGACGACGCGCATTTACGACGCGCGGTTATGACACCCAATGCATATCAAGGAAGACCCTGTCATAAAGGAAGACGACACGCATTTGCGTGTCGTAGCCTTATGACGCGCGTGTTTATGACACACAATGCGTATCAAGGAAGCCCCTGTCAAGAAAGGTCATGTCATAAATGAAGACGACACACATTTTTGCGTATCGTAATTTTAATTTTTTTTTGAAAAAAAATTATTTGTAGATTTACTGATTTTCAAATTAAATTTGCATTTCATGTCTCATAATAGAAAATAAAATACCATATACAAAAAATACAATACATTGCACAAAAACATGTACCACACAAAAGTATAAATTATACCAAGTTTTTATTTGTAGTTGAATGCAGCTTTTGTTCATAATCCCCCTCGTCCTCATATTCTTCCTCTGTTCCCTTCCGTCCGAATTGTTCAACTACAAATAACAATTCGTGTCATAAAACAAAAAGTTACCATGTTCACGTTCCACCCAAAATAAACAAATAAATAACACAAGTTTATTTTTGATTTAATGCAGAAAGAATGACTTAATAATAAAGTTACCTATGGATATTTGAATTTTGACAGTGCCATGAGCATCACCAGCCTCTTTCAGGTAATTACTAGCTGCTGACCTGGAACACTCCCGCATTTTCAGTATTTCAATTATCATGTATCATGTATCATGTATGGTGTCGCTGTTACCTATCAAATGGAAGTGGTTGGCCTCCTTACATATGTAGAATATCTCTAAGTTCTTGATGTGTCTTCTGCTAATCCATAGTGCAACAAAACAAGATTATTCATGACAAAATATCAAATTTCATAAATAGCATACAATGATTTTATTATATTGGGAAAAAGATTACATAAACTAACTGATCAGAACAGTGCCAAGTTTGTAAATTGCTTTGTGGAAGTCAAATTGCAACTATATTGTTGCACGAAACTTCATAGGTGGTTATAAATGTGGTTAATAACAATCCACTCATGGTGAAAAATTATAAGAAAAAAGGTGAAGTTTTTATAATATTTGTTTACCTTACTGATTGCACTTCTTACTATAGTCTGTGTTTCACGGGCAGGAACAATTGCACTTAATTCCTGTGACACCCATTATTGATGTTAATCAATGTACATAAATAAAACATATAAAATGTTTAGGAGTATATTCGAAAGTTTTAAATGAAGCACCTGTAAAGCAAGTCCCCAGTTGTTAAGAGCCTGAATTTAATTTCATCACAAAGTCATAAACAAGAAGAAAGGGAATTTACAAATGAAATAGAGCTACTTCTCTCTTTTTTTTTTAAAGTTACCTGTCGACTTTTCCAGTTTAGTTTGACAACTATTTCATAATTATTTGTTGCTTGTTTCCATAGTTCTTCAGCTTCCTTTGTGCGTCCATGGAGTTTGGCTCTATCAGATATGGCAATAGCCCAATTATAATAAGCCTGTAGTTGCCCCTTCACAGCAACCTGTACCATCTTTCGCCAGATGTCAGTATCTACACGAGCATCGGTTGTTATAACCTGAAAATTGAAATTTTTTTTGAATCAGTTAAATTTTTTTTACAAAACATTTTGTAGTAATAAATTAATAATATAACAATATTAGTACATACACCAAGAAGTGTTCCCATGTTTGGGTAATAAATGAAATAAAAAGCTATATGAGCAACCACAACTGAACACATCCCGTGATGGAATCCGAGATTCCAATTCCTTTGGATTCAGTTGGAATCCATAAACCAAACATGTCGCAGAATGGAATTCAGATTGGTTTGTAAACTTATTCAAGAAACCAGAAAGTAGAAAAAGATGTGTTTGTGAGGACAATTTAGTCATTTAATGAAAAAAAAGTATGGAATTCAATTCTTAGCACCCATTTCCAGTAATGGAATTCAAGATCCAATTCCTTTAGATTCCGTTGGAATCCATGAACCAAACACGCCCTAAGATCATCTTAAACGATAAATTTCAAGACGGGTTTGTTTTTGGGGACAAAAAAAAATAAAAAAAAAAGTATAATATTGTAATAGGAAGAAATGTAGGGAAAGATGATATAATAAACAAATCAACAAAAGTATTACGTTTGAAATACCTTAGACTTATACCCAAACTCCACAGGGTAATTTTCCTCTTGAAAGATCTCAAGAAATCGTTGCTTGACTTCCAACTTCTTGTCCACAGAAGAGACCACTCTGACACCAAGTGCTTCTGCTCCAAGAACCTGATAATAAAGAAAATATAAGATGCATACTTTATTGTTCATTCAAAATGTATGGTATGGAGTTGTCTTTTTTTTTTTGGGGGGGGGGGGGGGGGGGTTATAACATCACCTCATCATAAGTTTTCCCATAGAACCTTGCACGCTCTAGTCTGTCCTACTTCAGCTTTCAAAACAACCTGCTCTCTATGTGATCACTGAGTATGGTTCGAGGTAAATCTTTTGCTCCAAGTACAAAACTCTGAGGTAGAGGCATCCGCTCTCCTCTTCCAACTTCTTCCATATAACAATTTTTACAAGTATAATCTGCTTGCCCCCCATCATTTCTTCGACCATTAAATAGCGCACATATTTGATGCTGCCAGGCTTCACACCTGTCATATTGAACCCACTGCAGCGCACAACCCCACAAGAACTATCTAATAGATACATTAAATAACATTAAGTGGGAACCAACTAACCAACTAACATAATACATACCAAATTACTAAAACACCCTTGTTCACTAACTACCAACATTAAAGGTGTAACGGAATAAGAAAGTGAAGATAACAAAAAATTTGAAAACAAAGAAAACACAAAGTAGGAGGTACAAGCTACTGACACTTGACAATATTTTTAAGAAAACGACAGATGTGTAAAGCTTCTATAATTGAAAATAACTGCAACTCATGGGCAACAAGTCTAAGTAATATCAATTGATCTTCCAATAGCTCCTCTTTTGTAGACCTACATGAACCAAAATTATAGTTTAACTCCTAAGACTTAAAACATACGAGGCTAAAAGACACATGAACACTACAAAATTGGACTTGACAAACTTTCTAAACCTATTTTCAATGACAAGGTTTCTTATGTCATTTTCCCTTTCTTAGCTTAGTTATATAGTGCTTTATTTTATTTTATTTTATTTAGGGTTAATATAACATAAAATTAATTCAAATTATGACTATACAAATATACAAATAACGCTAGCATAGTTAATATCTAATCTGACCCTTGTATACGTCCGCATTCGCTGAATTGGTTGTGGTGGAGCCCAAACACCACTGTTCAATAAACTACCATTGTTTATGGTTGAATTAATGGAGTTGAAAGCCATATGTGGAACTCCAAACCTTCCTGCGTATGCATCAATATAATTGGATCTTCCAACTGTTCCTCTCTTGTAGACCTACATGAAACCAAATAAAAGTTTAATTCCTAAGAGTCGCAGTATATGAAAGAAGATGGAGAAGAAAGACTATCAATAATCAACATCAAACTATTACGAACAATCATGAACACTAATTAATATTATGAAGTTTGGAACATGTTAGCAATGCATAAGAAAATGTCTAAAAGTCATGTTTCTAGAAGTTGAAAACGAAACCTGAAACATTGAATTAGTGGACCTAGTTTTGAAGTAAGATGTGTTATCAGCTATCAAACATAGAAACCCAAATTTGCCTCTCAATTTCTCCTAATTTACACTCAATACGCTGGAGTTTAAACCTAAGATTTACTCCAAATGTTGCTCAAATAGTCAAATTTCAACATGGTTTTAACTAATCATTAAATGCGAAGCTTGCAACAAACATACTCAGATTCAGGATTATAATCATACCCCCATCATTTAATTCAGATATAATAACCTGCTGAACTTCATGTTCATCACGGGCCAATAGAGTCTTCTGGGGAGCAATCGGAGCCTGAGTCAGACATTGAAGCAAACGCCTCACGGGAGAAGATGAGAAGATCCCATTGAAACCTGCATTGTTTTTTAGTTAGGGTTTTCACAGGAGAAGATGAGAAGATCCAAAATCGAAATCAAAGTTATGAATAGAGGAGAGATTAAATAAATAGAAGAACAAAAACATTAGGAAGAGAGAATAAACATAGCATATCTTAGTCGGGCTAGGGTGTGGAAATTTGAGCAGTCTCTGACGAGGTCACATGAGCCCGAGGTCGCCGGAGGAAAATACCCCTAAGGTCGTTGAAGGAGAAGTGAGAAAAGATGTTGCCGATGAGGTGAGGCGAGATCATCGATCGATTGTTGCAGAGGCCAGAGAGCACCAAGTGTTTCCGTTCTTGAAAAAAAAAGCCCTAGTCCCTGCGATTTTGTGGAATTTAGTAGTATTATCCTTGCTTGTCTTCTTCTTTTCTTCTTAAATCTTAATAACAATCTCTATGAAATCGCAGGTTGGCTTTTTAGGTTAGAGGGAGAGAGAGAGAGAGAGAGAGAGAGAGAGAGAGAGAGAGAGAAAGAGAGGAAGATGAAGAGGAGCGGGTTTTCATTTTTCACATGGAATAGGCGGGGTTTTAATTTTTGGGGATTTCATTTCCCCCTTTAAAGAACCCGCGTTTTGAGTAAAACATAAAGCGACATTCACAGAGGGCGCACATTTTAGATAAAGTGCCCTCCGTGTTTTTATTTTTTTTTACATGAGACACTAATCTAAGGGCACGCAATAATGCGTGACATAAATCCTTAAATTTTTTGAAGAGACGACACTTTTTTAATATCACTCCCTTTTGCGTAACATAAATCACTGAGTGTCGTGGTTTGCGCGTCGTTAAAGGGTCTTTTTCTTGTAGTGTACGTTGGGCGTACACAAAGCGTATGTTGGACATACTGGTGAAGAAGGAAGTATGATGGGCATACTTTGGAGTACGCTCGGCGTACTGACCATGGGTGGCCGCGAATGTTCTTTGACGTTACTTTGTAATTCAAATCAGATAAGTAAAAATAAACATCAAATTTTGTATAAATATTTTTGAAAATCTATGATTAATGATTGTATCTTTTAAGTTTTAATATCGTTTTACTTTATCAACCGTGTAGTATATGGGTTATAACCTAGTATATATATATATATATATATATATATATATATATATATATATATATATATATATATATATATATATATAATAGTGTACGCTTAAAGTCGTGTAAGAGTTATAACCAGAGTCTCCTGGAAAGGGAGCGGGAATTTGTGTATAGATCTATACGAGATTGACACCCTGCACCTTCGTTGTTCGCTACAGCTAGACCGGCTAGTCTTGGGTGACAAATGTCTTAAACGAAACTAACTTCTGATGAACGTTAAGACAAGCACTCCGTCATATTAGTATGGTTATAACGACTCACTAGAATATAACAATAATGTTTTTGAGATTTACGTGGGAACACCTTGAGAACAATATTATTTTGAGACTTACGAGGAAACACCTTACAAACAGTAGCTCATTGTTTTGATCGTCCCCATGCATGGTATTGATTGCCCGCATTCGTTGTGTTGATTGTCCACATGCATCGTGCGGATTGTCCATGAGCACCCGTTAATTTCTCACACAACTCTGATTTTAGTTTTTTTTAGCTCATAACCGATTACACCATTTTACACTGATTACTTTGTCTTTTTTTTGTGTGTGTTTATAATCAATTATGATTTATAACAATCTTTAATGAAACTTTATCACACAAGTCTTGGGGTTTTAAGACTACTATTTTTGTGTATCAGAAAATATAGGATTTTCTGGGGAGAAAACAATTTTATACGACTTCGAAAATGATAAACTAAACACACATGCAACTATACTTGATTTGAAACAAGACTCACAACTATTTTGACAAGAAAATATTGGATTTTCTAGGTTTCTATACTATCACAAATCTTTATGCAAAAATGCTTATGAACTCACCAACATATTTTATGTTGACGTTTTTCAAACAACTTGTATTCTTAGGAAATCGATAAGCAGGTTATGGATCGCAGAATCCGATCTATCTTGTTGTAGTTTGGAAGTTACTTACTAATGTTTCCTTGATGTAATTGGAGAACAAATACGATAGGTAAACAATGTAAGTTTGTTATCTCAATGCATGATGTTTGGATTTGCTATGTTTCATTTATATTCATTTGTTATGATACTGCACAATGACGTCCTTCGCTCCCGGATGTTTCCGTCGTTCCGGTTCGGGGGTGTGACATTATGCAAATGGTTAATTTATTAATTTCAATATGATGTTAAACGATTAACTTAAATCAAATTTTCAGTTATCCTTTAAAGAAATCAAGATATTATTTTATAAATAGTTGGAAGTTATACATTATATTCTTAATCCTAAATTGTAATTCTAAATTAACTAAAAAATCCACAAAACTATTTTTTATAATCATTAATAATTTTAAAATAAGTAGCTTAAAAATAACTTACATAAGAACAGTTAAAGCTAATATTATATAAAAAATTATAACG
Source organism: Lactuca sativa (assembly GCF_002870075.4). Lineage (NCBI taxonomy): Eukaryota > Viridiplantae > Streptophyta > Magnoliopsida > Asterales > Asteraceae > Lactuca > Lactuca sativa. The sequence continues at coordinate 30,985,667 of NC_056625.2, read as the reverse complement.
TTATCTTTAAAAACAAAAATAATGCTTGTTCTTTGAAATAATTCCAATAAAAGAAACTAACAATATTCATCAAATAAATTTTTAAAAAATTAAATTTCTGAAACCAAATTAAAATAATTATAAGTTTCGAAATACATTATTTAAAATAACTTACAACATCAATAGCTAAAATTAAAATTCTATACAAAAATTATATTGTTACGTATAAAAACAATAACAATATTTGATGTTTTAAACAATTACGATGATAGAAATTAAAATCTTAAGCAATTAAAAATTTTAAAACTAATTAATCATAACAACAACTATAAATATCATTAAACATTACATTATATTTAATTTTATTCATCATTAACTTGCAGGTTGAGGTCATTGAGACGATTGAGACTATATAATTTTAAAAGATGTTTACATTATTATATAATTCAAAACAAACAATGTTTATACTAACTTGTTATAAAATTTATCATATACGATCTAATAACAACGTTATTGATATATTTCAAAAACATATATTTGTAAATATTTCAAATATGCGCAACGCGCGGGTATTCGCCTTGTCATACATACTTATAAAGCTAGCATTTTTTCTTGAATCTCATGCATTTGAAACCCCCGTTCTTTTTTCCTTTCACCACATTCATTTGAAACTCCCATGACTTTTCAATTTCTTTATAATAATAAATATAATTTGGTAATTAGGTTAAATAAATATCAAATCTAAAGTGTATTCATATATAAACTAAATTTCAATATTAAAATAATATCTTTAATTCTGCTTATAAAATTATGTTTTTTAACTTTTAACATATTATACTTAATTTATTGGTTTTAATATATTGTTAGATGTAAACCGTTATCATTTTAAAGGTATAATTTTTGAACAATTTGTATAAAATACTTAAATTATTAATTAAAATATAACATTATAGGCTCAACTTAAATATAAATTTTATTTAACTTAAACAACCCAAATATAATTTTATAAATAGTTAAAAGTGATAAATTGTAGTGTCTTTCTAATAATGATTGTAAGTTGGTTAATAAGGTTAAATAAAAATCAAACCTAAAGTGTAATAATTAATAGACTAAATTTCAATTTTAAAATAATATCTTTACTTCTATTTATAAAGTCATGTTTTTAAATTTTAACATATTATACTTAATTTATTAGATTTAAAATGTTGTTGCATGTAAACCATTATCAGTTTAAAGCTACAATATTTGAACAGTTTGGACAAAATAGTTA